>NC_066876.1:37564964-37901974 GCF_022985175.1 Labeo rohita | reverse complement strand
TTGGCGTCAGATACATTTTATATTAATAAACATTAACTTCAGATGCCAGTCAGCAATCGGAAGCAGTTTTTGTCAAATAAAAACTTTTTTTTTTTTTTTTTTTTTTTTTGTTAATATAAAATAACTTGAAAAAGTTGGAAAAATAAATTTAATATTTTTATATGTTTCTTTGTGGTTCCATCATACTTGTTTGCGATCTCGTGGATTTGGCGTCAGATACATTTTATATTAATAAACATTAACTTCAGATGCCAGTCAGCAATCGGAAGCAGTTTTTGTCAAATAAAAAACTTTTTTTTTTGTTTTTTTTTTTTTTTTTTTTTTTTTTGTTAATATAAAATAACTTGAAAAAGTTGGAAAAATAAATTTAATATTTTTATATGTTTCTTTGTGGTTCCATCATACTTGTTTGCGATCTCGTGGATTTGGCGTCAGATACATTTTATATTAATAAACATTAACTTCAGATGCCAGTCAGCAATCGGAAGCAGTTTTTGTCAAATAAAAACTTTTTTTTTTTTTTTTTTTTTGTTAATATAAAATAATTTGAAAAAGTTGGAAAAATAAATTTAATATTTTTATATGTTTCTTTGTGGTTCCATCATACTTGTTTGCGATCTCGTGGATTTGGCGTCAGATACATTTTATATTAATAAACATTAACTTCAGATACCAGTCAGCAATCGGAAGCAGTTTTTGTCAAATAAAAACATTTTCTGTTCAATATAAAATAACTTGAAAAAGTTGAAAAAATACATTTAATATTTTTGCATATTTCTGTGTGGTTCCATCATACTTGTTTGCGATCTCGTGGATTTGGCGTCAGATACATTTTATATTAATAAACATTAACTTCAGATACCAGTCAGCAATCGGAAGCAGTTTTTGTCAAATAAAAACATTTTCCGTTCAATATAAAATAACTTGAAAAAGTTGAAAAAATACATTTAATATTTTTGCATATTTCTGTACGGTTCCATCATACTTGTTTGCGATCTCGTGGATTTGGCGTCAGATACATTTTATATTAATAAACATTAACTTCAGATACCAGTCAGCAATCACAAGCAGTTTTTGTCAAATAAAAATTTTTTTTTTTTGTTAATATAAAATAACTTGAAAAAGTTGGAAAAATAAATTTAATATTTTTATATGTTTCTTTGTGGTTCCATCATACTTGTTTGCGATCTCGTGGATTTGGCGTCAGATACATTTTATATTAATAAACATTAACTTCAGATACCAGTCAGCAATCGGAAGCAGTTTTTGTCAAATAAAAACATTTTTTGTTAATATAAAATAACTTGAAAAAGTTGGAAAAAATAAATTTAATATTTTTACATAAACAACAACAAAAAATTTCTGTACGGTTCCATCATACTAGTTTGCGATCTCGTGGATTTGGCGTCAGATTTTATATTAATAAACATTAACTTCAGATGCCATTTCAGCAATTGCTAAGCATTGTTTTTGTCAAATAAAAACAGGTTTACATGTATGCAAGGTCAAAAAACACTTCATTTAATTTTACCCCATTTCTAAATGATTCGTAAACGACTGGTGTGAAGCAGTTCGAAGAATCAGTCTCTCTAAACCCCTCCTTTTCGTGAGCCCTCACTGCTGTGATTGGTCAGATGGCACAGTCCTTTATGATTGGTCTACCAGGAACGGCGTGTTGGAAAACGAAACGCCCATGCCATAACTGACTGACAGCCCTGGATACTTGTCAATACATAGAAAATATGGCATCGATTTTACCATAACAATGCCAGCCAGAGTCTGATGATGAAATGGCTGAAGTGGCTGATCGACAAGCACGGTCTACCGTGGAAAGTGCTCGCAAGTTGACTTCAACATTGTATAATGCATTAAGCGGTTTCACACCGAACACGGAAAGCGCTGCGCTGATCACTGGGTTCAGTGCAGCCCTTAAGAGCACAGCGGCAAAAGTTCATTTGAACAACTCATTTGAACTTTGTCTGCTGCGTGCGCTTTGGTCGAGACAGAAACAAGCTGAACAACAGAACTACAGAAGCATGAGTTAGCCAGTTAGCAAGACATGTGCAGGGCTGTTACACAACATAACATACACAACTACTAATTTTGAACGATCGCTAGAAAATACAATCTTTGTAGATTCTTCATCTTTTGGAAGTGAATATAAAACAATTTTACTCACAGCGTAGGATTCAGCGTCTTCCCTATAATGTACCTGTAAATTTCCATGTGAGGTAAACCACATGGAAATTTATGGGTGGGCAAGTTGTTCGCGACGTAGAATGTGGGTGGACATTATGCAAATGTGTTACTTGTGACGTGTGGCCCTAACAGAAAAAGATTCGAAATCCTGACGACTCATTCAGGCAAATGTGAGCCGAAAAAAAAAGAGTAAGGGCTTTGGTGTCAAATAAGTACATTTCATATTTTTGAATATTTCTGTACCGTTCCATCATACTTGTCTGCGACCTCAGGAATTTGGCGTCACATACATTTTATATTAATATACACTACCGTTCAAAAGTTTGGGGTCAGTACATTTTTATTGTTTCTTTTTTTTTTTTTTTTTTTTTTTTTTTTTTTAAGAAATTAATACTTTTATTCACCAAGGATGTATTAAGTTAAAAATTAAAAGTTTATTAAAAGTTAATAATAAATAATTTACATTGTTATAAAATATTTATATTTTGAATAAACACTGTACTTTTTAAACTTGGTATTCATGAAAGAATCCTGAAAAAAAAAAAAAATTACAGGTTCCAAAAAATATTTGGCAGCACAATTGTTGATATTATCCAACATTGATCATTCTAAGAAAAATCCGCATATTAGAATGATTTCTGAAGGATCATGTGACACTTAAGACTGGAGTAACAGCTGATAAAAATTCAGCGTTTCATCACAGGAATAAATTCTATTTTAAAGTATGTTAAAATTAAAAAAAACATTATTTTATATTGTAAAAACATTTTGCAATATTACTGTTTTTTTTCTATATTTTTAATCAAATAAACGCAGCATTGATGAGCATAAGAGACTTCTTTAAAGACTATTACAAGTCTTACTGACCCCAAACTTTTGAACGGTAGTGTATATTAATTTCAGATACCAGTCAGCAATCGCAAGCAGTTTGTGTTAAATAAAAACATTTTCTGTTCATATAAAATAACTTGGAAAATGTGTCAGGGCTTTGATGTCAAATAAATACATTTCATATTTTTGTAGGGATAGATCTTACTTGTCTGCAATCTCGTGGATTTGGCGTCAGATACATTTTATATGAATAAATATTAACTTCAGACACCAGTCAGCAATCGGAAGCAGTTTGTGTCAAATAAAAACATTTTCTGTTAATATAAAATAACCTGAACAAGTATCAGGGCTTTGGTGTCAAATAAGTACATTTCATATTTTTGAATATTTCTGTACCGTTCCATCATACTTGTCTGCGACCTCATGGATTTGGCGTCAGATATATTTTATATTAATATATATTCATTTCAGATACCATTCAGCAATCTGAAGCAGTTTTTGTCAAATAAAAATATTTTCTGTTCATATAAAATAATTTTAAAAAGTATCAGGGCTTTGGTGTCAAATAAATACATGTCATATTGTTGTACGGATAGATCTTACTTGTCTGCGATCTCGTGGATTTGGCGTCAGATATATTTTATATTAATATATATTCATTTCAGATACCAGTCAGCAATCTGAAGCAGTTTGTGTCAAATAAAAACATTTTCTGTTAATATAAAATAACTTGAAAAATGTTGAAAAAATACTTTTAATGTTTTTGTATATTTCTGTATGGTTCCATCATACTTGTTAGCGATCTCGTGGATTTGGCGTCAGATACGTTTTATATTAATATATATTAACTTCAGATGCCAGTCAGCAATCGGAAGCAGTTTTGGCAAATAAAAACATTTTCTGTTCATATAAAATAATTATATGAACTTTGAACCTTGCTTCACAAGGTTTATATATATATATATATATATATAATTAATTAAATTAGATTATTCTGTTTTTAATGCAGACACAAACATCGTGCTGGCCTATGTACGTGCAGTATCTCTGTTGGATTATGCTCATGGTCTGGGTGAGCAGGTAGGTTAAGCGAACGCTGGTTGTTTTGTTAATCGGTCTTTGTCAGGTGACGTCACACTCACGAGAATCGAATTGCATTTTGGGTGTCGCGGCCATTTGTAAGGTATCAAAGCCGAGGTGTTCTGTAATTGCAGAATTGTTCTTTTGATTTGCTTCAAAATTGTACGTTCTTGTTGTGTTAAAGTCAGCGATGGTAAATTACACGATAGAAAAGGTTAAAAACGGACCACAAGGAAAGATATTTTAGGTCTCCCACTTGAAAGAAAACATGCAGCGGAAATAACCAAGAAGCGTCGTATGGCCTGCACAGCAGCGGTGATACGCAAAATCATCATATTTGCCCTGGACATTTTCATAAAGGTAAGTAAGCGATTTTTTTTTTTTTTTTTAAGTATGTGCTTATTTTCTATTTTCTTTAGTACCTAACGTTATATCCACATGTTGTTTTGGGTTATCAATATTCAGTGGTGTAGTGCAGGTATACGGCGTAATGACAAGTGTGGATAAATGCAAATATTCCCTAAAAGCACCCAGTAAAGACAGTGATGCGGTCAGGAACGTGGCGCCGGATTCCTTTTAAAAATATGTTTGATGGTTGCGCCGGCGCCGTCCCCCCACCACAGATGCGGCCTGTTTATAGACGAGAGCATGTCAGCTTAGTGGTAAAATAATTATTATTGATAACTAATTTGAATCAGTACATTATAACGAAAACAATACCTTAAGAATGAAAAGCAGGTTTCCAGGGGTTGCCAGGGCACCACTAAACAGAGCCAGGGAGCAGAAACGCCTCATGTACCATGCAATGTCACGCAATCGTTTTATGCATGACTGTGGAGATTTATTTTATTTCACTACTGAAATTACTAACTAAATACCTAACTGAATACCAAACTAAAATACATTTTTAATATTTTTATTTTTTATGTATATCTGTATTTCATATAGGTTGGTGTGACTAAACTGTAAGAAAAAAAAAAAAAGAAAAAAAAAAACCCTTGCAGCCGAGATGATGACACCAGGCTGGAGGAGATGGTCGACTTCAGAAGACACCACTCAGTGCCACAAACTGAATGTAACTTGTGTGTACCCAGAAGAAAACGGACTGCTTTTCATGTCAGACATAAGGGAAATTCTCACTTCATTTTAAACACTTCTGTTAACTTCATGCACCTCAGATTGAATCTGCCTGCACAAACACTGTTTTATACTGTTACAGGCACAAAATTATCCCTCATTAGTTTGTGGTGTCCTTTGGACACAGTATAGCGATGATTGACTGCTGTGAGATTTTCACAGAGAAACCATTCAGTGTAAAAGTGTGTGCCAGAAAGTGTTCTACCTACAAACTATTAATTATTTGACAGATCATCTAGCACTTATAAGATTCCATGTAGAAAGGGTCATCAGAAATGTTTGGCAGAAGCATTAATTCATCATCACATTATTATTAATATTAATTTTATTATTTATTTTCATTTTATTATTATTCAGCTTTCTTTGTAGTACTTGCACTGTGTCCACTTAGCAGTATGTTGATGTTCATCATGCTTGTCACATCTTCTGTTATGCATTTTTAAGCTGATTTTATAACACAGTGTTGTATTTGTAATAAAGTATGTATAATGACATTTTCATAAATGTGTTTTTGATTGACTCCTTATCAGCACTTGTTATCAGCCAAAAGACGTACGGACAATGTTGAACAAACAGTGTAAAGTTTAATGGTATTAATGAGGTAATGTGCAAATTAATGGTAGACAAAAACAGAACATATAAGTGTATTTGTAAGTAAATAATATACGTTTTTATACCGTAAACAAGAGCATGTCATATTTCCAACTTTTTGCGGTCAGGTAACGTTAATATGGATCAGCGTTAATTGTTAATGACAAATTATATAAGTTACGGTTCCTAAAACTTCTATTGAGATTATCTCGGTCCCATATCTACTTGGTTTGCTTCTGTTTCTCCAGTATGATGATTTAAACGGTCTTTACTTTATGGCTCTGTATACTTCCAGTTCACTGCTCAACGCGACGATACCTTCAAATGGCGCCTCGGTGACGTCACACATAATAAACGCACGTGACTGACAAAGACCGATAATGCTTTGTTTCACTAAATTAGTGTATTATGATTTAACTTGGACCTAAACATCGTGGTTTTGTTTGCTGGTGGTCATCCTCCTTCTCTGATCCGGTGTTGTGCCGAAAACTGTGACCTGGGGTCGCTGTTTAGCAAATGTTAGCGCGGGAGCGCGCACGCCTTAGAGCAGACGCTGAAGCCGAATGTTGAGCGTCACAGGAGACGAGCGGTGCTGTAAAAGATGTTTCAGGTTTAAGACTAAAGAAAACTGGACAAGCTAGATAGTGTCACCAGCATCTAAATGTTTATATAAAAAATAAATTAAACATAAATGCTGATGTTGTCTGCTAATGTGTTAGCCTACTACTAAGAACGGTTTCCTTGTGAGATGTTTTAGTGCATGTTATGCACGGTAAAACATATTCCGATTATCTGATAAAAGAAGGTCTTATCTTTATTCTTATTAATATTTGCTGTAATTACTCAATGTTGGAGACCTACAGTTTGTTCCTTATAAATGCAGATCAACCTTTTACAAAACAAATACAGGAATACATACTGTAGTATATAATTATATATGTATGTTAAATATTCACTGTCCCACATGACTTTTATATTTTATTCATTTATTTTACTTCAAGTTTACAACACTATTTCACAATTAAAAACTGAATCTCTATTAAATACATACAATTTAGGTCTAAGTTTTTCAGCATTATTGCACTATTTTAATAAAAAATACAGAAATGGAGGGGTGAACAGTAATAAGATAAATGCATGTTAAGGAATTCCTTCTCAATCTGCATTTTTTTCACAAGCTTAATGAGTTCTTGCTTTTTTTGTAAAAGATTAAGCCAATTAATGGACGGTACATATCAAACAACTTTTGTTTAAATGAGAAAAATAAGAGGAGCTGACACATCAAATAAGTCACTTTATTAAGCGTTATAGTCACATGCATTAAATAAAGAGGGGTAACATTTCTGTAGCTTTAAATTGAACCTGTCAGACCCTATTGTATCTATAAATATATCATTACCTGAACATATGCTTTATGCAAGATAGAAAGAAGAGGAGGTCACACATCACATGAGTCACTTTATTAAAAATTAAAAGTCCGTTTATAATACAATTATAGTACATTATAATACTTGAGTGTTTTAGGTTTTAACTTTTAAGATTGATTATTTATAACACACAATGGACAGCATATAATCTACTGAATTTATAATGGACTATATCATATTACATTTATTTTTTACATTATATTAGGTTTATTTATTTTGATGTCCCCCTAGTCTATTGACAATAAGCAATTTTCCAACTACATGTCAACTAACGCTCCTTAGAGCAGTGGTTCCCAAACTACGTTCCTGAAGGCTGCCCAACGCTGCATGTTTTCCATGTCTCCTTAATCAAACACACCTGATTCAGATCATCGGCTCATTAGTAGAGATTCCAAGACCTGAAATGGGTGTGTCAGACAAAGGAGATGCAAAATGTGCAGTGTTGGGGGCCTCCAGGAACGTGGTTGGGAACCACTGCCTTAGAGTATTAGTAGATTTAGGTTAAGGTTAGGCTAGGTAGCAGATTCACGTACTTGCAAAAATAAACAGTTTGTCTTTGGGGAACCATCAAAATACAGTGTTAGCATATATTTAGCATGCTACTAATAATAATAACTGCTAGCTGACATGCAGTACCATCAAAATAATCAAACATAATACAAAAGTCATATTACACATTAATCTGATCTGATACGTGATCTTATGGCTCTTTGGGAAATATTATTATTGTTATTACTTATTTCATATTTCTGTATTGTCTTTATATGCTTTAGGCAAAGAGACGTGCGTAACATGGCAAGATATGAGACTTATAATACGTTATAACTATGAGGAGGTAATCATACTCTTAAAAGCTATAACCACAAATAAGTAAAAAATTATAATACATAAAAACTGTTTTTATGAATGCTTATGAGATGATACAACATACTATAAGGTTTTTTATAATGCATTATGCATTCATTATAATGCCTTAAGAATACCCTTATAATGTATTATAAATACAGGCTTCATAGAAAGTGTTACCAAAAAATGGTCCAAATAAATATATATCCTTGTATGAAATGCCAAATGAATCATTAATGCAGGATTTAAAAATGTTTTACAAGACACAAGGGCACAAATGTAGAAGAAAAAGTGACCATTTCCTTGACAGTTCTCAAGAAGCCCTTTTTTAACATCGTGTCATATGACGTCACGAGAGGGAGTCGTTTGCTGCGTCTTATTGGTTTTCAGTAGTAGTTTGTAGTTACTTTCTGTAGTTGTTTTTTTTTTATTTATTTCAATTGATTATCGTCATGGTAAATTATTGTGTTTTTGGAAGTTGCACAAACTCCAGCCTGTCAGGACATCGAGTCCACAGGTTTCCTAATAAGAAAAAGGACGGCGCTATGTTCCGTGCCTGCGTGTGTTTGTGCAGGTGAAGAGACGGGCCTTCACTAATGCATTTGCTTTGAAAAGCGCGGTGTTGTGTAGCGTTCAATTTACACCAGAGGCTTATCGTCCCGGCGATATGATGGAGTTCAACATGGGATGCCGAAGCAAGAACCAATTGAGCTAGTGCGGTTCCTTCGGTGCACACAGCACCTTCATCGGGGGTCCACCGTCCGCTTGTGGTCCGTCCGGATCCGTCAGAGATGCAGCTCGAGGAAAATGTGAACTTTTCACCGTAAGTCTTTTTTTTTTTTTTTTTTTTTTTTTTTTTTACATTTATTAACTACCAAATCATTGAACATAATTATTTAATGATGAGACGCCATGATATGTGTACAAGTTGTTGTAAAGCACCGCGGCTAGCTTGTAAGCATTAGCAATATAATAAAAAACAGTGTAAAAACGTTACCATTTGAGAACAACTCAGTTTGTTGATATTACAACCATCAGGTCTATTTACAGCTAAGTGACCTTGTTTGCACAGCTAATTGGTCATTTATTCTCATGTGGTGTATTTATAAGGCTTTGGGAGACATTGCAAGACATGAGGGTGTGTGAAGATCTGAAGCAGTGGATCCAGCTGTTATTAACCACCTCTACTGGACTGCAGCTTCCACTCCTAATGGAGATGCAGATGTGATGGAGGCCAAGTGGAAAAGCATGGTCAGCAATGAATGATAGTAGAATACTGCAGGTCACCAAAGGCTCTACGAGAATGCAGCACTGTCTTGTCTTCCACTGCACCTGCTCCCCTTTCCAGATCCCTTAAGAGGATCAACAAGATGAAGCTGTTGGTGTGTATCTAGCACAGCATTCACAATTTAACATGTTAACAACACATTAGTGTGATACCCACACTGAAAGATTGGTAAATGTTTTTAAACGGGTCAGATGGTATATTTTTCTTTCAGTAGTAGTGTTGGGTTCGAGTCTGAGTCGAGTCTGAATCCAAAATGGGTCGAGTCGGACTCAAGTCTGAGTCTGAGTCCAGGTAAAACTACTGTTTGTCAGTATCTTAACATTGTTTTAACCCAGGGGTGCCCAAACTCGGTCCTGGAGAGTTTAGCTCCAGCCCCAATTAGACACACATGAACCAGCTAATCAAGCTCTTACTAGACATACTAGAACCCCCTGGCAGGTGTGTTGAGGCAAGTTGGAGCTAAACCAAGAACCAGGACAGAGTTTGGGAACCCTTGTTTTAACCTATACAACTAGAAAAATGCAATGTCAACTAAAATTTAAGAAAAGCAAACCTGTATTGGATCTTGCCATTTTGATTTTTGTTATCACACTACACTATCTCATAATTGGTGCCCTACTCTGCTTAGCAAACTTAAAGTCATGTAAAGAAGTTATGACTGACTTATGTTTTGTGTCATATTTCAGAGTAAATCCAGTTTTAGAATGTGAAAAAAATGATAGGGCAGGACTTGAATTTATTTGTCGTTATATTAAATGTATAAATTCATGCTCCTCCCTGAAGTGCACAGGCTGTCTGTAGCACCTATTATGAGTTCAGACAGCAAGGCTGAAAGACTTGTGGGGGTCATGTTCTCCACTAAGGCCCAGTATGTATCTTAATTCCCTGCAGCACTGATTTTCCTCAGCTGTGACCATGGCCTCGCATTTTCCACACCAGAATATAATGAAACAAAAACGTGTTTATCTCCCGCTCTCTCTTTCCTGCAGTGACGAGAAACCGCTACGTCACGTAACGTTAGTGTCGGATATTAACGATTATTAGTTTCTCTTACGCGCAAGTAGTATCAATACTCATAGATGACCAACACTAGCTTTGCTTTTGCCTGATTACATATCGTTTGCTAACGTGTGTAACGTTATATCTAAGCTAACAATGGTCTCTCACCAAGACACCTTCCCTTTTCTCCGCACACCACAACTTTGTCAATTCGAGTTTTAGTGGTTGCAGACGCTTTCCTGTCAAATGCATTTTAAATTCATATCCAGACTATTTAGGTACTTAAGATCGACCGATATATATCGATTTACCGATTTATTTGTTTACCTATTTTTCCCGATATTTAAGCATTTACCATGATCGGTTATCGGTTATATCGGGTTCACTGATAAACGCCGCCATCTTGTGGGTGTTTTGAGAATTGCTCGCATACAACGCGCCTGAGGGGAGACCCGACAACAACGGGGTGCAAAGGTAAAGCATAGCCTACTTTCTTGCTTTGCTGTATTTAGTAAACTTTATTTAATATAACAGCCATTAATGCTCAGATGTGATACACAAATGCCTGATATGTATAAGTTTTTGCACCTTGGCTCTAAGAAGTAGAGACGAACTTACAGTTGTGTAAAATAATTGAAGTCCTGTCCCAATAAACTCTCTGTTGTCTATATGCTCATCATTAGCCTCGTGAGGTCGGAATCACGTATAGGCTTAAACCGTCATAAGAAATAGAGACGAACTCACAGTCACGTAAGATAATCTGTCAAGTCCAGTCCCGATAAATGCAACATTGCATGAATTAAATAATACAGCCATGAATGAGCACATATTGAAAATTAAAAGCACTGAATTTAATTCTCCCTCTGTTGTCTATGCTCATCATTTGTCTCCTGAATTTGCTTTCATTTTGCCGTTCAGAGCCCTGCACAGGCCTCAAATATAGGCCCTAATTTAATTTAGAAAACATTTGGAGCATTTTATGTTCATTAAATATAAGTTTTTGTTGTTTAAAGTAACGACTAGCGACCAGCGGATAACTGATCATAGTCTGTTTGACCAACTTTGCCTTCTCAAATCATCACGACTTGCCTTAAAATCTATAGATATAGGCCTAAAAGAGTTAAAGTATAAAGCAATGTTAGTTCCAATGTTAAACTTGGATAAATGTGCATTATTAGGCACATACCCGTAAAGCTACTTACAAGACACGGGGGCACCAGCGCGATTACTAATCACATCTCTTTCAGTGGAAACAATTTAATTCCGTCATTTTTGCTCATAAAATTTATTAAAAAAAAAAAAAAAAAAAACAACCCTTATACACACTTCTGCTGTAAGTGAAGCTGGATCACGAATGATTCGCGTGAACATAGACGGATATATGTAGATCGGGAGCCGCATTCCCTTCACAAACAAACGTAATCCACTGCATCTTCAGCGGCTCAGATGTCGGGAGTAAATGACGACCACTATGTCCATTATTACATCCAGCAACACAACACCTCAGTCGCTCAATCGGAGATATTCTTGTCTAACTTACATCCCTGCTCCGGCATCAAATCAATGTAGGTCGGACTGTTACAGCTGATCTGAAAAGTGAAAGTGAAAGTGACAGCGTATTGTCAGCTATGGTGACCCATAGTCGAAATTGGTCCTCTGCATTTAACCCATCACGAGTGCACACACACAGCAGTGAGAAGTGAACGCACACACGCGCACACACACACACTGTGAACACACACCCGGAGCAGTGGGCAGCCATTGCTCCAACGCCCGAGGAGCAATTGGGGGTTCAGTGCCTTGCACAAGGGCACTTCAGTCATGGTATTGAAGGTGGAAAGAGCGCTGTTTATTCACAATCCCCACCTTCAAGATGGCGAGTCCAAATCGGCAAATTCACCCTGAAATCACTAATTCAGAAAACACTAGTCCATTAATAAATAATTCAAAAATCTCCTTACTATTTTCCCCTCGACACATTCATGGTAATTACTTTTGCCAGTGCTTTACAGCAAGCTTTAGCCTATTGCGTGCACTTAAACGTGGATCTCTTTGCGCTGTGCTGAAGGCGCTCTCGCTGCTGCTGCTGATGGAGACACTACACGCCGGTGTCGAAAGTGAAGTCTCTTGTTGTTTCCACCAGCGTAGAATTTATTTATTTATCACCATAAATTGTGGATGTCAAAAATGTAAAAATAAGGAAAAGCCTTAAAACGGACCTGAAGCCTGGTTGGATTTGAGCCCTCGGGACGTAAAAAAGTCGGGGCCCGTCACGCTCCGGCTGAAATGCAGGGCTCTACGTTCACTCACCCAGTTGATGCTCTGATGGGCACCACATGTAACTTTTAACAAGATTCCCTTGTTTAAAACACCAAAGTGACTCCTGTCCTTTATTTATTTTCTTCATTTAAAAACATTCTACATTTATTTTGCTCATTAATGTTGCAGCTGATGCATTTTATAAATAAAATGTTTTTATTGTTGTAATATGAAGATTAAATTTAACATGAAAGCTAATTTTTAACACTTTTTAAGATGACTGAAAGGAGGAAAAACCAAAGTGAAGTAGTATGGATTTACATCACTCAGTCACTGATTTACTTTATAACAGTCAATACATATCGGTTCTGCATAACGGTTATCGGGCACATAATTATGTAAATAAAAAAAAAAATCAATATCAGTCGATCATTACTTAACAGCAGGCAGTTTGTGTCAAAAAAAAACATTTTCTGTTCATTTAAAATAACTTGGGAAAAAAAGTGTCAGCGGTCGCAGGTCCTTTCCTGTCAAAAGCTTTATCTCAATAAATTAGAATGTTGTGAAAAAGTTCATTTATTTCAGTAATTCCACTCAAATTGTGAAACTCGTGTATTAAATAAATTCAATGCACACAGACTGAAGTAGTTTAAGTCTTTGGTTCTTTTAATTGTGATGATTTGACTCACATTTAACAAAAATAAAAATACATTTAAAAATAAATTTATTTTACATATAAAAATAAAAAACATTTTTGTGAATTGTTGGCCTTCTGGAAAGTATGTTCATTTACTGTATATGTACTCAATACTTGGTAGGGACTCCTTTTGCTTTAATTACTGCCTCAATTCGGCGTGGCATGGAGGTGATCAGTCTGTGGCACTGCTGAGGTGCTATAGAAGCCCAGGTTTCTTTGACAGTGGCCTTCAGCTCATCTGCATTTTTTGGTCTCTTGTTTCTCATTTTCCTCTTGACAATACCCCAAAGATTCTCTGTGGGGTTCAGGTCTGGTGAGTTTGCTGGCCAGTCAAGCACACCAACACCATGGTCATTTAACCAACTTTTGGTGCTTTTGGCAGTGTGGGCAGGTGCCAAATCCTGCTGGAAAATGAAATCAGCATCTTTAAAAAGCTGGTCAGCAGAAGGAAGCATGAAGTGCTCTAAAATTTCTTGATAACCGGGTGCAGTAACTTTGGTTTTCAAAAAACACAGTGGAGCAACACCAGCAGATGACATTGCACCCCAAATCATCACAGACTGTGGAAACTTAACACTGGACTTCAAGCAACTTGGGCTTTAAGTTTCTCCACCCTTCCTCCAGACTCTAGGACCTTGGTTTCCAAATGAAATACAAAACTTGCTCTCATCTGAAAAGAGGACTTTGGAGCACTGGGCAACAGTCCATTTCTTCTTCACTTTAGCCCAGGTAAGACACCTCTGACGTCGTCTGTGGTTCAGGAGCGGTTTAACAAGAGGAATACGACAACTGTAGCCAAATTCCTTGACAAGTCTGTGTGTCGTGGCTCTTGATGCCTCAGTCCATTCCTTGTGAAGTTCACCCAAATTCTAGAATCGATTTTGCTCGATTTTGCACAAACAAACGTAATCCACTGCATCTTCAGCGGCTCAGATGTCGGGAGTAAATGACGACCACTGTGTTCATTATTACATCCAGCAACACAACACCTCAGTCGATCAATCGGAGATATTCTTGTCTAACTTTCATCCCTGCTCCGGCATCAAATCAATGGAGGTCGGACTGTTACAGCTGATCTGAAAAGTGAAAGTGAAAGTGACAGCGTATTGTCAGCTATGGTGACCCATAGTCGAAATTGGTCCTCTGCATTTAACCCATCACGAGTGCACACACACAGCAGTGAGAAGTGAACGCACACACGCGCACACACACACACACTGTGAACACACACCCGGAGCAGTGGGCAGCCATTGCTCCAGCGCCCGAGGAGCAATTGGGGGTTCAGTGCCTTGCACAAGGGCACTTCAGTCATGGTATTGAAGGTGGAAAGAGCGCTGTTTATTCACAATCCCCACCTTCAAGATGGCGAGTCCAAATCGGCAAATTCACCCTGAAATCACTAATTCAGAAAACACTAGTCCATTAATAAATAATTCAAAAATCTCCTAATCAAGAATCGATTTTGCTCGACTTAAACTACTTCAGTCTGTGTGCATTGAATTTATTTAATACACAAATTTCACAATTTGAGTTGAATTAATGAAATAAATTAACTTTTTTTCACAACATTCTAATTTATTGAGATGCACCTGTATGTACACTGCCTTCCAAAAGTTTGAAAACACCCCTAAGTGTGGTTTTAGATGATATCGGTATAAATCCTTATCATTTTTTGCTGCAAATACATTAATGTAACTTGACATTATCATTGAAGAGCAGCAATATTAATTTTGATTTTGATTACATGATAATGTCAATATATACATGTTAAAGTCAGACATGCCCCTTTGCCAGCTGTGATGCTGGTTACTGGTTTAATTTAAGTTTTATCAATGTATAAACTGTTTATGTAATTGAATATGTTTTCGTAGTTTGTGTTGTTCCTTATCAGTGCAAAATTATCATAAATTAAAAAGGATTCATGCCAATATTGTCCAAAACCCCACTTTCCAAACTTTTGGAGGGCAGTATATATATATAATGTTTTTTCAATCAAAATATGTTTTATTCTATTTAATATTGCAGTAGATTTGGACATTATTAGTATGTGGTTTCCAGCATAATTTATGATCAATTCTAACTCAAAATTTAATTTCATATGCGCTTTCTATTTCTTAATTGTTAATCCTCAACTTAACTTTCATTGTCAATTCCTAAATTTTATAAACCGTTTTACTTAAATTCAGTGAAAGTCTGCTGTCATCAAACCATTTTTTGAAAACCATCAGTTCGTTTTCCACAGTATTCAGATGTGGTTCAATTTTTTCCAAACAAAACCATTTTTACTACTTTAGACACATTACAATTAATTTAGGGCCTAACACCGAACCTTGAGGAACACCACAAGTAACTTTCGGTAAATCTGATTTAACAATATTTATTTGTACTAACTGATATCTGTCATCAAGGTGACTTTATCTAAGCAAAGGCTTTTCCTCTTATACCATATCTCTCCAGTTTCATCATTAATAAGCCATAATTAATAGTGTCAAAAGCTTTTTTAATCTAGGAGCACCCCCACAGTATATTCATTATTATCCACTGAAGCAGAAATCTCTTGTACCATTTCCATTACTGCCATTGAGGTTGAACTATTTGTTCTAAAGCCATACTGATGTTCACTCAGTAATCTGTGTTTGTCTATGAAATTGTCAAGCCTATGGACAAATAATTTCACTAAAATTTGAGAACTGGGAAAGGAGAGAAATTGATCTATAGTTGGAAAAAAATTCCAGTCTCCACTTTTAAAAATAGGAATAACTTTAGCTGTTTTCATATTGGGAATATGCCTGTGAAAAAGGACTGATTACAAATGTTTCAATGGTTTTACTATATATTCTATTATAATTTTAATTAACGACATATCAAAATATTAACAATCAGTGGAATATTTATTCTTGAAATTTTTAACAGTATTTCTTTTTCATCAACTCCCCTAATAAACATTGAGTAATCAAGTACAGAAATCTTCCCTTCATCTGTCCTATCCCCAGTTCTCTCCTCCACAATCTCTTTTGCTGACTTGTAACCAATATTTACAAAATCCTCATTGAATTAATTGAAAATATTATCGTTAACAAAATAATTGAATCTACTTTTCCGGTATTCTTTTTAAGTACTTTCCAAGTTGCTTGTATATTAATCTTATGCTTGTCTAATAACTTATTATAATAGTCCTTTTTACTAACTCTTATGATATTAATTCCTTTTTTTTTTTTTTTTTTTTTTTTTTTTTTTTTTGTTATCTTATTATTTTTTTCTGCTTGTTTAGTTCTGGTTTCTATTAATTTCCTGTATAACATATATTCTATTCCCTTAGTAATCCATGGTTAATCCTCATTTTTTGCTTCTTTACAATTCTCTTAGATAAACAATGTTTTTCAAATTGTTCAGTTAATATAGTTAAAAAAAGCATCATAAACTCTATTAGTGTCTTTATTTTCATAAACCTCACTCCAATTTTGATTCTTTAAGTACAGCAATGACTTTTTTAATAGTCTTTGAAATAGTCTTTAATAGTCTTTTTTTTTTTTTTCCAGTTTAGTTTGTGTATATATTGTCTATCAGTGTAGCAGTATCTTTTGTTATTCTACTAGGTTTTGTAATCACCGGAAATAGACCTTTACTATACAGAATATCAACAAAATCTGTTATCCTTTTATTTCCAGTTGGATTCAGCAAATCAATTGTAAGATGTCCACATATAATTTGTACCTTATTTTCATTCCATGTGTCGAGCATACCGGGTCTGCATAAGGGGGCTGACGACAAAAAAGTTATGAAAACTTCAACACCCATAATGCACAGGGCTCGATCAGACTACAAAAATGCAGAAGTGGGATCTGTAGTTTTCACCGGGTGACGTAAAACTTTTAATAGCTCCAGTCCCGGACTTTCTTTGACAAACAAACGGGGAAACAACACGGAAAAATAATACATATCGTTCATTTACTTATATCACCGACACTGTAACAATACAAAGCTGGCTGCTTTCATTTTCCATTTTATCTTTAACTGAGTCTGATACTGTACTAGTTTACTCTGCTTAACTTACATTTAGCTGAACGATCTTACCGATATCAGAGAGCCATTAGGGGGCAGCAACACCTTACAGATTCCACATATTCGCATAATTTCTGAGACATCACAAGCTACTACATGTAATTTTTTAACCTTGAAATACCTTGAATTTGTATTATTATTATTATTATATTATTTTGCTAAAGAAATGATAGAAGTTAGTGCTTTTATTTAGCAAGGAAGCTTTAAAATGATCAAAGAGACATTTATAATTTTACAAAATATTTCTATTTCAGATAAATGCTGTTCTTCTGAACTTTCTATTCATCAAAGAAACCTGAAAAAAATTCTTCTCAGGCTGTTTTCAACATCATCATCATCATCATAATTTTTTGAACAGCAAATCAGAATATTAGAAGGATTTCTGAAGGTTCATATGACTGGAGTAATGATGCTAAAAATGTAGTTGTGAAATCACAGGAATAAATTACATTTGAAAATATATTCAAATAGAAGTTATTTAAAATGGTAAAATATTTCAAAATGTTACTGTTTTTGCTGTATTTTGGATCAGATAAATGCAGGCTTTATGAGCAGAAGAGACTTTAGAAAAAAAACCCATTAAAAATCTGACTATTCAATAACTTTTGACTGGTAGTAAGTGTGTATGTGTATATGTATGTATGTGTGTATGTATATATGTTTATGTATGTCTGTATATATGTATATGTATGTATGTGTGTATGTATGTATGTATGTATGTATGTGTATATGTATGTATATATGTATGTATATGTATGTATGTATGTGTGTATGTATGTATGTATATGTATATGTACATGTATGTATGTGTATATGTGTGTGTATATGTATGTATGTGTATATGTATGTATGTATGTATGTATATATGTATATGTATGTATGTATGTATGTGTATATGTATGTATGTGTATATGTATGTATGTATGTATGTATATATGTATATGTATGTATGTATGTATGTATGTGTATATGTATGTATGTATGTATGTGTATATGTATGTATGTATGCATGTATATATGTGTATGTATGTATATGTATGTCTGTATATATGTATATGTATGTATGTATATGTGTATGTATATATGTGTATGTATGTATGTATATGTATGCATGTATATGTATGTATGTATGTATATATGTGTATGTATGCATGTATGTGTATATGGGTATGTATGCATGTATGTATGTATATATGTATATGTATGTATGTATGTATGTGTATATGTATGTATGTATATATGTATATGTATATGTATGTATGCATGTATATATGTATATGTATGTATGTGTATATGTATGTGTATGTATGCATGTATATATGTATATGTATGTATGTATGTATGTGTATATGTATGTATGTATATATGTATATGTATGTATGCATGTATATATGTATATGTATGTATGTGTATATGTATGTGTATGTATGCATGTATATATGTATATGTATGCATGTATATATGTACACATATATACATGCATCAACAGGACACATCAACAGGTTTACTAGTAACTAGTATGTACATTAAGATTGTTTTCTATGCGGAAACTATGCAGAAAAGTCAGTTCTGTCATTACAGTAAAGCATGTATGTGTACATGATAAAAACATTCCTTCTTCTCTTGTCGGGAATAACTAATCTGAATGGTTGGCCTGGAGAGGCCTGTTTAAAACTTGATGAACAAAAACTATGATCTCCATGAGGCAGCAGTTTCTCTTTTGATGTCTTATTTGCATGAGCAAAAATGGATCAAACAAAAACACAAGACAGGTGTTTCTTAAAATATAGATAATTCACATCTATATTTTTTATTCATAGAATCTCTTAAATTAAACATCACGTGGCAACAGCCACAGCACATTGTTGAATACACAAGTATTTACAGCTAAACTGTTGTGCCAACCCAAGCGAAAACCGCAAGGATTTTTTTTTTCTTCGTAAGAAAGAATGAAGGAAAATACCCCAGTGTTCACATGGGTGCATTACAAGTTGTGTTGGGAAAGGTCCGATTCACCTACATTCAGTTTGAAAGTCTCAAATCAAACATTTTGCACTTGTGGAACCTTGACAAATTTCCAGGTCCACATCAAATTCATTTGGCATTAGGCATGTTTACCTCACACGCGTGAGTAAGGCAGATCTCTTTGGTGTGTTACAATGAAATCAAACAATCGGGAAAAGCCCACAGGCCCTTTTAAGTAAACATCAACAGTGGGTTAGTGGTTGAAACCCTCATGACATTAGTTAACATGCTGACCTTTGGGAATTTCCCACAAAACGACTCACATCTGAGTGGGTTCAGTACAGAGCGTCCTGACAACATTCTTTAAGTTACAGCGCAGGTCTTACGCAAACAATAGACACAGAAACCAAAAGCCGGCTTAGTAATGGCTCTGAGGAATCCATCTAGGGAATTGGTTCATTTAGAGTAAACAGGATCCACAGGAATGTTCCTCTTCTATTCTGTCGCACCTTCTTTGAGAGTGTGTGTTGATAAATGGGAACAGATCCACGTGAGCCTGAATTATTGTTCCGCCAGGCCTCCCGTCAAAAGACTGGAAAGCAGATCCAAAGTCTTTTTGAGATCCCTTAGAACAGGGACAGAATATCACTGTACAACAAAAAACCTGTAAAACCAGGTCTGGTAAATAACTGCAAGTCCACCTACTGTCACTTAAGTCAGTTAGAACTTCAAAAACAACCAATAAACGAGAAACGCAGTTTGCGGCTTCTGAAACTTCCTGCAAAAATAAATTAGTACACAGCTGAAAAAAATAAATAATCAGCAATAAGTTAAAACCAAAAAAGGGAACTGTGATGCTTGTAGTCATGGGAAAAATTCATTCATGAAGTAAACCTGCAGCAATCCAGGGCTATTTCGGGGTCTCTGAAGCGTAGATCCCGTAAGAAACGACACGAACCTTGAAGGCAGCCAAACAAAAAAATAAATAAATAAGGAAGAATCCAGAAGCCAGCAACTAGAGTTCAGGAAGTCCAGTGTAAAACAAAACAGTGTGTGTGAAAGTTCTGATTCGAGTCCAAAGTCCTTCAGGATTTAAAGGCTTGGATTAATATTGCTTTCCGCTTGCAAATCTCCAATGTCCTCAGAGCTCTCCGTCATCCAAGGATGCTGCAAAATCTGCTCCAAACTGGGCCGGTCCTCCGGCCTGTACGAAAGGCACCAGCGAATCAGAGACTGGCATTCTGAAATGAAAAATAAACAGTGAATAAACCTGCCGTCGTACACTCGGAATATTGTAGGCTATGTCACTAACCGTTGTAAGTAAAAGAGCAAATACAAATTTGCTTAAATATATTGAAACCCATCTGAGATGCATACTGTGAAGTATCTGCATGTTACACAAGTGCAAAACAAACATAAAATGCTATTCAAACTACTTAATTATATCAGTTTCATGCATTGGGAAACAATTCAATGAGCCAACACGTTTGATTCCCATTCACTTTCATAGTAAGAATAGAATTTTCATTTTCGGGGTGCACTGTCTCTTTAAGAAAGGAGAGTTCATCCGGTTTGAGAGCTCACCTTTGGAGATGCGTTTAGTGAAACTCGGCGTGGCATTAACGATGTCGACGTCCCGCTCGAAGGGAATGTCTCCACACACCATGTCAAACAGAAGTACGCCCAGAGACCACACGGTGAGCGGACGGGCGCTGTAACGCTGCTGCTGGATCCACTCTGGTGGACTGTAGACTCTAGTTCCTAAACAGACGAGAGGAAAAGTCTTTAGAAACAGTTCCACGTTCATGTTATATTCATTCACACGCAGTCACCTTCCAAAAGCAGCCTTACCTTCAAAGTCAGTGTAGATGGAGTCCTTCAGCACGGCACCAGATCCAAAGTCAATGATTTTGATGTCTCCGGTGCGGGTGTCGACGAGGATGTTCTCATCTTTGATGTCTCTATGCACAATTCCCTTGGAGTGGCAGAACTGCAGGGCTTCGATGACCTGTTTGAAGAACCTGAACGGAACAATTCTCATCAGCACTGTAGTTTAGCGCTAGCATAGAACGTCAAAAGACACTTTTGCCTTTTCTCACCTCTGTGCGACGGGCTCCGCCAGGGCCCCGCGTTCAGTGATGAAGTCAAACAGGTCCTGGCAGTGTTGGGGTTTCTCAAACACGATGAGGTATCCCTGACCGGGCACCTCAAACCAGTCGAGCATCCGGATGATGCCGCGGTGACCCGACCCCGACCCTCCACCCAGACACAGGAGGAGAGCGATCTCCACGGGGACTGCACTTGCTATACCAGGCTGTGTGGGGAAAATCAAAAGAGTGAGGTCATTATTAACTTTGAATTCTGATTATTTTCCACTGGAACGGACATTACATTTTAAAAATTCCCTAGGTAATTTTAACATATGGCACCTCAGGTGTAAACCAGGGATTTCTCCCTGGGTAAAAAGGGGAACTGCAATTTTATGTCACAGATTTCTGACCTATAAATATACTTCTTGTTTTTAAAATCAGACATATCTCGTCCATCAAGTCTAGTGCTATTAAAACTGGTTCTGACACACAAGGGAAAGTCCACTTAAGTTTCCCTTTTAGGGTGTTTTGAAAAATCCGTATCGTCACACCTACGTCACTTTCTGTATTAGGACGACGCTGTTCCGGTAAAGAAAAAAAACAAAAAAAAACCCCATAACAATCAGAAGAGGGCGCTATGATTCCTGTTTCTATGACTTCATTGTTTATATGTTCAAGATCCCGTCGTAATTTTACTTTAAAGATCAGTAATTAAAAGAAAATAAAAACAGTTTGCATTTATATAAAGGATTTACTCACCACTTTGGCCCATTGCTGAATTCTATCACGGGATATTTGTTTAATAGCGACCTGAAATGAAAATAAAAGTAAGTTAGAGAAGGAATTTATATGTGCAGATATTTGCATTTTATACTACTGGATAGAATTGTTACCTGTTGTCCGTCTGAAATGCGCTGTCCGGAGAACACAGAACCGAACCCGCCGCTTCCAAGGAGCGTTCCCATCTTGTATTGCTTCTCAAAGTTGTCTTTCCCTAAAATAATAATAAATATGTCACAAAACAGCCTTTCTAAATTATGCTTTTGGTTTCACATGAAATTTAGCACAAGCGCATATTTTATTTAATCCTTTCAATATTTTCTAGTTGTTCGGTCTTTTAATGAATTACCATTTTTTGCTCTCACGCCTTCCAGCTGATCCAAACGCAGGTCAACGATCCTTTTATCCAACATTGTCGGTTTTCACACGGATGAAAACTCTAAAAACAAGCAAGTGATATCTTCAGCTGCTTCAGTAAGCCGCCTCAGCAAAACATATCCATGGTAATGTGTTATGTCTGTTTTCAGTTCAGTTCAAACTCCGCTGTTTGCAGTGAGCGTCTCCTCCGAACACTCGCGCGCTTCTGAATCATCAGCTCGCGGTTTGTTGATGTTTTAAGTTTACACGCGTAAACACGCCCACTTTGACGAACCCGCCCAATCGCGGGCAACACGCTTGGAGTGTTTTGAACCGACAGCCAACCACAGCGCTGAATTTTTTAAACGATTGAATATTAATGAGCTGTGGGTAAAATTCTAAGAATCTCCTCGGCTCTTACGCCCAACGTCCCTCAGAAAGAGCGCGCGCGCGCAATGACAGGAATACCTTTGACTCTTTTTTTTAACGCGTAAATTTTGAATTCACCCAGTGCACCAATGCAACATATTCTAGCTGTTTCTGACAGCATTTACTGAAATCCATTTTGAACAGTTAAAAATAGACTGCAAGAATACAACAGAATTTAAAAAGCAGTTAGCTAAGATACTAACAATTTAAAACGGATAATAGCGTCTCATAATTAGGTAAAACTGAAATATACAAATATACAGTTAATACATTTTACTAAAACTAAAATAAATAAGTAAATAAATTAGAAAAACTAAAACAGGTACCAGGTACAACTGTAATGCATCGTCATGTAGAATTGCATGCGAAAATGTGTTTTGTTTGTTTTGTTTTTTTTACACCAGAATTAAATCTCCATATCCAAGTAAGTTCCAGTAATTAACGAATAACTAGTCACTAGTGAAAATGAAACATGATAGTAGTCACTACTGGATCGTTTACTAGTGATTTAAGTCAAAAAGTAGATCATATATAGTGTAGTTGAAAACATCAGTCATTTAGCAAAAATATTGCGCACGTTGCACATATGAACAGGGATGGTTTTAGACCAGTTTAAGGGCATAATGACTCATGCTTTAACATGCTGTGCGCATGTGGGACTGTCCCACATCAGCTATTTACAAAATCTAATGTGGTTTCGTCTCCATGATGATATACCAAGAAAAGCGGAACTTTAATAGCTAAACGATGGCGCTTGATAATGCTTCACGCAGAAACCAAGACCTGACTTTCCAGGCTTAAATGCCTTTTGAGACGCTTGACTAGGAGATTTCAGCACTGCATTGAAGTTGCATGCATTTCTATATACATAATATTCAGACACACCTCATTCTTTAATGATAAAATGTTTTCCACATTTAAAAAAGTCATAGTGAAGTCATCAAAACTGTGACGAATTACAGTGGAAGTCAAAAGTTTACACACACCTTGCAGAATCAGCAAAATGTTCATTGTTTAATCCAAAATAAGAGGGATCATACAAAATGCATGTTCTTCTTTATTTAGTACTGACCTGAATGAGACATTGCACATAAAAGATGTTTACATATAGTCCACAAGAGACAATAATAGATGAATTCATAAAAATGACCCCGTTCAAAAGTTTACATACGCTTGATTCTTAACACTGTGTTGTTCCTGAATGATCCACAGCTGTGTTTGTTTGTTTAGTGATAGTTGTTCATGAGTCCCTTGTTTGTCCTGAACAGTTAAACTGCTGCTGTTCTTCAGAAAAATTCTTCAGGTCCCACAAATTCTTTGGTTTTTCAGCATTTTTGTGTATTTGAACCCTTTCCAACAATGACTGTATGATTTTGAGATCCATCTTCACACACGGAGGACAACTGAGGGACTCACATGCAACTATTACAGAAGATTCAAACACTCACTGATGCTCCAGAAGGAAACACGATGCATTAAGAGCCGGGGGTGAAAACTTTTGGAATTTGAAGATCAGGGTAAAATGTAACTTATTTTGTCTTCTAGGAAACGTAAGTATCTTCTGTAGCTTCTGAAGGGCAGTACTAAATTTAAAAAAAGCAATATTTAGACAAAATAAGAAAAACGTACAGGCTCTCATTGTGTTTCCTTCTGGAGCATCAGTGAGTGTTTGAATCTTCTGTAATAGTTGCATGAGAGTCCCTCAGTTGTCCTCAGTATGAAAAGATGGAGCTCAAAATCAGTCATTGTTGGAAAGGGTTCAAATACACAAAAAAGCTGAATTTGTGGGACCTGAAGGATTTTTCTGAAGAACAGCAGCAGTTTAACTGTTCAGGACAAACAAGGGACTCATGAACAACTATCACTAACAAAAAACACAGCTGTGGATCATTCAGGAACAACACAGTGTTAAGAATCAAGTGTATGAAAACTTTTGAACGGGGTCATTTTTATAAATTCAACTAGTATTTTTTCTTGTGGACTGTATGTAAACATCTTTTATGTGCAATATCTTATTCAGGTCAGTATTAAATAAACAAGAACATGCATTTTGTATGATCCCTCTTATTTTTGGTGAAATCATTAACATTTTGCAGATTTTGCAAGGTAAATCACAAATGAAAGGTACTGACTAATCAAGACTGTATAAAAAGGATGCCAACAAATAAGTATATTTCTTCAGAAAGTTCTTTTTTTATTCCAAGAAAAAAAGAGCATTTTCATCCCAAACAAGAAAATAAAACAAGATTATATTAATCAATTAATTAAGAGGATAAAGTATGACTTTTTTTTTCCAATAACTTTTCGTTTCCCCGTGTTTTCTATAATGATATCAGTCATGTTTATTTTCACATGCACCTAAAGAAGTCCGATGACGGTGTGAATGGCATAAGAAAGAAAAGGAGTGGTTAGGTGAGTATCACAACAATGAGCCATTACTGCTGGATGTCTGAGGCCAGGTGATGGACTGATGTATGGCCGGGTGAGGGGAAGGAAAGGGAGGACGATGTGAACTGCATGATGATGGAGAGAATGTGATTGGTTTGATCCCCGTGTATCTGCCTCCTGCTTCGGCTGCAGATTGTGCCTTGACCCTCCTTTATCAACTGCTGTCTGGAGAAGGTTCTCTATGCATGGCGTTTTTCTTCATGCTATCGAGGTATTCCTGTTGTGACACGGCCAGGACGGACGCCAATATCTCGTCGTCTTCCCAGTCTGTTAGGCCTGTTGCAAAACAAGAGCACGGGGAAACACATCATGCTTTGCTCGCATACACAAAAACACATTATATAAACTACAAGTCAAAAGAGACATGACTGAATGTTCTTATCTAAAGGACATTCAGTCAAAAGGTTTTGAACAGTAAGATCTTTA
Organism: Labeo rohita; assembly: GCF_022985175.1. NCBI lineage: Eukaryota > Metazoa > Chordata > Actinopteri > Cypriniformes > Cyprinidae > Labeo > Labeo rohita. The sequence goes on along the minus strand of NC_066876.1, from coordinate 37,876,063 downwards.
AAGTAGTCTCTTCTGCTCACCAAGCCTGCATTTATTTGATCCAAAGTACAGCAAAAGTACTACAATTTGAAAAATATTTTTACTATTTAAAATCAGTTTTCTATTTGAATGTATTTTAAATGTAATTTATTCCTGTGATTTCAAAGCTGAATTTTCAGCATCATTACTCCAGTCACATGATCCTTCAGAAACCATTCTAATATTCTGATTTGCTGCTCAAAAACATTTATTATTATTATGATGATGTTAAAAACAGCTGAGTAGAAGAAGAAAAGCATTTATCTGAAATATAAATGTTTTTTATCCTAAAAAATGTACTCAGCTGTTTTAAATAGTGATAATAATAACAATAAATGTTTTTTGAGCAGCAAATCAGCATATTAGAATGATTTCTGAAGGATCATGTGACTGGAGTAATGATGCTGAAAATTCAGCTTTGATCACAGGAATAAATTACATGTTAACATGTATTCAAATCAAAAGCAGTTATTTTAAATAGTAAAAATATTTCAAAATTGTACTGTTTTTCTTGTGCTTCGGTTCAAATAAATGCAGGTTTGATGAGCAGAAGAGAGCTCTTTAAAAACATTACCAGTCAAAAGTTTTTGAACAGTAAGATTTTTAGTGTAGATTTCTTAAATATTTTAGAAAACTAAATAACATTTCACAATAGTACCGCTTTTACTGAGTTTTTGAACAAATAAATTCAGCCTTGGTGAGCAGAAGAGCCTTTCAAAAACATTTAAAACTTTTGACCAGCAGTGTCTACAAATGAATTTCTTTGTACATTACGTTGAATGATATAGTAAAACCAGACCGGGTAACAAGTGTGCAACACACATAGGAACTTCATAAAACATCAATAATAAAGAACGAGTAGGTGTGTCCCTCTTTTAAGACTGGTGTATTTCCATTTGTAAAAAACACTCACTCCCTATTTGCACCTCTTATGTTCTTAACCAAAACAAAGCTGATGTCAACAGTAAGCGGGGTGTGCCGATACTCAGCTGCAATCAAGTGTATTTAACGGCACGTAACGACCGCACATGCTGCTTTCTGCATGAGTGCTGGGTACAATTCACGCAGCTCCAGGCTGAATCACATGGATCACATCACAGATTCATGCGGTGTGAGATGCATGAGGAAGGCGGGCGAGCGCCGTGATTAACGTGGCATTCCTGAGCCCTGGATTCTTTCGTACTGAATCAGGGCAGACGGACTGGCAGGCGTGATTTAAGTTGCTCACCAAAAGCAGTAGGGGACATCTCTTGCATAATGGCCCGATAGCCCAGCGCTGGATACAGAGACACCAGAGAAGACGAGGTGGGTCTGTCTGGTCCAACACAAGCCTGGTTACTGGGACCTGAACGGCGAGACAGAACGCAGGAAATCTTTATTTCGAAAGACGGACACTGAGTTTCTGCCCATACGGCTTCTCCTACAGTGTTCTTTTTTTTCATAAAAAAATGGTATTTTGCATAAATAAACTTTTGTCTACTTCTTTAAAAGACATTTTTAGCGACATTAAAATTAAGCACATTTACCCACAAATATTCATTACTGTAATGTGTCTGGACAACTGAGTTTTGAGGGGTTTTTTTGGTTACTTATTTTTAATGATAATTCTCATTATATATGTATTACTGCTGTACAGTACCATAATAACTGCTGTAATACTGGTATTTAATGTATTTCTGTTTATATACATTACGGGTCACTATGACTTTATATACAAATAAATTTCCTTCTTTTCTATTCAGCAAGGAAGACTTAAAGTCACAGTAAAGACATTTTTAATCTTGAAAATCAAAATCAAAAGATTTCTATTTCAAATAAATGCTGAACTTTCCATTCAACAAATAATTCTGGAAAAATCTAGAATTGTTTCCACAAAAAGCAGATTTTAACAAGTGATAATAAGAAATGTTTTTTTTTTTTGAGCAGGAAATCAGCATATTAGAATGATGAGGAGATAAAAACACACTCTTTCTCTCTTTTTTTGAAATTGCAAGTTTATCACTCGCAATTCTGACATTTTTTAACAATTCTGGTTTAATTTCAAAATTCAGAAAAAGACAATAACAAGATATAAACTCGCAATTCTGAGGAAAAAGTCAAAACTGCGTGTTTATATCTTGCAGTTCTGACTGTATAACTCGCAATTGCGAGTTTATATCACCCCATTCTGACTTGATTTTTCAGAATTGGGAGATTATATCTTACTATTCTGAGAAAGAAGAATAGCATTGAGAGCCATAAACTCACAATTGTGAGATAAGAACACTTCACCATTACCTTTTTTGTTTTTTTTTATTTAGTGGCGGAAGCGGGTCACTGTTTCCATACTTAGGACTGGAGTAATGATGCTGAAAATTCACCTTTGCATCACAGCAATAAATTACAGTTACAATAAATATTTTGAATTGCAATAATATTTAACAATATTAGTGTTTTTACTGTATTTTTGATAAGAGACTTCTATCAACAATATGAAAAATCAAGGACATTTTACCTAACAGAATTTCAACTGTGCAAACGGGCTTTCCTTGAACAAAACCTAATTACTCATTCACTTCCTTTAGATTTTGAGGTGGAGAACAACCACCTCAGGTCTCCTTATAATCAGTTTAAGCTATCGTGAACATAATGTAGCATTTACCCTATCATACATATCATACGGTTAAACTCATGTGTTTAAATGACACCGTCCTTTCTGCAAAAGACTGATGACAGACCTGGCGCACAGGGCGACGGGGGTTTGGATAGCGCGAGGGCCGCTCCGGCCGGGGAAGGGGGCTTAGCGGGCGTGTCCGAGTGCGAAGGATCAGGAATCTCCGGAGAGGGGGCGGAGCTGCGTTGCCGTGGGGATCGGGCATTCCATTCTTCCAAACCACTGGAGGCCGCAGCCGTGGCCGAGCTGCACGTAGCGCTGGCCTTACGAGGCTGAGGAAGCGACAGAAGTAAACACGTTCACTCACAAATGATAAATGCACAGCAACATCATATCTTCAAAGTCTGTCGCTCATTCTTTTATAAGAGCATTCTTATATCGCTTAGACAAAATGACTATTGAATTCAGAAGCACCTTCTATAATGATTGACACTGCTGTCAGTCAGTTCAAAATGTGATTTATAAGAAAGCTTATTGCTTCTGTGAAGAAGGGTCTTCTCTACAGATGGTTGAAGTGTGAAAACGCAAACCACATAGGCCGCATGCATTTGCGTAGCCGACAGTCTTAGGTACGTGTGTCTGAACCAGTGCCGCAGTCATCGCAGCTCACGTGTTACTTTCGGAAATAATTCCTAGGCGATCAGCACTAAACCAGTGATTATTTTATGACGCCAAAGGTTTTGTGAAGTCGTTATCGCACACTAACTACCTGAATCCTACTGACGATCACGCTGTTAAGAATGTAAATACATATTCTGAACGAATGAGAGCGACGTTAGGTAGTCAGCAGGATTAGCATTAAAACAGGCCGGCTGCACACCTGTCGCGCCTGTTTCTCCTGGTCTCGAAGCCACTGTAGGTACGATTCTCTGGCCACTTGCTCTTCTATGGCCTCATTGGTGGCTTCCCAATCCGTGGCCCTTTTCTTGTCCTCCAGCATCTGTTGCTCAATCCAGGACTCCTCTGACGTTTTAATGGCATTCTTCATGAGCGACTGATCTGCAAACTGCGTAGAGACAGAGAGACAGATACAGAAGAGGGGTTAAAGGTCACAGTGTGGCCCTCAGGTGACAGGTGAAAATGCTTTGATCAAGACTCTGAAGATGAGTGATTTGTGCCAACATGTGCTCTTACATGCAAATCAGCATTAAATCATTTTCTAAAAGTGGATAAAATACACTCATCTCATTTCATCTCAGAAATACAGATGAATCATAATTAGAAAACAGGGTTTTGACTTGACTGGAGGAGCTGCATTTGAGAGCAGCTGTAAACAACAAACATTTAGGCTAATGAACATAAAGACATAAAGAACACTTGATTCTGATTGGTCAATCACAGCAATGAGTATTCAGATATTGTCTCTTACACTACCAGTCAAAAGTTTTTGAACAGGAAGATTTCAAATCTTGAAGATGCTCAGCAATCCTAAGTTTATTTGATCGAACGTGCAGCAAAAACTGTAAAATTTTGAAATATTTTTACTATTTAAAATAACTGCTTTCTATTTAAACATATTTTAAAATGTAATTTATTCCTGTGATTTCAAAGCTGAATTTTTAGCATCGTTACTCCAGTCACATGATCCTTCAGAAATCATTCTAATATTCTGATTATTATGTTGAAAACAGCTGATTTTTATAGGTTTTCTTTGATGAATAAGAAGTTCATAAGAACAGCATTTATGTGAAACAGAAATCTTTTGTAACATTATAAATGTCTTTATCATCACTTTTGATCAATTTAAAGCTTCCTTGCTTAAAAAAAAGCTTTTGAATGGTAAAGTATAATGTTACAAAAGCTTTTTATTTCAGATAAATGCTGATCTTTGGATCCTTATGTTCATCAAAGAATCCTGAGACAAATGTACTCAAATAATGATAATAATAATAATAATAATAATAATAATAATAAATGTTTCTTGAGCAGCAAATCAGCATATTAGAATGATTTCTGAAGGATCATGTGACACTGAAGACTGGAGTAATGATGCTGAAAATTCAGCTTTGAAATCACAGGAATAAATGACATTTTAAAATATATTCAAACAGAAAACAGTTATTTTAAATAGTAAAAATATTTCACAATATTATGGCTTTTGCTGTGTTTTAGATCAAATAAGTGCAGGCTTATTTAAAGAAGAGACTTCTTTAAAAATATTTAAAATCTTCATGTTAAAAAACGTTTGACTGTTAGTGTATCTCACAGCGTGACCTGTTAACAGTTAAAAATTAGATGGATTAATAGAATTACAGATTGAATAATCAAATAGACAGAACAAACACTCCTTTGCTCACTGTAGAGTGCAAGACAGAGTGTAAAAATAGTGGAGACCGTCTTTATAAAAATGACTATTTAAAAACACCTTGCCATTAATAAAACATGACGTCAAATGCTGAACTCCCGTCGAGCCAGTTGCAACAAAAATAGCATGTACGCTTATTAGGATTATTGCCATCAGCCTGTCATTTTCTTCATAAGAGACAGATACAGAGAAGGGGTTAAAAGGCCATGGCGTTGGCCCTTAGGTGACAGCTGAGAATGCCGTCTGCTCAAGCACCTGAAGAGAAGTTGATTTGTGGGAACAGGAAAAGCACTCTCTGCTATATGCAAATTAAGCAATGAGTCATTTTTTTAGAAATGCTTCCTAAAATTGGATGATGGACATTATCACCTTATCCCACAAATACTCAACGCATCTCAGAAAACAGAGGGTTTCTGATTGGATGAGCCGCTGACGAACATAACGACACAACTCTATACAGTACTGATTCTGATTGGCCCGTCGTGGCACTGAGTAGTCAAATATTTTATCTCTTTTCATGGGAATGCAGATCAAAATGCTTGAAACCTGGATGGATGGTAGACAGATGGAAAGATAAATGAATGGATTTTTGGCAGCATTGTTTATTACATACAAGAAGGATTTTTTAAGAATTGCACATCTTGGAATTTATCTTAAAAGGCCCACTGAAGTGCACAATTTCAGCTAAAACAGGAAGACAGGGCCTTTTTAAATAGCCAGTAGCTTTTCTTTTATACATTACAGTTTGCGCCAGAGCCTCTGAGCTCGGTAAAGCCACATTTGACAGCATATGGTGGCCACAATCTCATCCATATCACTATAAAATAGACCATTCTGTGTAGAGTTCAAATGGGTCCGATACGTTTTGTGGTCTGCCCCGACTCGCACATACAATTCGCTCCAAGCTATCGTGTCCCTGGACCGAAGCAGACCGCACGCACGCTCCAGCCGTTCATTCGTCTTCTTTCGCCCCAATGGAAAGCATAATTACACTGTCTGAATCGTTCACTATCCCCTATATAGTGCACTACGTGCCTTTCGCCGTACAGAAAATACTCTATGAACAAGTGACCGATTTCTATGTCAAAAATCTGTAGTTGGTACAGCGTATCATATGTTTTGGGAATGTCCATTTTGGACTCAAGTTTGTCGAGACTTAGAAGAACTGATTAACTGTAAGATCACTCCGGATCCTTGCCTGCACTTGCTGAATGACGACTCTTTTTTGAACCTTGGCACAATGGACAAAAGGATTATTTTTTCAGGTTTCACTGCAGCAAAGAAAACAATAATTGCACTTTGGTGGTACACCAAGGCAGACATTTCAAATACACAGCATATAGTTAATATGGAATGCTCTATAACTAGACTTAATAAAGCCAAACCAAGAACAGTACAGGCCTGGCAAACAGTTGTAGAGTCTATTCGTGACCGGTTCATTGGGTACTAAGGTGTATATCCTTACAACTGTGAAGTACTCATATCTAGAGTATTACTATATCATGTAAGTATTTGTTTTATTTCTAGGTAGTGCTGACAGTATTTGTTTCTTATGTCTGCTTTGTTCAGTTCTGGTTTTTTTTGTATGTGTGTGTGTTCTTCTTTTTAAAAATCTAATAAAAAGATAATCAAAAACAAGAAAACAAGTGTATAGTGTAGAGAGCATTTGATTGGACAGAAGGTTTGACGAAAAGCTGAAGTGAAGGGTGATGTCATCAAAATCATTGATCCATACTGGCGGACGTTAGAGACTGTCAGTTTTGAATGTTATATCTTCTAAATGCAAATGTTGTCATTGTTTTGAAACACACAAACTTATAGATAACCTTAAGGCTAACACATTCATACTAAAAGCTAAAAAACTTCAATTTTGATTTCATGGGGACTTTAAAGGGGTCATCGGATGCCCATTTTCCACACGTTGATATGATTCTTTAGGGTCCTAATGAAAAGTCTATAATATACTTTGGTTAAAATATCTCAATGGTAGTGCAAAACAGTACCCTTTTTACCTTGTCAAAATCAGCTCTGCACACAGCAACCTGTTTTGTTGCAAGGTTCTTTAAATGCTAATGAGCTCTGCTCGCCCCGCCCCTCTCTTCTGTGGGGGGACGAGCCGTAATGTTCATTTTACCCGCGTTTAGTCGCCGCGTTTACTTGCTAACCATCTCATTAAGACGATGTCAAGGCGATTTGCAAAGACGCATAAAAACCCTTATACTCACTTCTTCTGTAGGCAAATCTAGACCACGAATGATTCGCGTGAACACAGACGCATTTATGTAGATCAAGAGGTGCATTCCCTTCAAAAACAAAACTAATCAATGCATCTTCAGTGGCTCAGACATCAGCAGTAAATGACGACTACTACGTTCATTATTACATCTGACAAAAGACAATCTCATCTACGCCCCTTCCCCGGCATCCAAACAATGGCGGACTGTTGACAGCTCACTCAGGGCGGGTCTGAGGTAAGACGGCAGTGTCAATCAACTATCGTGGGAGCGGCCCTGGTCTGTGTGACCGCAGGGAGTAACTGATGACAAAATTTTCATTTTTGGTTAAACTATCCCTTTAAGGGTTTTTTTTGGAATCTGACCCCAGAACTGGTAACAATGTAGTATAAACAGGGCCGTATATGTCTATTCCCCAAGTTCAAGATGTATTTCGTTTTTTCTCCTGCCGTTCTCGCTGTGCTACATGTCCTCTGCTCCGGAACAGCGCGCCTGTGTCGGGACAGTGCACTGGCTCATTCCCCGTCTGTTATACTAAACTAACTGACCGCGATATGGGGGAGCCCTAGGAGGATAAGATCTTGATGCACGTTTTTAACTGTATGATGCACTTCCTCCAGCAAACATTGTCTAGCTTTTCTGGATGCCTCCATGTTGCTAAAGATTGATACTTTAGAAGAGTGATAATGGAAATGACCACATCAGCCTTCCCTCTTAGCCACAAATGAGTCATTGAGCTCCAGCACACACACACACTGCGGCTCTGTTTTTGATAGGAAGGCACGATCCGTCTTTGATCTGCACAGCTTAAATTATCACAAGGCATGTGGCACGTAAACAAAACAGTGTGCTGTTAATAGGGCTCCCCCAAAACCACCGACGTGTGGAATGTGCCCCCCCACCCTTCCACCCAGAGCAGTCTGGGAAATGGGACACTAAGGGTCACACTTTGTTGTCTCTTTGTGGCTTTGATGACGACTGTCGCCAAATTCAGACTCTGGATCGGCTGACGGAACTGCCGGAGTGAATGGGAGGAACAGTCTGACGAGACGGCATTTTCAATGAACTTCCTAATTCACAAACCCACAATGACTTTGTTACACATTCCTAAAGAGGAAATACAGGCCATTACTGCATTTCAAAAAATTAAACAGGTTCAAAAATGGCTGCTCTTGCATAAGCAGATGCAGGTGTACGTGAAGGAACACACATAGGCAATAGTGACACCAAAGTGCAAGAGCAATCAGCACATTGCACAGTGAAAATGCAGCACAGTTGCAACAGATCACCAGCTATTCTCACCTAAATGACACTTAAAAAAGACTTTGTAATTAATGCATCACTTTATCTTACTAAATGTCTGACATATATCATTTGACTGCATATATTGCAGATACCCACCCCTGGTTTGAAGGCAGGGAGTCCGAGCCCAACTCCAATCGTGGCTTTGTTGGGATTCACTACAGAGTTGTAATGAATGTTCCGATGGTAACTAACTCTGATTGGCTCGTCATTATTTTGATGGATGCCATGGAACGTGTTGATTGGTTCTAAAATTGGCCATAAAAACAACACTTAGAAACATCGAGAACAAGATACAAAATATACAGGTGCAACATGCATCACTACAAAGGCTTTTGAACACAGTGCATGTAAATATAATTCTGTGCAACAACAATAAACACACAAAACAATTTTCATATTGGTCTTCACTATTTATTTAGGTACTTGCATGGTGGAACATAGGCTAAATGTCCATAATTCAGTTTTATGGGCAGTGTAATGCAAATCAGACTCACCTGTGCCATACTGATAAACTTCCACTGGCCGATTGTACATCTCCGCCATCGCCTGCATCTCAATATGGTTTCCATGACAGTTGTTCTTCCTCTTTCTGTTGATGTATGTAGTGAAGTCCTCTGTCACGTAGTTTGAGAAGTAATCTGCATTTTTCATCTGCAAGTAAAATCGCACAGAAAGCATGACTTTAATTAAAACATAACCTGGTTTTGTACACTTTTGATGATCCCTAAGAAAAAACATCACATACCAAGTAATCCATGCAGTGCTTGCGGACGACTTCGTGCATATCTTGGTCTCCGTAAACCTGATCAGCTGAAGAAAAGCAATGATACCAGGGTTATTTGCACATAAACACAATATGGGCTTTGCATGCATTTATTTTACAGCAGTGGCATGCTAAAGTTTGGGAACCCCTTGCAGAATCTGTGAAAATGTGAATAATTTTAGCAAAATAAGAGAGATCATACAAAATGCATGTTATTTTTTAGTTAGTACTGTCCTGAGTAAGATATTTTACATAAAAGATGTTTTCAAAAAAATAAATGAAATTATTAAAATAACCCCCTGTAAAAGTTTGGGAAACCTTGGTTCTTAATACTGTGTGTGGTTACCTGGATGATCTACGATTGTTTTTTTTGTTTTTTTTGTTTGTTTTGCGATGGTTGTTCATGAGTCCCTTGTTTGATCTGAAGAGAAAAATCCTCCATGTCCTGCAGATTCTTTGGTTTTCCGGCATCTTTTGTGAGGAAACACGATGCATTAAGAGCCGGGGGTGTGAAAACGTTTGAACAGGATGAAGATGTCCAAATTTTTGTCAAAATATAATTTTCCTCCCATTTAGTACTGCCCTTCAGAAGCAACAGAAGATACTTGCATGTTTCCTGGAAGACAAATTAAGTACAATTTACCTTGATCTTCAAATGTAAGAAGTTTTCACCCCCCGGCTCTTAATGCATCGTGTTTCCTTCTGGAGCATCAGTGAATGTTTGAACCTTTTTTAATAGTTGTGTTCGAGTCCCTCAAATGTCCTTAGTGTGAAAAGCTGGATCTCCAAATCATACAGTCACTGCTGGAAAGGCTTCAAATACACAAAAGATGCTGGAAAACCAAAGAATCTGCAGGACATGGAGGATTTTTCTGAAGAACAGTGCTCAGTTTAACTGTTCAGATCAAACTCATGAGGTACTTATGAACAACCATCATAAAACAGTCGTAGATCATCCAGGTAACCACACACAGTATTAAGAACCAAGAGTTTCCAAACGTTCGAAAGGGGATTATTTTAATCATTTCAGCTATTTTTTGTCTTGTGGACTACATGTAAACATCTTTTATGAAAATCATCTTACTCAGGACAGTAGTAAATAAAAAAAATAACATGCATTTTGTATGATCTCTCTAGTTAAAATTGTTCACATTTTTTTACAGATTCTCCAAGGGTTTCCCAAAACCCAAGGGTTTGTGTAATTTTTCCAAACATTTATTTCAGGCCATGCACAATGAACTTTATTGTTGTTACATTTATGTCTTTACTTTTGAAACATAAAAAATAATAACAACACAACAAAAACAAGACTTAAACCATAATATTGTTCATATTAGTTATTACAGCTGCATAAAATTTGCTTTTTTAACACCTCATGAAATAAGTTACTACTGAGTAATCTTGAGGGGTTTGACAGGCAAATTCTGTAATGCATGCATGCAAGGCAACACGGTTCGCTCTGCAAGTGCCACTTTTGGCGGGCTTTATCATACTCATTTAGGTGCCAGTGACTCAAAGCAAAACCAGGAGCCCAAATTATGGTGCAGATGTAAACAAACGGGCGTGCGAGCTCCGCTCAGAGGCCGACACCTTTTCCTTCCAAAAGCAGCGATATGCAAATGAGCCTCAGCCTCAAAGCTCATTCCGGCTAGTCACATGACCACTAGCCGCAAAGATTCTGAGAATCTCTTAGTCAATTTCCTCTTTCGCAGTATCGGCCTACTTCTGTTGTGACACTTCTAAACAGACCGAGGAAGCTGCGCTCGCCTCGCTAAAAAACAAGCAGCTTTAAATGAAAGTTCAAACAAGCGCACCAATACAGGTGCTTTATTTAAAGACACTTGCACTTTTTTTAGTTCCCCGAAGAGGCCCTGTCTACCTGCCTACACGTTATCTGATACAGTGTATAGTGTGTTTAAGAAAGAGGACGTCATTGGTGAGGATGTTCACTGTCTGTTTAAATATCCTACAGTGAAAACTCCTACAAAGTTTTATTTGCTTTACGAGACCAGTTCATTACTGCTATTATGCTCTGCAATTGTCAGGCAATGAGTGAACGCTCTGTGCTTCTCAGGATTTTAATTTGATCTGAAAGAACCTACCGTTCTGTTCCCAACATGAACAATAGTTGGCATTTTCTGGCAGGTTCATGTTGTTTTCATGAGCTAGCTTTAGATGTCACTCCCTAGGGTTGTCCATTTATGAAAGATTACAGCTGGACGCGTGTTTATTTGAAGGTGAACGCGCCGATTTGGTTCTCAAGCCACTTCCATTCTTCTTGTCAAGTAAAAGCCTTTGTTTTTACATTTCTAAATAGGTCCAGTGAGCCCTTAAGACACAGGTTCATTTGTTAAAATCAGGACCTTGACATTTGAAACTGTAGGAAGATCTGAGCTCAAACACTGGAGGAGAACAGCAGCTGGAGATTCGGTCTGCTTTTGGTTCCCCATTTGGCCTGTTGTTGGTATTTCCATCTGTCTTACCCTTTCCATTCATTACAGCACAGTGCAGCGGATAATTAGACCCTGTGTCAGTGGGTGCCGTGGGGGAGAGTCAGGGATTTCCCTTCGCTCCTTTGCATTATTCTGACTCATGTTTGATGATAAACACCTGCCTTCGCTTTTTTCCTGATTTCACCCCAAATTTGAATAACAAACAGCTTTACTATAGTGGCGCTGCCACGTGGGGACGTGCGCCGGGCTAGAACATTTGCATGTGCTAACAGTGAGGAGTACTAAGGAAAAGTATTTCCTTAAGTATATGTTGACATAAACTGCATCTTTAACATTTAGACTTGGGTTAAGAATTTTTTAAAACTGCTAACTTCAATGGGACAGTCCACCCAAAATGTTCGTCATCACTTACTCACCTCATGTTGTTCTAAACCTGTATGACTGAAACACAAAAGAAATTTTGAAGAATGTTGGGGCACAAACTTTTTTTTTTTTTTTTTTTAAAAAAAAAAAAAAAAAAAAAAACAAACAAAAAAAAAACACTTCTCAAAATGTCTTCTCAGGTTTGGACTGACATGAGAGTAAATGATGACAATCTTTAATCCTGCATCATGTATGGACATTAATAAATGCCACATGGCACGATGAAAGGTGTGCGTAAGTGACCAGACTTACTTTTTTAAATGCTCTTTTGATCTGGGCCAATAATTATATACATAGCAATGCCTTAGAAACAACCCAGAACACCCAAGCATCATGGGCGGTGAGTTTTGCACATCAAAGTACAATTGACAATATAAAAAGTTTCCCACTTCCCAGTATTTACTAAGGTGTTCTAGGGTGATTTATATGGTGTTTTCAAGGTTGCGACGTTACTAAATTCTTGTTAATCTGGTGTTCAAGAAAGATTTCTTATTATTATCAATGTTGGAAACAGCTGTGCTGCTTAATACAGGTGCATCTCAAAGTAGAATGTCGTGGAAAAGTTAATTTCAGTAATTCAACTCAAATGGTGAAACTCGTGTACTAAATTCAAGGCACACAGACCGAAGTAGTTTAAGTCTTTGGTTCTTTTAATTGTGATGATTTTGGCTCACATTTAACAAAAACCCACCAATTCACTATCTATTCACTATCACATGCCAATCAGCTAATCAAGTCAAAACACCTGCAAAGGTTTCCTGAGCCTTCAAAATGGTCTCTAGGTTCACTAGGCGACACAATCATGGGGAAGACTGCTGATCTGACAGTTGTCCAGAAGACAATCATTGACACCCTTCACAAGGAGGGTAAGAAACAAACATTCATTGCCAAAGAAGCTGGCTGCTCACAGAGTGCTGCATCCAAGCATGTTAACAGAAAGTTGAGTGGAAGGACACAGTGTGGAAGAAAAAGACGCACAACCAACTGAGAGAACCGCAGCCTTGAGAGGCTTGTCAAGCAAAATCGATTCAAGAATTTGGGTGAACTTCACAAGGAATGGACTGAGGCATCAAGAGCCACCACACACAGACGTGTCAAGGAATTTGGAATTCTTGTTATGCCACTTCTGAACCACAGACGACGTCAGAGGCATCTTACCTGAGCTAAGGAGAAGAAGAAATGGACTGTTGCCCAGTGCCCAGTCCAAAGTCCTCTTTGCAGATGAGAGCAAGTTTTGTATTTCATTTGGAAACCAAGGTCCTAGAGTCTGGAGGAAGGGTGGAGAAGCTTAAAGCCCACAGTTTCCACAGTCTGTGATGATTTGGGGTGCAATGTCATCTGCTGGTGTTGCTCCACTCTGTTTTTTGAAAACCAAAGTCACTGCACCCGGTTACCAAGAAATTTTAGAGCACTTCATGCTTCCTTCTGCTGACCAGCTTTTTAAAGATGCTGATTTCATTTTCCAGCAGGATTTGGCACCTGCCCACACTGCCAAAAGCACCAAAAGTTGGTTAAATGACCATGGTGTTGGTGTGCTTGACTGGCCAGCAAACTCACCAGACCTGAACCCCACAGAGAATCTTTGGGGTATTGTCAAGAGGAAAATGAGAAACAAGAGACCAAAAAATGCAGATGAGCTGAAGGCCACTGTCAAAGAAACCTGGCCTTCCACAGGCTCTCACATAAATATTTTGTAACATCATAAATGTCTCTACTGTCAATAATAATCAATTGAATGCATGACTGCAGAATAAAAGTACAAATGTATTTCTAAACGTTTGGACAGAAGTCTTAGACTTAATCGCTCAAAGTTTAAAAGAACATGTGACTCTAGACCACAAAACCAATCTTAAATAGTATGGCTATATTTATAGCAATAGCCAAAAATACATTGTATGGGTCAAAATTATCATTTTTTTAAAAGCCAAAAATCATTAGGATATTAAGTAAAGATCATGTTCACTGGAGATATTTTGTAAAATTCCTACCGTAAATATATAAAAACTTAATTTTTGATTATTAATATGCATTGCTAAGAGCTTCATTTGGACAACTCTGGGCAATTTTCTCAACATTCTGATTTTTTTGGCACCCTCAGCTTCAAGATTTTCAAATAGCTGCATCTCGGCCAAATATTGTCATATTCTAACAAACCATACATCAATGGAAAGCTTATTTATTTAGCTGATGTATAAATATCAGTTTAAAAAAATGGACCCTTATGACTGGTTTTGCGATCCAGGGTCACATATTAGCTCTAGATATACCACTGTTCAACTAACATGTTTGACAAATAATCCAAGGCATTTCAACAAAACTTTATTTTGTGTAAAATACAGTGATCAAAATTACAGACCAGTATCACTGTGGCACGAAAAAAAGATTACAACTAAAAATGTTAAGGGTTACAGCTGTCCGAAATTAGAGGGAAGTGTAGAGGCCCTTGCTTTGAAAAGACTGCTTTGGCTGCAGGCTGCAGGACATCACTAGTTTCTCAGACTGCACTGGTGTGATCTTGGTCCACTTTACTTCCACTCTCTTCCACATCTTTGTCACCAAGGATTTTCCAGAGATTTTCAATCGGGTTTAGATCAGGACGGCCGTTGTATTATCTCGATGTTCTTAGCTTCAAGCAACTGCTTCACCTTGTTTTTTCAGTGTGATGGGGGCATTGAAAATTGCAGGCTGATTGGGAGATGCTTGCAGGGAAGGAACTGCATGTTGCTGATGGAGGTTCTGATAAACATTTGCATTCACTCTGCCACGTATCTTTAAAAGAGGCCCAACTCCTGCTGCAGAAAACATCCCCCAAGACATGACACTTCCTCCTCCACCTTTAACTGACTTCTTTACGCACTTGGGCTTCAGTCTTTCCTCCGTTTGATGACCCAAATAAATTAAACTTGCTCTCATCGCTAAAGTGAACTTTGGACAGTTCTCTCTCCACATAACATGCTCCTCAGCAAAGGTGAGCTCAGTCTTTTGATTCCTTCTGCTGATGAGAGGTTTGGTCACTGCAGAGTGCGCTTTCAGTCCGACTTCTCTTAGAATTCCTCAGTCAGATCCTTACCCTGTTCTGCGCCGAACTGGCAAGCAATTCCAGCTGCAGTGCTGAACCCATTCCCTATTGAGAGTCACTGCACTATCTTGTCTTCTCGTGTATTTGTCTTAAGTGGATGATCAGCCTTTTTGGCTGACTTGAATTAATTTGTGTCATTGTAAACCTGCAAAATTCGAGAAATCACAGATTTGGAATGACCAACTTCTCTTGCAACAGCTGAAGAGGTCGTCCCTTCGGCCTTCATCTGGACAACCTCCTGTTGCCGTAGAGCGGCGCGCCATCTCGCAATCTCAGTATAAATTGGAGGAATGATGCCAGTTAAATAGGGTTTGTCATATAATTAAGGAAATTCACACCAGGTGCCGAATTAATACCTTGGAGGTATCTGTAAGTGATCTCTAATTTTGATCAGAGTTCTTTTTCGAATATCTCATTTCAGATTTTTATACTGTTCTTCAGAATGCAATTAATTTAAGAAGTATGCTTAAAAACTGCCCTTCTACTCCTGTTACAATAACTTCAAATAGGACTAAGCAGTGACCTTAAAATTTAGGAAATGATAGGCTGTTCTCTAATTTTGTTCTCCACTGTATGTCTACAGGATATTTCACACCCATTTTAATGATCAGAATGCATGTGCTTTATCAAACTCCATTTAGAAATAATTTTGTTTCTATGTTGATAGTCCTTCTGACAATCAAAAAAAAAAGGAAACGCCACATAGATAACCTCTGAAATACTGAAACAACTTCTTTAAACATTACTGTTTACATGCACATAACTGTGTCTCAACTGCAGTGAAAGCACAGACTAGCCCACCGCAACGATCTGCAATAGGTCGTTTCCCAACACTAAAAGCGAGCGGTTGACCTCTCTGCCGCCAGCGGACGCACTGATGAGAAGAGGTCGACAGTGAATAAAAAAGCGGAATAGAAAAAATTCACTGGCTGGGTCTACCACGAAAGAGCGATGCCGCTGATAGAATTCATGAGAAAAGAGAAGAGCTGAGGTCCACCGAGCAAGAGCAAAAACCACAAGCTCACTTCCACTAATGTAGGCCACAGATAGTGTCTCGATTCTAAGAAAGGGGCAGGCCGAGCTTACAAAACAGAGAGCTAAGACCTGCCCTTGAGGTCTGGCGGTCATCGATAAAGTTTATCCTCAAAAAGCAGGGCCGCTGTGACATCACAATGAGCTGAATTAGAAGAATCGAATTGGAAGGTTCCCAGGAACTTTACACACCCTACGTGAGTTTAGGAGCTTCATTCACGTACTACAGCAGCAGGAAACGTGTCATGAGCTTCGGAGATAAATGCAGCGCAGTATGAACAACCCATACCATACTGGTGGGGTTCAAAATGTGAAAATGCATTCAAAATCTGGGATAAACTTCAAGGACTTTGAAAAATGGAGAAGAAATTCTCAAGATTCTAAACTTCTGCATTTCTAGATCTAAACGTAAGCAAATCCCAGTCACGTTGGAAAACATGATTATCAGGTTCTGTTCACGTCACCTCAAGTGCTGCTGTCATGGAAGTACATTCAAAAGCAAAATATTATTTTTTAAATTCAAATTTGTAACTAAAAAAAAAGTCATGTATGTTATCAATACATATCAAACTATGTACATTACAGCAAAAATAAATAAATACACTACCAGTTTTTGAACAGTAAGATTATTGATGTTTTTTAAAGAAGTCTCTTCTGCTCACCTGCAAAATCCTGCACTTATTTGATTTAAAGTACAGCAGAAGACATAATATTGTGAAATATTTTTACTATATAAAATAAATGCTTTTTATTTGAATACATGTTAAACTGTAATTTATTCCTGTGATGTGCAGCTGAATTTTCAGCATCATTACTCCAGTCTTCAGTGTCACATGATCCTTCAGAAATCATTCTAATATGCTGATTTACTGCTCAAGAAACATATTTTATTATTATTACTACCAATATTTAAAACAGTTGAGCATTATTTTTCAGGATTCTTTGAATAGAAAGATCAGCTTTGAAATGAATACTTTTATTTATCAAGGACACTTTAAATTGATCAAAAGTGATGATAAAGACATTGATAATGTTACAAAAGATTTCTGTTTCAGATAAATGCTGTTCTTCTGAACTTTCCATTCAAAGAAACAAAAACATTCTGCTCAGCTGTTTTTAACATAATAATAAAAAAATTATATTACAATAATTTCTAAAGGATCATGTGACTGGAGTAACGATGCTAAAAAATAATCTTTGAAATCACAGGTTTAAATTACATTTAAAAATATTTTGCAGCCTTGGTGAGCAGAAGAGACTTCTTTAGAAAACGTCAACATAAAAATCTTACTGTTCAAAAACTTTTGACTGATAGTGTAAATAAATAAATAGTATTTAAAGCAAAGCTTTTGTAAGAGGCAACCACAATAAAATAAATAAATAGTGACAAAACACCAAAAGTATATTTTGTCATTATTTATTCATATATTTT
This sequence comes from Labeo rohita, assembly GCF_022985175.1. NCBI lineage: Eukaryota > Metazoa > Chordata > Actinopteri > Cypriniformes > Cyprinidae > Labeo > Labeo rohita. Next base: position 37,858,366 of record NC_066876.1, on the reverse strand, counting down.
CATGTAATTTCCCCTCTCTCTTTATATATATATATATATACACAGTACTGTGCAAAAGTCTTAGGCCACTAGTATTTTCACCAGCTAAAAAATGGTTTAAAGTCAGTTATTTCTATCTTTTGCTGTAGTGTGTCAGTAGGAAACATCAGTTTACATTTCCAAACATTCTGTTTGTCATTAATTGTAATAATCTAGTGAGATTTTTGTTTGCACAAGGAGTCTGACGACAGCCAGTGCTCCACACAGAGATCTGATCTCACCATCATCCAGTCTGTCTCTGGAATGACATGAAGACACAGAATAACTGAGACAGACTAAATCCAGAAGAACTGTTTCAACATCTCCAAGATGTTTCAAGTAACTTACCTGCAAAGCGACCTGAAAAACTCTGCACAAGTGCACACAGGGCAAAAGCTGCTTTAAATGCAAAGGATGGTCACATCAAATGCTGATTTATTTTAGTTAATAGAAGTTCATTGATAAAGAAAATCTATTTATGACATTGTTTTTGACAGCATCCTCATTTTCTGTGCCTAACTGCCTAAAAATTTTAACAGTACTGTAGCTTTGTAGGTGTAGGTCTCTTAAAGCAACTCGGAGATGTTGCCACAGTTCTTCTGGATTTAGTCTGTCTGTTTCTTAAGACAGACTGGATTGAATGATGGAGAGATCAGATCAGATCAGATCGAGGAGTCTGACAACAGCCTGTGCTCCACACAAAAATCTCACTAGATTATTATAATTAATGGCAAAATGAATGTTTAGAAATGTAATCTGATGTTTCCTATTGACACACTACAGCAACAGACTGACTTTAAACCATTTTTTTAGCTGAAGAAAATACTAGTGGCCTAAGACTTTTGCACAGTACTGTATATTTATTTGTATTTATGCTAATAACTTCGACGGACTGACAATTCAATTCATCATTCATGTAAAATCTACTCTAGAGTCATGTATGATTTATGAATGAATCAATGTTTTCAGTTGGACCTTTTAATTGAATGACTTGATGCAGATCAGATTGACTCAAGGATCTGGTCAAAATGATTAAAAGCCCATTAGAGACAATGATCATCAGTAAATAACAGCTTAAATTTAAGTCTGTTCCTCACACAGTGCTATCATATGACTTTAGAAGAACTGGAACATACTGTACACATCAAACTATTGGCTTTATGACATTTGATGGTAATTTTTTGCCATTTTGAAGTCTGAAAGCCCCAGCACTGATTCATTTTCATTATATCGAAAAACATGGCCAGAATGCTCATCAAAAAAAAAATCACCTTACGTTTTCCAGAAGTCACACAGATTTAACATGAACATGAAATAAGTATGACAAAATTGTCCTTTTTGAGGGGACTTATTCCTGTAGCTATTTTACAACAATTTCATGATGCAAACAGACATGACCTAACGGTTATTTTTACTACGATTACTTCATTAAACCTTGATGCCCCGTGTCCAAATATGACCGTGTGGAACATGAGTTGCAGAGTTCATCCAGAAAGAGCTGAGGTCACCGCACTGACCTGCACTCTTGTACGCTCCTTGACTCCAACTGCTCACAAGAACATCTGACAGGCCACGTCCACCTCGACAGCCGATCAGTAAACAAGCTCTTCAAACAAACGAATCGATGCGGGACTGGAGCTGCAGCAGGCCCAAAGGTACGTCCACTCAACGGCCTTATTGACTACCGTGTTCTGTTCACTTATCTCCTCAACAGACTATGAATTTGAGATTATGATCGTATAGATCAATGCATATTGATTCTCGAACACACTGAGAGGGATCAGATCACAAACGTGTTTTCAAAGTGCTTTCCACAGCTAGATTGAAGAATGGCTTATGCACGGACTGAACCGAGTTACATTCATGCCAGGAAAGTCAGCCGGTGATCATGAGGGTGTTGAGTAACATAGAGCTTACTATTGCTCCAGAAACACACCGACGGTTAAACACACTCATTCACGCTCACGAGACCGTATTGCGACCAGGCGTGCTGTCGGCTGGCGCGCTGCACACGTGCCACAGAGGACCGCTGAAAATCCAGCGTAAACTCCAGACTGTGTCTCCATACGATTTCATCAACAGTTCGGTTTTGTAAAAGACGCCAAGAGACGGTGATGACAATGTCTCCTGTAAATTGGCAAGAGAAGATGCAGCTCTTACAGTCTTGGTGGTGTCTAGGTGAAAGTTGGGGAGACTTGCTGAGCATCTGCCATCCAGATGTGCAAAAGTTCACAATGCAGCTATGACCAAGAAAACCAAGTGAAAGGCTGCAGACGGTCTTATCACAACCACCGTCTGCAAGTCAAGTGATTGAAACCATTTTACAACTGAGTTTCAAAACACTTTTCGGACATATAAGCAGCATTTGTGATAGATCAATCAAAATATGCTCCCTGACTTTTACTCTACAGCTCACTGTCAGACAACTCAAGATCGCTGGTTTACTCTGGATCAAACTAGTCAGCATCCTCAACTTCTACACCATTTCCCGTCTCATAGAAACCAAGCACTATAAAAAGAGTTACGTGAGCGGTGCTTATGTTGAAACCTGTACTTTCCTGTCCTAGAAGGGCCGATCAATGCAATGACAAGGAATCTACTAGCAACCCTTGACTCCAGCATGGCTTCAAACTTTGCTCCGTGTTTGCCACAAAGCCACAGTACATGATGTCTAGGAATACAATGTTGGACCAATAAAAAGATGCTGACTATGCTTTTCACATTTCTTGTTCACAGTTATCCAGTGCGTTGACCTGCTCAAGTCTGATCGGAAGATTTCTGTAAGTTTTAGCAGAAAGTGCCTCTATTATTTCCAATCAACAGTGGAGTTAAAGGGGACACAGTTTTGGCTCAGACCCCAAAAGTGGTCATTTTAACAAGCTATAAAAATATCTGTGAGGTATTTTGACCTAAAGCGTCATTTACACACTCTGGAGACATCAGAGACTTATTTTACATCTTGTAAAAAGGGGCATAACAGGTCACCTTTAAAGGTGATAATACACCTATAAATAAACAGTCATCAGTAACCCAGCCTCATGTCATTCCAAACATGTATGACTACAGTTGTGTCCCAACTGATCCTTCGCAGATAGTTTGATTGACAGGCAATCAGAGCAATCATAACAGATCATTGCAAAAAAATAAAAAATAAAAAAAAATGCACAGGAAGTGGCAAAGTCACACAGTCTGTGACTGTCTATGTGGTCATACAGTACATCGGGCAGGACATCCAACGCTCACCTATCATTCACTGACCTCAAATATGTTTCTTTATTTGAAATATGTAAGTAGCAGCTTTACATGGTCACTCAATCTAATGTTAACCTAGAAAAATGTGCGCTACTGAAGTGTCTGTGCGGAGTGTGGAAGCTGAATGGTAGCTCACAGCGGGACAGATGGATGCGCCGGTGCGATCACTTGGTCTTAAAACACTCCGTCATTTTTAGTCATACATGTTAAACATAATACATCTTTCAAATCTGTAAAGACTCTACATGTATTTGTGTGCATTCAGAATAACAACAAAACATTGCACTTCTGTAAAATAATGAAAGCAAACAGGGTGCGCTTTCGGTCGTCCCGGTCTCTGAACTTGAGCGCGAAACTTTGAAACTCCATATGAAGAGTTCAGATGCAAAACCAGCTCGGTCAAAAATGAGATAATGACACTGAGTGAATGCTCCTGACACATATTATACGTCCATCAAATACTTTTACTTCAAACTCACTAAATTCCAGCCGCAGCCCAATCAGAAGTACCAGCACTTACATAGAAACCTACACAAAGTAGCCAGAAAGAAACGCTCATTTTAAAGAAAAACGTCAGATGGATTTAGAGGCTTTTGCATCTGAACTCTTCATATATACTTGTCTTACAGACATGAAAAATATATCTACAGAGAGTGAAATGTCTACTTTTAAATGAACCATTACAAATAAAAAAAAAATAATCTCAGATTATGTAATTCATATCAAACATGCATACAGAACATACAAACACGCATGCATACTCTTAAGCCGAAAACAAAGAAAGCACTAGTTTATCAATCGATTGTTAAAACGTTAATGCAGGCTCCTTGCTATTTTCCCAGACACATTCAGAATTATCACATCTACCAGTGCGCTGTGGCAAGGTTTTTCTGCGTGCTCCTGAGCGCTTATTAAGCTATGTAGGCAATTAAAGGCTCATTATTATGATTTGTATGGTTTATTAATAAACGTGCAACCAGTAGTCGACTAATGCTTAAAATGAATGACTACTAGCCGACCAGAAAAATCTGTAGTCAAGGGCAGCCCTAGAATCTCCCATTTCGTCCGACAAACAAACCGGACAGGAGAGTAGATTAATGTCGGTAGACTTCTTGAACTGGAAAAACGGTATGTATTGCTGTCTTTCTGCAATTGAAACAAGACACCTTCCGATGTTCATTCATGTTTATTTCGTGCTATAACTAATAAAGAGGAAGAGATGATCGGTTCACGTTCTGCTTAAACCGAGACAGTACACTGATCTGTCACGATACACTGAAGAGCCACAAAACTGCATTTGTTGTTTGAATTTCTTACAAATCGACAACATTTGAAAGCTGAGACTTTGTTTACTAACTAAAGTAGCCTGCTCTGTGTTGTATGTCAGCACTTTGACCAAATGATTACCAAACGCCCTTCTAAAATCCATAAACTAGATGGTTGAGTACATAGCGCATCACTTGGGACACAACTTCTGTGTTTCTTGTCCATACACTGAAAGTCATTTTGGGATGAAGTATTCAAGTACCCAAGGGCAAGGTGGGTAAACGAATCTGGAAGAAAGGAATTTCAGCCACACCTTCGTGTTTCCCGCTCCGTCAAATCACGTTATGGCATTCGTGGCATCTGCTCTACAATCACAACGAGAGGAATGCAGCCGAGCTGTCTGTCAGAGGTTCACGGCAGGGCACAGACAGCTTTGTTTACTACCGGAGCAGGTATCTGGAAGAGATCCCGGCGTGCGTGCTGGGGAAAATAAACAGGGCTTACACTGGAATGCGCTTTGCATACGATGGGAATTTTCATATACACATTCTGCCATGTGAGGTAGAGTGTAGTGTTGCTCCAGGTGAGGCTGTTCTTAGCCCTCCATCTGCCCGAGCGCCTCAGAGAGAGACCAGAGAAAATAACGCTTCCAGAAATAGAATCTTGCTTAAGGGGAAAGTGAAATCAACAACTGACTTGACAAAAGGAAGTATGTGCATTTAAACTAAACTCTGAGGAAACGGGGTGGACAAAAAAAGCCTAGATGACAAATATAAAAGGTTGTCGTTGCAATTCCCTCTACAACAGTTCTTGGAAAGTGTCAAAATAAAACAAGAAGCAACTGTAGGCTGTGCATTTTATCAAACATCACTATATAATAAATTACATTTATTAGTGGTGTTTGCAATGGCAAGAATCACTATTACTACTGCTGATGCTTACGATTAAAGTGCTAATTTATTATTTATATACTATTATAGTATTTGTTTGCATTTTGAATAGGCTTTTTTAATATATTAGTTACATTTTAGAATAAATTTGAGTATTTTTGTTATGTGCTTGTCATTTTCACTAGGTTCTGTTTTTAAGTTTTTAATTTTAGCATTTATTAATTTTAGCACTTAGAATTTCAGTTTAACTAGTTTAACTTTAATTAGAATTTTAGTTTAACCAACTAAAATATGTAAAGAAAAATTGTAATAATTTCATCTAGTATTTATATTTAATTGATTTCAGCTTCAGTTAATTTAACAGCACTGCTAGGTTTAGTAAACAATAACAACATCCTAGCAACCATCAAGCATCATAAAGACTCCAGTATAAACCATTATTCTGTTGAGTAATGGACTTGATTAGCATAACTGCACATAAATACACCTGACGTATTAGTACAAAATTCAAATGATGTGAGGTTAAAAGTGCGCACATATCAGCTTTTACAACGACTTCAAACTTGGCTTATCCAATCAGATTTTAGAGTCACAACTATCTACGCTTTTTGAATATTTATTCAAATACAAAACCTCTAGCAAACTTCACATCACAGCCAGACTGTTATAGCCCAGGTGAAGAGGTCACCCCACGTAATTGCCCGGAAAGAGAAAGTCTTAACAAAATGCACTTTGGAAGAAATGTGCAAATCCAAGCCAAAAACAAACAACTGCACTGTTACTCGAACAAACAGTCAACTTCCTTCAGTGTAGGGTTACGATCCACCGTGTAACCTTAATCTTCAATGGGCGACCGGAAAAATAAAGCATTTAAACAGGCTCTCGTTACAGTACAAGAATTCGCAGCTTTTAACCCGCTGACCTGCGGACAAGCATTCGCATCAGACGGCTGAGCTACTTACGGCCAAAGTTTGGAACCTACACTGGTTAAACTGTTTTGAAGAGCCTAATTAGTGTTTGTTTACCTGGCTGGGTCAGGTCACCCCACTCCTAAAAGTAAACAGTCAGTGTGTGTGTTGGTAATGGTGTCAACTGCTGTTCACCAAAGACCAGGTCGAGCTGGTCGAGAGGGGCGGTGCTCTGGAAAACCAGCGGAGCAGCGCTGGAAAGGAGAGCGAGTGCTGGGAGCTAGGGCAGGGATCGAACACATGACACCGTTTCCCACGTATCATAAAGGAGAAGCGCATTCCCAACGTGAAACCCTGCGCAACAATTGCTGCAGCACAGAGCACCTGCAAACTCGTCGTGATTCAGACTTGGTGATTCACAACAAAACTGTTTTTAAAATAAGGACCTGGCCCTTTGAAACCACACCAAAGCGGGGTATTACAACAGTTGTTGAACGGTGTAGATCGGTGGACTCATCCATCTCATCTCAGCCAATCGAACGTCTAATGTGTAAAACCACGAAACCTTTTGAAAGTTTTTCTTTGTAATACCAAAACTGAAACCGCAGCGGCAGAGTTCTCACTATCAAACACAAGTCACAGGTGTGTGTGTGTGTGTGTGTGAGCAAGTGTCCATATTAGTGCTCCTTTTCTGAAAAAATGAAACGCACTCCCCCATGATGCGGTGAAATGTGACAGGTCTGATCAGAAACTGTCAAAACAAAATAGCCAGTGGACACTCACTATTTCCATGTATTCTTCTTAATTCACGTCAGTTGGGCTGATATTCACCAGTCAATGGTTGGAACATAATCTGTTCCTCGTGATCTTACACTCTTCTTAAAAATAAAGGTTCCACACTGCGAAAAATGCTTTTCTTACTTAGATTTTTTGTCTTGTTTCCAGCCAAAATTCTTAAATCAAGAAGAAATCAAGAAGTAAAAATCATCATCTTGTTTTCAGAAAAAAGAAGTCCAAATTAAGTGAGTTTTTACTTACAACAAGCAAAATAATCTGCCAGTGGGGTAAGTAAAACAATCTTGTTTCAAGCAGAAAACTAGATTATTTTGATTTATTTTTTCTGAAAACAAGACAATAATTTTTACTTTTCTAGATTTAGACATTTTTAGATATTTTGGCTGGAAACAAGACAAAAAATCTAAGTGAGAAAATAATTTTTATTTTCAGTGTAAAGCCAAAATATCTAAAAATTCTAAAATCAAGAAGGATTTTCTAGAAAAGCAAAAATTATTGTCTTGTTTTCAGAAAAAAGAAGTCAAAGTCAAGTGAGTTTTTCCTTGAAACAAGCAAAATAATCTGCCAATGGGGTAAGCAAAATAATCTAGTTTTCTCCTTAAAATAAGATTATTTTGCTTACCCCACTGGCAGATTATTTTGCTTGTTCTAAGCAAAAACTCACTTAAATCTGATGTCTTTTTTTTGAAAACAAGACAATAATTTTAGTTTGTCTAGAAAATCCTTCTTGATTTAAGAGTTTTTAGATATTTTGGCTGGAAACAAGAAACCATAGATTTTTGTTTTCCCAAAGAACCTTTCAGTGAACAGTTACTAAAAGAACAATTTTGAAGAACATTTTAAAATCTGTAGAACCTTTTTTGACTATAAAGAACCTTTTCTGCATTTGAAAGGTTCTGTGGATGTTCAAGGTTCTTCATAGAACTATTGATGCCAAAGATGGTTTTTTTTTTGTTTTGTTTTTTTTATCCAGAGCATAAAAATAAAGAAGCTATATTTTTAAAGAAGAAGTTCCCTTCCAGAACAAAAATTCTCCATATAGCAGACTGTTATGGTGCCGTGAGTTTGAACTTCCAAAATGTAGTTTAAATGCGGCTTCAAAAGCTCTAAACGATCCCAGACGAGGAAAAAGGGACTCATCTAGTGAAACGATTGGTTATTTTCTAAAAAAAATTACAATTTCTATACTTTTTAACCTCGAATGCTTGTCTTGTCTAGCTCTGCATGTGCTCTGTGTATTCCGGTTCAAGACAGTTAGGGTAGGTTGAAAAACTCTCATCCCATTTTCTTCTCCAACTTCAAAATCATCGCTGTTTTACCTTTTTTTGTAAAGTGCGTTTGATCGAAGGGCGATGTAGGACGATTTCGAAGGTGGAGGAGAAAATGAGATGGGAGTTTTTCGACACACCCCAACTGTATTGACCCGGATTACACAGAGTACACATGCGCATCACAGAGCTAGACAAGACAAGCATCTGAGGTTAAAAAGTAGGGTTAGGGTTTCGCTACATAAGACCCTTCTTCATCAGCTGGTATCATTTAGAGCCTTAGAAGCTGCATTGAAACTACATTTTGGAAGTTCAAACTCACAGGCACCATAGAAGTCCACTATATAGAGAACATTCCTGAAATGTTTTCCTCAAACATAATTTCTTTACGACTGAAAGAAAGAAAGACATGAACATCTTGGATGACAAGGGGGTGAGTACATTATATGCAATTTTTCGTTCTGGAAGTGAACTTGAACGGTGGAAGTGAGTCCATAAATGTGCAGCATTGTATGCACAATCCTTCAATACTCCCTAAAAGCTTCCCAAGATGCAGCTCATAAAGCTTTTCAAGAACGCCAGTGCATTTAATATAAAATAGATGGGATACAGCACTAGTAAAGAATAAGAAGGTTTGTCCAAACTTTCAACTGGTAGCCTACAACACCCCCACAAATTACCATTGAACAGACCTCAGGATATAAACCTCTGTGAGATAAAATACCTTGGAAAATCATTTGCAAACCAATTTGCAAACACTGCATACGCATTTGCACGCTAGCGCACATGAGCCTCCTTACTGCAAACTATGAACTGCAAAAGTTAGGTTTGGTTGTGTTGAACATAGGAAAACTGAATTATTACAAAATCCAGAGTCAGGTGGAAGGTGACATGCAGAAATCATGTTTTTCTATAAAAGTTGTCTTTTTTTTTTTTTAACCACTAAACTTTTGAGTAACACGGTTTCAACATTCAAACGTCTGGGGTCAGTAAGATTATTTTTTACTAAATTATGCATTAAATTGATCAGAAGTGATAATGAATGCTACAAAAGTTCATTACTTTGAACTTTCGATTCATAAAAGAATGCTAAAAAAGGATGTCACAATTTTGACAAAAATATGAAGAAGCACAACAGTCAACATTAATAATAAGAAGAAATGTTTGTTGAGCAGCAAATCAGAATATTAGAATGATTCCTGAAGGATCATGTGACTGGAGTAATGATGCTGAAAATTCAGCTTTGCATCACAGGAATGAATTACATTTTAAAACACATTCAAATATAAAACAGCTATTTTAAGTTGTAATATTTTTTTTCACAGTTTTAATGTTTTTACTGTGTTTTTAATCAAATAAATGCAGCCTTGGTGAGCATAAGAGACATCTTTCAAAAGCCATATAAAACAAAAAAATACTGAAACCAAACTGTTGAGTGGTAATGTTGTTGTTCAGACATACAGGATTATAATGGAGATAATCATGGGAATTAAACACTGCTCTCCTGACCTACCTTTTTATAATGTGAGAACCAAAACATCAACAAAACATTGAGGTTGACCAGGAAAATAAGGGCAAAATCTGATAGCGGAGATCTGTTTTTTGCTGCCTTGTTGACAGGACTGATTATGTGATGAGAACAATCATGAATTTGTAAACAACATGTCAGCATACAGCATTACAGAATAATACGTTAATGAAAAATAATGAAAATAGGATTTTTGGTAATAAAAGCATGTAAGCGAGTTAAGGCTGCACTGCGTCGACTCCACATTCAATGCGATAAACATAATTCTGAAAGCAGAACTAAAATACACCAAGTCTCACCTCAGCCCACATTATAAGGAGCAATTGTAATAGTGCTTTGGTTCTCTATAAATGAAACACAGCCTTAAAAGGACAGGTCACCCTAAAATGAGTGGGCATAAAATGACCACGTAAAGCTAAATTTCAAAAGCAAGTAAACAAGGTCTCCACAATGATCTAATACACATTCATATCTATTACTTCAAATCAACAGCATCCCGTACGAAACTATCCGGCCCTGGGTTATCATGATCCCACTGGCTGTGAGAACCTTATAACCATCGGGCCACTTATATAACGTGTATTGTTTGACTCGAGTGATTGTTTGGAGACGGATAGTTTCACACCTGCGGTGCAAGAACTGTGGCACAGTGTCCCTGATGGGAACAATTCATGTAGGTCAACACATCACATGCCTGTCTATCACATCCTGCATAAAACTCACACAAGGGCCTCTGTATATTAATGAGAACAGGAAAAAGACTCATGAAATGAACGTGTGCGCTCAAGAGGGGGAGAAACAGGACACAGATTAGAAGAGCAAGAGAAGGAAACAGAGACATGAAAGAGAGAATGAAAAAGGAAACAGGGTGAGATGCCACTCAATGGTGGTTTCAGAGACAGTAGCTAAACATTTTCAGAGAAAAATCCCAGTATACAGATCATCCGACCCACGGCATCCACTAAAGTAAACACATGCATTATCCTTAAAGAAAGTAACTGACAAAGAAATTCATTAATATCACCTGAATAAAATAAAAAACGTATGCTACTGATTTTGTGGTGCCATATATAAGCACTACGACATATAACGAGGACAGTCAGTAGACTTATGGGAACGGGTCAGAGGTGAAGCCCATAGCGGCTTGGGTGTAACATCACACCCGAGCGGTTAATATGGCTTCTAATGATCTGTGCAATTTAGTAAACACTAAGGGGTTAATTTATGATCATGAAACGCAAGAAAAGAAGCAGAAGTCAGAACCGCAGGTCATAAAACAAAAACTGCACATTTACAAGCTGAAACTGAAATGTAATAGAACACTCATTCCATAGTGTGCTGTCAGAGCACAGCGCCCAATACTTCAGACATGTAGATGAGTGGCGCCACCCAGAGGGACGTTCTGGTAGCTGCTCAGATACTCAACAGGCACATGTACATTACTGTGAGATAAATAACCCTAAGGATGACCATTACTATTAGTTTTAACAACAAACCAAGAATATATTCTGACGAATTCAACATGAAAAGAATTTTGCAACCCATTGCAACCCATTTTGATTCCCTAAAATCACCTTTTCCTGAATCATCATCATCCAAAAAAAAATAAATAAATAAATAAAAAAACAGTAGGAGTTGATTCAGAATTGAATGCAGTGTTTGCAGTGGAATGAAACAGAACAAGACCATAAACACTTCATAAACATGCACATGATGCATTCAACATTTCATGTTGAGCTTAATGCAGCATGTGCAGCAAACTATTACCATTTTTAAAAATATGTAAAATAGCACATTATGCAACCATACAACCATTTTAACCATTTTAACCATTCTGTCCCTGCATCACTACATTTATCCAGCAAGTGGCATCTAGAAAGTGTATCAGGAATAAAAAAAACTTATTTTAAATTTTGAATTCAATTTTGTGAACAAATGTCCAAATAATGAGTTAAGGAGATGTAATATACAATAAATAAATAAATATAGAGAGAGAGAGAGAGAGAGAGTTTTTTTTTTATATTTGATGCGATCTGGGAAAACCTGTGGGACGTTTTCAGGAAATTCGAAAAAATAGGTCGAATGTCACCCCAATTAGGTTTTCATTAAATCATTATTCTATAACATCTTGTCTAACATCTCTGAAAATATCTCGGCGAAATTCACTTGTTTAGTGGAGAAAAACAGCGATTTATTGCAGCGAGCAGAAATGACTGTGTCTTTCTCTTATGTTAAGAACACACTGCTGAGGTTCTTTCCCTTAACACCACAACAGTTAAACTATCAAAATAAACCACTAACATATTTAATAAAGGCGTATCAATTCACATTCTCCACCAGTCCTGTGTAAACTACGGTTATTATTATTTAATGAAAATAAGTAAATATTAATTTCTATAACCCCCCAAAAAAAAAATTATACTGACTTCAAACTTTTGAATGGTATAGTGTATAAAGTTACAAAAGCTTTTTATTTCAGATAAATGCTGATCTTTAGATATTTCTATTCATTAAAGAGTCCTGAGAAAAAAATTAACTAATAATAAACAAAAAAATAAATAAATAGAAAATATGTGTTGAGCAGCAAATCAGCATATTAGAATGATTTCTGAAGAATCATGTGACACTGAAGACTGTGATCACAGGAATAAATTACATTTTACAATATATTCAAATAGAAATAATAATTTTAAAACTTAATAATATTTCACAATATTACTGTTTGTACTGTATTTTAAATCAAATAAATGCAGATTTTTGCTGAGCATACAAGTCTACTTACCAATCCCAAATTTTTGAACAGTATAGTGTAAATATTAAAACAAAATCAAAACAGATCATATTATCATTACATTTGACACAAATTGAAATCGAAGGTTAAGTTAAGCACACTGCATTGTGAGATACAGTATTGCTACGACACAGCAAATCATTTTACCAAAAGCAGCAAGCCTTCTGGGTATTTGGTGCATATAGACAGCATTACGCCAAACTGAAAATGACAATCACCCAGGTTCTAGACCATGATCAATAGATGAGTTAGCAAACATCTACTAAATCTTTTGATGTCAAGTGAACATCAGGTGACTAATAATGTACCCACCAACAGCTCTGAAGAGGCAGGCACCATCTTCCTTCATTTTTTTGATGACAAATCCTTTCTTTTCCCGGAGTGCTTTTTCAAACCAGTGTTCCTGCTGTAACAGAGGCAGAATTTCAGAACAGACACAGTGGGGGTTCATTATAATGCGCTCCATAAACAGACAGACTTCTAATGCTACGTTTATTGTTGGTACCATTTATTTTGAACATCTAAAGTTCTTAAATTGTCAAGAGCATCACGAAGCATCTCACATTTTTATGCAGCAGCAGCATCAAAACTTCTCTTTCAATTCCAATTTCAACTCGTATGCATCATGTTTCTTTAACAAACATGGTTGTTCACAACTGATCATAAATTGGAGATGATACCAATAATGTCTATTTATAAACAATGATTTTAAGTATAATGGTTAATATTAATGAGCATTTTGTCTGGGCAAAGAGGGGTTCAGATATGACTAATAAGGGCTGCAGATCATAGAAATGATCACACCAATGATTATCTACTTATGAAACACAGCACAGTTCAGTCTGTAGTCCTGAAACCAAAAAGAAAATTAGCTTTTGAACCATCAGATCCCTCTGGAATAATGGGCTTCTGGAACAGCGTTTTAGATTAAAATAAGGTCTGTGGTTTGCAACTTTTTAGCAGCTTAAAATAAAAAAAAATAAAAATAAAAAACAACAAGTTTGAAACTATCATTTGAAGCATGATTGTTTATCATTTGTGATGTATAACAAAACTCTTTCAGTAGTATTGACCAGAGATATCATTCTACTCATAAATGAAAACCCTTTCTAAATATTCCATAGGGAAACTAATGAATTAGCCATACCAATCAATGTTATGACTGAATAGCTCTATACAAATGATTTAATGCTTCATTATTTGTCTCTCCATCTTACATAAGATTTTGTTGAACTTGCAAGACATGTGATAGTCTTAGAAACAACCCTTAAAAATGGAATAACACCTCAGGTTTCATACATCATTCCACAGAGAAAGTGTTCACGAAGAATAAACCTAACAGTGTTTAAGCCATTAAAGTTAAAGCATTAAAGTCAACATGAACAACCCACTGCACCTTTAATCAACATACTCCTAAAAAAAAAAAAAAAAACACCACAGAATTTGAATAAGATGTAAAAATGTAATTTGCAAGATAATGAAAAGTGGCCTTTACATACCAGTATGGTGTCAAAACTGAATTTGAAAATGATTTCAGAACCGATTTATTACATTTTTGCCTTTACAATTTCATTCGTTAAAAAGAGTCACAATTAGGGCTGAGAGATAAACAATATCATATTGAGATTGTGATCAAATTTATGTTGACAACAATAATAAACTAAGGACTTTTTTTCTCAAAATTGATTCATTTAACAGCCTGCTTACCATTAATTGTTTATTAATAAGTAGTACTAATAATTTAGTAATAATATTATTATTTTATCCATGTATTATTATTTTATCCAATATATTATTCATCCATGTTTTAATCTATATACAGTTCTGTTATGTAACATGTGACAAAAAATAAAAATTCAATGTATTGTTGTAAATTAATTGTTGTATTTTCATTTGTATACATTTTTAAAGACAGATCACATTGTTAAAGTTTTATTCTTTCATTTTATTAGACACCGAATAAAATGGACAAAAGAATGGAAAACAGATCTAGTGAAAAACATGTTTAAAATAAGACGTAAGAATGTACAAATTAAGACAAGCATTGATTTCATCCACTGGAAATCTGTAATGAAAAGCATTGTGTCAAAACCGAATTTGAAATTTGTTTTAGAACCGATTTACTACATTTCCTCTTAACAATTTCATAAATTAATGAGTTGCAATTAGCTGAGTGATAAATAATTTCATACTGATATTGTGCTCTAATTTATATTGATGACCATGATAAACTATGGACTTTTTTCTTAAAATTGATTAATTTAACAGCCCATTATTACACAGCAGAAATAATTAGTAATAATATTTAATACTTACGTTTTAATTTATACAGTTCTGTTGTGTGTCATCGTATGTGCCAAAAAATAGAAATGCTACATTTTTATAAATCAATTGTTATATTTTTATCAATCACACTTTAAAAGATTGATTAAACCATTAAAGTTGTAATCTTCCATTTCATTAGACACAGAATAAGACGGCCAAACTAAGTAAATAAAATGGAAAACACAGATTTTAGGGGAAAACATGTTTAAAATAAGTAAACAAAATAAGTAAAGTGTAATTGTGAACAAACAAGTTGTGCTTTCATACAGCATTTCCTTCCCCATTAAAGGTAAATGAATATCAAGATAGACACTGATATCACACGACATGGAAAAAAAAATATTGTGATAACATTTTAGGCCGTATCACCCAGGCCTAGCCACAACATGGCAATAAATTAATTATGCACAGTTACTCAGACGAACACTGGTTTCCTGTCCAGCCAAACCTCTGCATCCCTAATATCATGCATGCTGAGTGCAATCCAATAGAAATCATGTATTACGTCTTTATACTGAGACACAAAGCAATTAACGCAGGGCACAGCTTATACAACTGCCATAATTTATCATGTCATCTGATGTCCCTGACATTATCCATCCTCACTTTTACAAGCGATATCAGCGATAGCCGTTTGTCAGTCTGCCCGTTTATATATATTGCTTTTCTGTCTATCCAATTATCTGTCATTTCATTACCTTTCTGTGTGTACATCTATCTATTAATGGGTCCAAGCTATCTATAATTCTGTAATTCATTGATCTATCATTCATATCTATGTATCCATCCATTCATTGTTCTATCTGTCTATCTCTTTATCTACCTAGCTGTCACTCTGTCCACCCATCAAATCTTTCCATCCGTCTATGCTAGTGCCAGGACGAACATTTAAGTCAAAATCAACACGCTGTCTGTGTCTGTGAGCATTAGGTGACAGCCTCCATCCACATACCTGTTCAACAGTGGCTGGGTCCTCTGACTGTAGTCTGGAAGCATTCTCATACTCATCTTCACTGTTATACCCGGCTCCTTCCTCCTGCTCGGGACTGGGACCCCCCCCGCCTCCTCCTCCGCCGCCGCCGCCGCCGCCGCCGCCTCCTCCTCCCCCTGTCGCCCCGGGTACGGTCCCTCCACCGGCCACCCCACCGGAGCAGGTCGCCTGTCTCCTCCTCTTACTGAGCCCAGGCCCCGAGCAGCACCCTCCCATCCCACCTCCACAGCCCACCCCGCCTGACAGCTCAGCCCGACCCCCGGACACGCACGCCATCCCTGTCGCATCCCCCGGGCCGACCGGAGACCCGGCGCCCACCGGCGGAGGAGAGGCCTGCTGCGGCCGGGAGCTGGATTCAGTTCGCCTGTCCTCTCTGGACGGCGGCGGTGCGGCTTGATACGACCAGGGTGGCGGGGAAGCGCGGGGCCTCGCGCCTGACCGGACCCCGTGGGAGTGCTGGTGCTGGTGCGGGTCGGAGCCGGTCCGGCGGTCGGGGTCGTCGGGGTGATCAGACACACCGACCGATGAGTTCGGCTTCTTCTTCGGCAGGATCGTCATGACCGTTCAGGGAGGGTGTCCGTTTTACCGACTCCGAACGCGTTTGGACATTTAAACTTGAGCGTCTTTGAAGTCGTAATACGCGCTCCTGTCCGCCCGGGGCGAATTTAATTCAATGTGAGCTGGTTTGGAGGGTAAAAACGGCGGATAACAGAACAAAAACAAACCGTCTTCCGTCCCTCGGTCCTGCTGTTGCCACACAACATCAACATACGGATGACGACGCCGTCACGTCACTTCCGTCCCGCCGCTCGTCCCGCCTCCCGCGCTCTGTTTCAGAAGCTGTCAGTGGAATCGTTCGTGTGTTTTCTTTGCTGCTCAGCACTTTACGGTACACTATCCAGAGCCCACCTCTGCGATTTATTGCCTCCAGTCTGTTTATTGTGAGTGTTTATTAAACCCGAATAAAACAGAGACAGAGGAATCACTGCATCACCACCATGTGGAGCCATTTCTGATACATTACTTTTGGACACCCATAATCATGAAACAGGCCTGCCAAATACCCTTTGTCTTCAGATAACACTATGATTTTAAAAATGTGATTTGACGTGATAAAATTATGGGTAGAACCTAGGTCACCCAGGTCCTTTTTACAGCGCGTGTGTTAATGAATTTATAGCTGTACACTGAAAAAAAACTGATGTGGAAGCAATTTTCACTCAGAAACTGCTAGAAAATTTCACCAATAATGCTAGTAACATTGAATTAAACTTGAAATATTGGAGTAGAAACACTGAAATAGCATGTTCTTGTTCAACATACTCAAGGTCGTAGGTTTGATTTCGGCACTGGTGGGCAATTATTGCTAGGGACAATTTAGTCGTTTCTGGATATTGGTAGGGGCATGTCATAGCGTCCCTACTAAATTCTACACCATTGAAGATCATAACAAGAAGTTATAGTTCTCTCCTTAAAGAATCCAAATCCGTTAATCCAAATTTCACAAAAGCTTATGGACATCATTGTAATATCAGTAAGACAGTGAAGTGAGTTTCTGTTTTGTCACTCCTATGAGAAAGATGACATTCACTTGTTTTAAAAAAGGAGGTAGAGCTTTTCGCATTTGGCTCCCAAACTCTGGAACAGCCTTCCGGATAACGTTCGGAGATCAGACACACTCTCTCTGTTTAAATCTAGATTAAAGACACATCTTTTTAGCCAAGCATTCAAATAATGCATCTCATAAACTTTTCCTGCAGGTATATATCTGATCAAATGCACATTATTGATCTTTTAGTTCTGGTTTAACAAATCTTTCTTGAACAGCAGCTACGCTAATTATGTTCCTATTTGTTCTCTGTTTCTGTCATGGGATTGACATCCCGTGGTAACTAGGAATTCACAAGCTCCAGTCTGGATCCAGAACACTTAAGAAGAGATGATGGAAACCCCTCAGAGGACTTCAGATGATGCCAACCCTGAAACAACATACAGCACTACTGAATTCTGCTACTAATTTATAGTGTTCTTTGTTTCTTTGATTACGTCATTAATTGATCTTTACCACACATCTCTGCCATATGTACATCAACCTGACATAGTCACCACTAGTAAGCTACTACTAAACAGTGTTGGGCAAGTTACTCTGAAAAAGTAATTAAATTACTAATTACTGATTACTCCTTTTAAAAGTAATCAAATTACTGTTCTGATTACTTTATTTCAAAAGTAATTAGTTACATTACTAGTTACATTACTTTTATGTACATCCACGAAATTTACATGAAATAGTAAGTTTGTGTGTTGCCTAACATCCCAGCATAAACGCTCCCGATAAAATATTTGTTATTAAAGCCTCAACATTCACAAACCGCTGTTATTTTTACTAAAAGCAATAGGCTGCTGCGTGTGTGGTTGCAGAACACACGGCATTTCGAGCGGTGAGTGGATTCTCTGATTGTCCACTGCATTCCAGAAATCAACATTGTTGAACTCTGCAAACACGTGTTATAAATAGAAACTCTGCCAATGCTTACATGTGTTAATCATTTTTGTTTTACAGTAGTTGTTCTTGTTGCTTTTGTGCAATACATGAATAGCAATTCATTTTGTTTTAGATATTTTATGTTTAGATATTTCTATTTTGCGGGAGTCCCGCAAATCATTTTATTCTATCGCATCCCGCACATCGCATCTCTTCCCGCCCGCAGCCCCGAACCTGCACTCGCCCATCAAGTCTTGTCCCGCGCCGCGCGCCGACGCAACAGAGAGCAGCGCTGGATAAGACTTGATGGGCGGGTGCGGGTGCGGGTGCGGGTGCGGGTGCGGGCAGAGACTCATGTGAAGACAATGGAAGTTGGTGCGTTGCTCTCCGCACCCGGTACATTCTCAAGAAGTTTGAATGTGCCGTGCTGCCCTTTCAGGTGTTTTAAAATGGATATAGAGTTTTTCACGATTGAAAAGGTTTTCTTCCTTTCTGACAACGCACAATAATGTTCTTTCCTTTGACAGAAATAAACTCAAAATAATGATTGTATTTCCAGCTACAGAACGCGTGCTTTCCTCTCCCCATGCTGACTTTGTTTTCATTGGTAGTATCCGCCTCACAGGCGCTCACCAGTCGAAGTAGGTCTCAGGCAGAGGACGTCGCGTGTGCCGCCAACACCCTTTTTACAATCCAGATGATAAAACAGATTCTGTCGGCAATGATGTAACGCAGCAGTAACGCATGCTTGTAACTATAATCTAATTACTCATTTGGAAATTATAACGCGTTAAATTACTCCGTTACTAAAAAAAGAATCAAATTACAGTAACACGTTACAAAGTAATGCGTTACTGCCCAACACTGCTACTAAATATATTGTAAAAACTTTAATTTGCTGTAAAGTTGCTTTGTGAAGAGAGGTATGTGTCACTGTTAATGAAAAACTCAAACAATTTCCTAAAGCATATTAAATAGAAGTTACAATGGAATCAGAACGAGACACATTGGTAATACTATTGTTAACCCTGCTGTGTGTAAAATTAAAAGTTGTACGTGTTTAACACTTTGCATAAACTGAATCGCTTTAACCGTGCGATCGTTTGTATTTCTATGAACGGTACAAAGTATCAATTTATGTCCTGTGTTCACTTTCATAAGAATGAAGAGGCTTGTTTATGTGAATTTGAGTTCTATTTCATCTCGTTGTGATAACGTTAGTGGTTAATCCATCTGTGCAGAGTAAAAGGCGCGCCAGTAATCCGCGGTGCATTTTGGGTAATGTAGTTCATGACTATATGGTTACAGAGAAGAAACTGAACCTGTGAATTGTGGCTCTAGTATTGTAAGTTGCCTGCATATTTGAATATGGGACAATGTACTAACTAAATGATGTATTTACAGATTGTGAAACAAGAACAAAGACATTTGTTGTAAAGCTGCCCATTTTATGCTTGCAGGTATGAGTTATAGTTCATTTTGTTTTATTATTGTTCTATTAATCCTCAGTATTTGTAAATCTTATTAATTCTATATAAAAATATGCATATTTGGTACGCATTTTATTAAGTGGAACAATTTAAGATACTGTGAAGAAAACAAAGCGTGTAATATGAGTCTGCGTGAAACATTCTGAAGAGAGATTGTGAAACAAGAACAAAGACATTTGTTGTAAAGCTGCCCATTTTATGCTTGCAGTAAACACCCAAGAAAAGGCACTACTGGTGTTTGTCCTTATTTGATGTTGGTCCTGGATGCGTCAGGTGTCCGCTACATTTGCAACGATATGTATGGTGAAAGGTGCTATACAAATAAATTTGAATTGAATTAAATTTTGGCAGTGTACCCAATCTCATTTTGTAAGTGACCTTTCTTTCTGTTTTAAAGAAGTTTTTTTTTAGATTGTTTGACTACGCTACTTGACAGAGAATATAGTAAAGTATAACTACATTTATGTTTCCTACAAATTTCACATAGACTACATAAACAAAAGCTCTGGCTCTAAACCTCTCTTTTCTTCATTCAAAGTTGATCTAGACAAGTATATGGAACCAGTTAATCCTAAAGCAGCCCAAACCGTGTTTCTATATTCAACCCATGTGTCCGCTTAAGGTTAGTACAGTTAAACAAATGGTTTTGACCGAAGCGCGGATCGCGAATCACTCAATTCACGATATGATTCGCGAACCCGCTCAGAAGTCCCGATCTGAATCAAATGATGCTCAATACGAGGAGTTCCGATCTAAATCAAATGATTCGCGAACCCGCTCCAATGTTCCGATTTAAATCAAACGAATCCCCCGAACTGCGTTTCGTAGTCCCGATCATAATAATTTTGCGAACCATCATTTTAGATCGGGGCCGAAGCGCGATGATGATTCGCAAACCCGCTCCAAGGTTCTGATCTGAATCAAAAGATTCACGTCACAAGTCCCAAAATGACTCAAATGATTCCCGATCCGGGGTCCGAAGTCCCGATCTGAATCAAATGATTCGCATTCCGAGATCCGATTCGAGCGCTTGGTTCATCAAACTCACGAATCAGTCGGAACGGTTGGTATTATGATCGAGTTTGTAATTTAGTTCACTATGTTTCAGTTAGTTTGACCACAGCAGTTCAGTTGGTGACAGTACGAAAATCAGTTGAAAGCATCCAGTCATCTCATACTGAAGTGTTACATTTATCATATTGTAATAAATATTTAAGAATTATTGTTGAATCTGAGTTTATACAGAGTGATAGTCAATCTAAAAAAAGCAAAAACAGCATAACAACAAAGTTAAATTTGATCATTCAGCTGAACTGAGCACATGTTTTAAACACTTTGGCTACCTTGTGTTTTTACTCCACCCATGTATTAAATGTACATCCTTAAATGTGCAGTTTTCTAGGGTATTTCTATAACTTCTCAGGTAAAATCAGTGGTACGGCCTATTTCAGATGCGGCCGAAATTACAAAAGCAATGGTTACATACACATATATTTAATTGTCAACATTATTGCTGCTAGAGACAATTTAGTAGTCGCTGAATAATGGTAGGAGCCTGTCTCTATAGCGTCCTTTATCATTTCTATACCTTTGGTCAGAACACTGACACACTTGTGCTTCATGTTAATTTTCTGATCATTTTAAAATGAAACACTGCAGATGCACAACCAATTGAACATTATATTCTGTGTTTGAAAATTGATTAAATGTCATACCCTATATTTTATTCAAGCCGGTTTGTGTGGTTCTGTAATGCTGTGTATGTTTCAGTTAGCTACTCTACAGTATAGAATCGAATAGAATAGAACTGATTTTATATTTCAGAAAGAGTTGCAGAAGACAATAAAAACACTTTCAATACTTATAAACCCTTGAAAGAATGCTTCTCAATAGATCAAAGTGTAATTGGGTTTGTTTCACACATTCCAGGATTTTCTGTCTTGATTTAGAACTTCTAACTGTAGGTTACTGTTATTTTGACAAGTTTAAAACCAGTTTTATGAACAAACGTATGGTTCATCATGTTATGCTAGGGTAACATGTATCTCTGGTGAAACTGAAATTTGTTCATATTTCCACTGAACTTATTAAACAATGTTATGCATATTACATTATACATAGATATATTGTACTCTGTGTTATATTTTGTGATCTAGTCTCTTTTTGCTTGAAGGCTGAAACTTCTCAGGTTCTCAAAATCTAAAAGAGAACAAGCAAAGCGCTGTTTTAGATATCTGCTGTAATCAAGGGGAAACAATAAAGAGAAGATGTATATTTGTAGTGATATTGTGTTTATTTCTCTCAAATGTTTCTTCAGACAGTCATTTCTCCTGAACTACTGCGCACGGACGTCACAACACGTCTTAACAGTGTAAAACCATTATTGTTGACTTAATTGAAATATAACAATAATATTCCTCTATTACAAAATACCCTGCTATTCACTGAGATACAGTAAATCGTGTAAGACGTCATTAGTGTCCTCCGCCACTAGAGGGCAGAGCTGTAGTGATACATTTAATGCTTAATCTAAGGTGACGTTTCCTCTGCTCTTCTGCCGATCATAACACACAATGTGATTTACAGTCAGTGATGAAAGAACATCTTAAAAACCTGTGACGTGAGTATGAACAACACGGAACATTAGAACTGACTGCTCACATGTCAATTCTAGATGTGGTCTGTACGAACTTGAGTGCATTTCTATCCCTTTAAATTAGAAACTAAAACACAAAATGAAAAATAAGCATACAATAGCAAAAAAAAAAACAACACTTACACGCACAAAAATGAAGAAGTGTTAACATACGGTATATAATAGGTATTTCCCCTCACTGTCCTTCAGAGCTAAAAATACCATGACATCTCACTGACTGATGACAGTGATGAGAGAACTATTGAAAATGTGTCTCATCTTTGGTTCAAATAATACATAGCAAAAGTGCACCCAGTAATTTTTTTTTCGTTTGTTTCTGTTGCTCTTCCTGCATTTACAGTACACTGACATTTAGCAGTGTGAATGCAGCATCATGCTAACCCTAATGTTTTCAGGTATTGAGAAATGCAGCCATTAACAATAAATGAATCCTGTGAGCGAGTAGAAGAAAACAGGTACATCTGCTCATGTGATGTCCATTTGAAATACAACATCTTTTATTAAGCTACCAGTATGACTGGAAGAGTCTCTATTGAATGCAATGTTTTGCAAAAATAAGAGCTGTCTATTTAGGGTTGCAACGTTTTTAATGAGGCAAAATTACTGAGTGCACCTGTAAAGGTAAACCCTTAAAGAACACTTTTGATATATCATTTAATTTGGTTATATTCATCAATATCTGGATAGATGTCATTTGCTGATGTAACAGAACAATACATGAGCATGTTTCTTGCATAACATTCGTATTAATATGATGCAGGATTATGCACAAAAATCACAGGTTTAAACATGTCAAAACCTTTAAAAACGAATGAAATATCTGAAAGGTTAATTAATCTATGCGAGGAGAAAAACAACATTGATTCTTTTTTAATTCCCGCTCAATGCAATTCTCATTCTCCACACACACACACTTGTTACCTAATATAAGACTGAATTGTGTGAATATTGAGTTTGGCAGCATGTTTAACTGAGAACTGAAGCAATCTCTCGGTAATCAAAACGCCAAGCGCGTGATGAGGTGCGAAGCGCAGAACGGCCCCATCGTTGTTAGCAGTGCTGAATGATGCACGATCGTTATAGTCTAATGATTTCTTTTTCTATCAAATGTGAAATACATTTTCAGTCAGTGCTAATAAACAGCCATTTTCACACACTCTTCAATAAATAGTTGTTTAACAATGCAAGAATAAATAAGCACAGCTGCGCAGTTGTGTTCCAGATATTAATTACATATGACAGCTAATTAGTCTGCAGTAACAGCAACTTGGTAGCACCTGGCAGGTTTGGTTCAGGTTTTATTTTCATTACAACGCAGGTGATAAAATGTGACGAGCCGAAGACAAATGAGAGCGACGCGCACGCGTATGTCACCTTCTCACGCCTGTGTGTTTTTAGTAGCGAGAAAACTAGGAAAAAACTCCCCGTTAGCACCAAAATATCATGCAAAAATTCCATGCAAAAACTGACTGCGTTTGATATGCGTGAGGCGATATTAATAGTGTTGATCTGTGTTAGTGTATTCGCTTGCTTAGTGCTGATATAGAATGAAAAATGTTAATAACACATTGGCATGCTTAACGTTGAGTTAGTCTGAGAAAATACAATGCAATGCAAAAGCATAGAATGTGTTCTGCTGCCCACGTCTGTTGGATGTCTAACAAATCACAACTGCAACCAAGTGTGCTTGGCATCGAAGGGTACGATCTAAAAATACATATATCTTTCACAATGACAAATCAATAATACATACTTGTCATTTATGTACAACACAGTACATATGCTGTTTAAATGTCTCTTCTATCTACTTTCCGTTGTGCAGCTACCACATGTACGTTTTTGAGGTGTCTATCTGTGAGTTCTGAGGGTCAGCGGTGCCCTCTTTCTCTTTTTCCGTCTCGTTCTCCCAGAGGTTAATAAGCGGTGGGTAGAGTTCGTTCAGAGGAATGGAAGTGGTGTGCTGCATGTATTTCTTAAGAGAGTGGTGGCAAGATTTCTGCTTCATGCGCCGTCCCATGTAGAACACCAAGAGAGCCATGATGCAGATGGCGAACATGGAGCCCATGACCGCCGCCAGAGCTACGCTGGTCGGCTGGGCAACCATCTCCACGGCAAAGCTGGCTCCTTTGGTGGTCACGTTGATACAGGAGTGCTGGGTCTGCTCGGTGCCAGCCATGGTCAGGCAAACTTGGTACTCCGTGGAGGGCAGGAGGTGCGTGAGGTTGTACTCCTGAACGTCTACGGGGACCGTCGCCGTGTAGCTGATTTGCGGGTTGTCGATTTTAACCGTTGCGCTGAGCCACTTGGGTTGGGACACCTCATGGTTAGAAGAGGCGGCGGATGGGTGCACCTTCCACTCGAGCACCACAGACTGAGCATGGACAATTTTTGCAAGGATTACCAAGGATCCAGTGGCGTTCACCACCCCTTGATGACCTCCAGTGGGGTGTGCACCATGCCAGTTGCTCCTATCCACGTAAACAGAGACGCTACGGGTGTCGGCTCCCTCTGCATTCCAAGCGACGCAAGTGTAGAGACCAGCATCCTCAGGTTCGACACGCGGGATCTCCAGAGCACCTTGGTCTTGCATCCGGTGCTTCTTCGGGATTCCTCCTCCCTCATTCGAGGCTGGTGAAACAGCTTCGGAAGTGACTTTGTCACCGGTGGGTGTCACCCAGTAAAACTGAGGCGCCGGATCTGCCACGGCCCAGCAGTTGAGCGTCAGAAGCTGTCCTAAGGTGACGTTGAGCTGCAGAGGGAAGGCGTGCTGAGAAATTAGAGGCAGGCAGGTATTGCTTGCCCCATTCCAACTTGCAGACACCACATCCTGAAGGGACTGGCCGACAAGATGTGGCGGGGAGGCACAAAGAGTTATTTGGGGCTCCAAAACTTTGAGGCTCGATTGGTTGCCCAGGACGGGCCCCCAGTTGGCGAGACAATCGCACCTGAGTGGGTTGCCGTGAAGACTGATTTCATCCAGATTGGGGAAAGAGGACAAAATCTCATGGGGCAGAAGCATGAGGTCGTTATTGTGGATGAGTAAAGTGCGCAAGGCACGCATTTTCAGGAAAGCGCCCCGGTCGATGAAAAACAGGTGAGGGTTGTTGTAGAGCTCCAATTTGGCCATTTGCGGTAAGTTAGAGAACGCACCTTTCTCGACCGCCACAAGTTCCTCCATGTTGTTCAGACTGAGCTCCTCCAAGTGGGGAAAGTCTCGGAAGTCACCCTCCTGTATACGCACAATGGGATTCTTGTTAAGGTCGAGAAACTTGAGGCTCGGTAGAACACTCAAGGCTTTCTTTGGCACAGCCGTGAGCTTGTTATCGAAGAACGAGAGGCTCTCGAGATAGTCTAATCCCTGGAACGCACCCTCGGGGATTTCCCTGAGCCCCATTCCTGCGAGAACCAGACTGTGCAATTTAGAGAGGGGGTGGAAGTTCATATCTTGCAGTCCAAGAATGGGATTCTCCCCTATCATTAGGATCTCGAGGTTGGGGAGGGACTCGAACCAGTGGCTGTCTATCGCCAGAAGCTTATTGGAGTTGAGGTGAAGCCTCAACAGGTTCCCCAAGCCTGAAAATGCATTAGGACCGATAGACGATATTTGATTGTGATTAATATAAAGCTCCTCTAAGTTGACTAGATCTTTTAGACTCATATCAGGCAGCTCTTTGATTTGGTTTTCCTCAAGGTAAAGGGTGACCAGTTGGGTTAGGTTGCTCAAGCCAACGTCCTGGATTTGCGTGAAGTGGTTCTGGGAGAGATCTAGTTCCGTGAGGTTTACCAAGCTCTGGAGTTCTGAGGTTACCCTGGAGATATTGTTGCTCTGAAGAAGCAGCACCTGAGTATCAACTGAAATATTCCATGGGATTTTGCTCAAATGGAGTTCGTTGCAGTCAACAGTCTTGGCTTGATGGTAGACCGACTGAGGCGTGTACCATGGGCGGGTCTCGCAGACACACTGGGCAGGGCAGAAGGGAGCCGCAAGGGAACAGCGACACGCAGCCAAAACGAAACAGACTGCGAGCAGTGAAGTGGAAATGGCAGTTCTCTCCATATTGAGGATCTCTAGAGTGCTGCGCCCAGTAGGTAGCTGACAGTTGGAGGGAAGATTTCTACGAAATGGAAGACAGGAAGTTTCTCATCCAGCCCTGCAAAATGAAAAAGAAGGAAGACATATAAATCATGCAGATTATGGCAGATGATGTCAGCCGAGTGCAAATGGCATTAACGCCAACTTTAGATGCGATATTTATTAGCATCACTTGCAGAAGGAATATTAAACATAAAGACTGCAATTTCTGCTCTCATTAAGATCACACAAACAAATCAAAGCATCTTTTTATGCAATCACTAAATATCCCAAATTGACATTTTTAATATTCTACACTTCGCTCCCTTGCCAGTGCGCAGAGATCCTGCTGATAATTGATTATTCAGTCATCTCTCATTCTAGTCAAACAGGGAGCAATTGTTAGCGAGTATGCGGGATCGTTTCGGCCTGCATGCAAAAATACACCTGCCAAGCGCTGGCTCCGACAAACACATGAAAGGAGCCACACATCAAAGCCTGAGTGTGCTGCACCGTACGTCTCAATACCGTCCTCCCGTAAATGTAAGTGCGCCTGGAAGAATTGCACGATCTTGTAACCGTTGAGTGTAACAGCTCTCAGAGGGGCTGTAACTGTACAGGAGGAAAGGCAAAATGAACACCAATGCAATAAAACAGATTCCCAGCACTTTATCACACATCCGGCGGATAAAATATCTCCAGGCCAGAGGCATTTGAGATCTCAGGAGCCTATTTTGGCCTCAAGCATTTTGGCTACTTTCGAATTTGCCGTAGCACCACCCGACACATATTCAATCTTCAAGGCATTTGGAGTGAAAACAACCTACGTACAAGAATGCACAGTGCCGTCTGTCCTCATCTTATTTCAGTGTCATAAAAAAAGAGATATACCCCGAGTTCAAACGGGAGCTTTTAGTCATGGACTGCCGTTTGATCTCCCACTACGCCAGGGCCTGTAATGCATCGCTCCCCTGATTGCCGCTCGGTGCTAATGAGCTGAATTTAACTGGCAGGAGGTGCGAGAGAAGCACCGAAGACTGTGAGCCGCTAATAGGTCTTACAGCATGACTCACACAGACACTAAACTACAAAAATCTAAAAGTGCTACCATATGTTTTCACAAATCCGTAATTGAAGATGAAGATCATCAGAATTAATTAGAACAAACGGCATTACTGACTTTAGAAGATTCTTGAAGGTGGTTCTCAACTGGTAGGTCACAATTTTGCACTGTTGGGAACAAAGACAAACAACTTGCCATATACACTAACTGTGTATAGTTAGGACAGACAAATAAATAGACGTATTAAGGCTGTGTTTTCGATCAAACTCTACAATATGTTAACACCAGTACATCTGTAACTTGTAGTGTCGTCATAGTTCAAATAGCAAAGCAACAAAAATGTCATGGGCTCGAGTCCCGAGGAATGCATGAACAGATTCACTCAGTTCAGTTCATGCAATCAGAATCAAAAACATAAATGTAAATTCATGTCTTGGTGGAAGCTATATGGACATGATGTGCCAAAAAACTAAATATACAGTAAAGTCAAAAGTTTACATACACATTACAGAATCTGCAAAATGTAAATTATTTTACCAAAATAAGAGGGATTATACAAAATGCATGTTATTTTTTATTTAGTGTTGACCTGAATAAGATATTTCACATAAAAGACGTTTACATATAGTATATGAAAATGACCCCGTTCAAAAGTTTACATACGCTTGATTCTTAATGCTGTTGTTCCTGAATGATCCACAGCTGTGATTTAAGAGCGAGGGGTGTAAACTTTTGAACAGAATGGTGTGTATGTTTTAATTATAATTTAATTTGCCTAAATATCTTTTCTTTTTTTTTTTCCATTTAGTACTGCCCTTCAGAAGTTAATTAAAAAAGTTTTCACCCCCAGCTCTTAATGCATCGTGTTTCCTTCTGGAGCATCAGTGAGTGTTTGAATCTTCTGTAATAGTTGCATATGAGTCCCTCAGTTGTTCTCAGTGTGAAAAGATGCATCTCAAAATCATACAGTCATTGTTGGAAAGGGTTCAAATACACAAAAATGCTGGAAAAATTTGAAGGATTTTTCTGAAGAACAGCAGCAGTTTAACTGTTCAGGACAAACAAGGGACTCATGAACAACTATCACTAAACAAAAAACACAGCTGTGGATCATTCAGGAACAACACAGTGTTAAAAATCAAGTGTATGAAAACTTGAACTGGGTAATTTTCATGAATTAATCTATTATTTTCTCTTGTGTTTATGTGAAATATCTTATTCACATAAGAACTAAATAAAAAATAACATGCATTTTGTATGATCCCTCTTATTTTGGTAAAATAATTAACATTTCGCAGATTCTGCAAGGTGTGTGTGAATTTTGTACTTAAACTGTAACTGAGACTAATCAGTTTTGTGTGGTGAATTATTGGCTCACTGTAATATTAATACATTCTATGTTGGGTCACCGCCTGACACCCAATCTAATATCTGGGTTGAGAAGCAAAAACAGCTGAGAACCACTGATATATGACATTTCAAATAAAAGCTGATAAATGACAGAATACTGAGCAGATGGAAAGTGACACTTATATCGTGCTCCATGTGTAACAACAACTTTGTTCAAAGCACATCACAGAGAGCAACAAAGTTTTGTCTCTCACAAACCACACATCCTGGCTGCGCATTAGAATAGACCCAGTGATGCAATGAAGCGCAACTTCCCTTTCTGTTATGTCATATGCAAAATAAAACACTAAGAGGACAGGGGTTTTGTGTGCTTGATTCCATACTGAACATCTGTTTCACTAACTGCTCATCTGACCTGAACAAAAACGTACTGCGGTGAAACTGTGGTAATGAACCCTTACACATATTTCCCCTACATATTAACAATCAATATATTAAATTATTAATGTATATTGAAAATATATTACAATATATTGAATAATACATAAGGAATTGCGGCTTTTCATACATTTCATAATATATATATATAACATTTGACTGCATTACCAGTCAAATGTTTTTGAACAGTAAGACTTTTAATGTTTTTAAACAAGTCTCTTCTGCTCACCGAGCCTGTATTTTTTGATCCAAAGTACAGCAAAAACAGTAATATTGTGAAATATCTGTACCATTTAAAATATCTGTTTTCTATGTGAATATCTGTTCAAATGTAATTTATTCCTGTGATCAAAGCTGAATTTTCAGCATCATTACTCCAGTCTTCAGTGTCACATGATCCTTCACAAATCATTCTAATATTCTGATGCATTTGCAAGTTCAAGAAACATACTTTATTATTATTATTATTATTATTATTATCAATATTTAAAACAGGTGAGTACATTTTTTCTGGATTTTTTGATGAATAGAAAGATCCAAAGATCAGCATTTGTCTAAAAATAAAAATCTTTTGTAACATTATACACTACACCATTCAAAAGCTTGGAATTAATACTTTTATTTATCAAGGATAAGGCTTTAAATTGATCAAAAGTGATGATAAAGACATTTATAATGTTACAAATGATTTTTATTTCAGATAAATGCTGTTATGAACTTTCTATTTATCAAAGAAACCTAAAATAATTCTACTTAGCTGTTTTCAACATAGCAGCAAATTTTTGCTGTTTTTTTAACAGCAAATAAGAATATTAGAATGATTTCTGAAGGATCATGTGACTGGAGTAATGATGCTGAAAAATCAGCTTTGAAATCACAGGAGTAAATTACGTTTGAGAATATATTCAGTTGTAAAACAGTGATTTTAAATAGTAAAAATATTTCAAGATGTTACTGTAGTTTGGATCAAATAAATGAAGGCATGGTGAGCAGAAGAGACTTCTTAAAAAAACCATTAAAAATCTTACTGTTAACTGGTAGTGTATAGAGATAGATAGATAGGTTATAATTGCGTTATATTTTCGAGTACATCCCCATCAAATTTTGATTTTCATAAGGGCTCTTTCACAACACCAAAAAAGTGCTATGGTATTTACCATAAAGATAATACCACAGTGTCCTATACTTTGACAAATACCATGTAGGTTTAGGCGCCCATATTTATATACCGTGTTATTTACACTCTAAGAAGTTCAGAAACATGGTAAAAACCATAATACTTTTCGTAATATGAAGATGCTTTTCATCAGTTAATGTCATGAACCACTGACTTCAGACTGTGTGTTTTCAATAGCTGGCGGCGACAGACAAACCCACGTGTGGTGCTGCTAAAACAAGCCAATCCAACTCTTTCACACAGACACGAGCCGCCTATTCCGCTGAGTCTCGGGGTCTTTTAATCTGCTCGGCCTGTGTAAAGCGTTCTCGCGCGCAGCGAAAGGCCTGTTCCAAAACCTCAGAACAAAGACTGAACACGGACACGGCGCTCAGGCGGCACCGGCACTGGAAATGAAAACAAGATGGGGAAAAAATTACCCACCCTCGATCACCCCCCTCCACACTCTGATCTTTCCATGCGTCGAACACAAATTAACTCCCCTGAGAGGTGTTGAAGAGGGGCGAGATGAGACGGGGGAGGGGACAGTCAGACGGATGGGGTGTGTCCTGCTTTGCTGCAAAGAGCCTCGAACGTCTGATGTACCTCAAAGTCTTGCGCTGTCACAACGTATTTGGGCATAAAGGTCCAAAACATTTCACATCGAGCGTGCAATCTCTCGCATTAGGTTGTTGTCGAACGGTTCAGGAAGGAAAGATCAGATCTTAACAACGCTACAGCCACTTCCACACACTATTGGGAATCACAATGGCATTTGAGATCTTGAAGTCCCTTATGGGACAAAATACCGTGAAACGTTGCCCCGCGTGTGAATGCAAACGCAACAGTTCGTAACACAGCGCAGGTATATAGCTTACATTAGCATAAACCGCGTTCTTTTTCTCTTTCAGGTCAAACTACTCTCGTGAGAATCATGCTGAGCAAGTTAGATCCTATAAACATGTTTATGGCAGCTTTCTGAACAATAAACACTTGGTTTAACGACACAAACATATGAAAGCAGCTCCATCATTTTGTTACAGAGTCTGTTTACATTTATTACACATATTCTACTGTCAAAACATTATTAATCTTTACCAACTTTATATCACTGCAAAGGTCAGAGTTTTATAATATAATCAAGGATCACAGACCTATTGGATCATGATTCACCCTGTGGAAAAAACCAGTATATGCTGGTTAGGTAGGTTTTGATGCTGGTTTCAGCTGGTCCTTGACCAGCAACATGACCAGAATAAACCTGCATTAAAACCTACCTAACCAGCATATACTGTTTTTTTTACCAGGGTATTCTCTGGCGTTTGTCCTGTGTTTAGTAACGTGTGGTGCAAACGTGTGCACATTTAGTGATATTAATGAAATCTCACTTTTGCTTGCCACAATATCATCATACCCATTATCCACTAAATTATGTTGATCTGGGAAGCATTTAAAAGTGAAAACTTTCTAATACCAATATGAGTCAGTCCATCTGGTAGCCGTCTTGAACAGACATCTTGTCTTGTCAGCTATTTCCAGTCATGCAGCTCCTGTCTACTAGTGATGCTGCTTCTGAAACTGCTTTATGAAGCTTCAATCATTTGTGAATCATTTGTTTCGGAGCACTTATCAAAATGCCAATAAAAACGGTAAGTCGTGTGATTTCAGCAAAAGAGGCTCCGTTACGTCATCGCTGTTTCGAAACGTTTCTGCCGCGAGTGCTTGAGAGCGCAGCTTTTTTTTTCGTTGAGGTGCTGTGGTTGCAGATATGAAAAAGGATTCAGTAATGTGGCAGACATGTTGTGAATGAAGTGTTTCTCCAAGCATTATTTTTCATAACAATAATATGGTATCCGAGCATTTCCATCTGGTAAAGACATAAATACTTGGAGACAAGCAATATTAACATCTCCAATGTTGTTCGGTCATAGTACAAGAATTAGTCCCGCCCTTCCTCCACTCTGATTGGTTAGCTGACAGTCTTCAACTCTGGGCGGCGAGAAAAAAAAAACCTGAACGCTCAGCAGGAAAAAGACTCTCAGCACTCGGGACACTCCTGGCATTTTAAAAATCCTGGCGCCCCCATTGAGAACAGCTGAAAACATACGCTAGCCACGGGGAAAACGCAGCCTTGCGTTATCTCAAGTCATTTTTATCAATTGGTAGGTATTTTTATCGAGACATTTGTGTAATTATAAGGATGAATAGTAGGGATGCAACAATACAATTAGTCCACGGTTCAATACGTACCTTGGTTTTTAACTACAGTTTTTGGTTCGGTTCTGATATCTTGCCACATCAGTGTTTTTTTTTTTTTTTTTTTTTGCAACAAATGAACAAAGTACTCCCCTAAACCTCTGTACACTAGAAAAAGCGTGGTTTAGTATATGTCTGCTTAATTCTTCTTTTTAGAGAGGTATTGTTTTTTCGATTTTTACGCAAAATAGGATGGGTTTCATTCATACTGGACGCCAGAGGGCGCCCTCGTGCAGAAAATCCACACATGTGTCAAAGTAGTATCGCTGATGACCTTCCGTTCCAGCTTCTCTAATATGGACAAAGGCGTTAAACGTTTTGAATGATGAAATGTAAAGACAATAAACACTCATCTGCAATAATATATGGTTTACCTGTGTTCTTCAAACCATTTCATGTATTTTCATAATGATTAAGTATATTTGTAAGCCACTGCTAATCGACATACAGTATAGAATTTATTGTCTGCCTCATTCTGTGATAAGAATCCACATCAGATCACATAAGGAAGTTATTTCAAACACTCGACTGATGCTGTGAAGTAAAAATAAGTTATAATGTTCTCTTTTGTTGGACAACAGGTTTAGAAAGGCTTATCATTGCACGTCATTAGAAGGTTAGGAGAAGATGCTCTGCGTGTGTTGCTTTTTCAAATATAAAGGGGAAGCGTTTCCTCATCTCAGCAGGTGAAATCGCGGGCACACACAGCAAATACAGAGAGAAATAAAACAAGGAAATTATTTAGATGCAAAATCAGAAAAATGCAATTCACAAGTGTGTATTGAACCGTTGATGTCGTACAGAGATGGGAAATAACTAAGTGCAGATACTTTGTTACTGTACTTAAGTAGATTTTTCGGGTATCAGTACTTTACTTCACTATTTTTTTTTTTTTTGACTACTTTTTACTTTTACTCCTTACATTTTTACACACATATCTGTACTTTCTACTACTTACATTTTCAAAACAGGCTCGTTACTTTAGTTTCAGTCTCTAAATCATGAATCGGTTGTGTGATTCGACTCTGCGTCTCTGCCAAATGGTTTCTATCAATGCAACTCAAGAATGAAGTGGATCTGAGAGACAAAACTATTGACCAGGACTTCAAGTGCAGGTCAGTTTCGTCTGTAAATAGGCTGCTGTTAAGTGCTAGCAACTCTTAGCAGTAGCCAGAGGATTAATAATAGCTACTGTAAACTAAACTAAATTAATTACTATCATCACTCAAAATACTGTATGCAAAAGGACATCATTATTATCTACTGTAAAGTCACAGTAGTAATTTAGCAAACAAACGTTATAAGAGATCGATTCATAAAAGGGAGCTAGAGCAGATAATAACACAACCCTTACAAAAAATAAAACCAAAAACCATGGTTACTATAGTTAAACCATCGTAACCATAAATGAACCATGGTTTTATTAAATCTATAGTATTTAAGTAATTGTAACATAAAACAACACATGGTCATAATGTGATCCTTTAAACTGAACTAAAATAAAGTTACGTTATTGTAAACAGAATACAATGAGGTGGTTGTTTTGCAACAAGGTGGAGACAGTTCTGTTCATAACAGTAGATGGCTGATGGGAAAAGGGACAGGTACAAGAAAATCAGTGAGATGACACACACTAAGTGAGATGCAGAGAGATCATGGAAAATTAAGAGACTGAAAAGGAAAATGGATGTTTTTCCGTGGTTTCAGAATGTGTTGTGGGTGTATGTGATGGCCTGGATGAATTTCACCGGCCTGAAACTTTGTCCCAGTCCTGCCCTGTTCTACATGGTGGTTGTTCAGCCCTGATACGTTCATTACCTAACAAAATTTTAAATGTATGTTATTTCGTATTAATGTGTCAATATGACGTGAGGTCCAGTTAACGTTACGTGGCATTAATCAGGAATAATTGCGAATTAATTAGTTAATTTTTTTTAAGCAATTAACAGCACTAGTATTTTTAGTATTTTAACACATTGAGCTTTTTATATTTTAGCAAGTTGTTGTAGCTTTATTTTAATTACTAAAAATGATTTTTAATATTAAGTTAACAGTAACAACACAGCTGAGAAAACAAGTACTTCTGTACTGTCAGAAGAGGCCATTATTATGCCAGCAATGCGTTGGCCAAGCATTTACATCCACGTTAGCATTTCTGTGTATATTTCTTGCCTAAGGCTAATGTAGAGAGTTTCTCTGTTCCCCGTGTGCGAACTCTCATTCTGCCAACTCGTGCATTTTAAGAGCTACTGGGAAAAAAAATCTTGGGAGAAAAAGACAAAAAGACAGCTATTGACAGAGAGTGAGAGTACAGAACTAGCGGTTCAGATTTTAATCTTTTTGATAAGAAATATCAAGATCATATTGACGTCTCTGACTTACGTGGCACAGCTCGGTATGGTTGTTGTGATCTTCTCCGAAATGCTACAAAAAATCAGATGCCAAATTCTCATTTTCTCTGCTGTCTATATTGCCTACAGTATAAAAGTTCCTAAAGGGGGTTTTCATTGTTTTGCCATTTAAGACCCATTTTTGATTCTTCGAAGAACCTTGCAGTGAACAGTTCTTAAAAGATCCTTATTTTCTTAGTGCAAAGAACATATTAAAAATCTAAAAATCCATTGTGCAATGGAAAGGTTCCATAAAATGTAAAGGTTCTTCATGTAAGCAAAGATTCCATTAAAGAAGCTTTGATTTTTAGGAGTGTATGTAAGCACTGATCCTTCAACAGACTGAAGACAGATCATCTGAAGCAGCAGCCATCTTGCTTCCGCCCATCCTGCTGCCGCAGAGATCCGATCACCTTCACGACGAGGAAAGGTGGAGTATGTGAGTGTGTGAGAGGTGCCGGAGGTTTCTGTGTGTGTGTGTGGCTGTAGCGTGTGACATTACCCCGCACGCCTGTCTGATCGCATTAGACACTGGGACGGTCGCTCTGGACGTAACCCCCCCGGCCCCTCTGCGCGGCAGGAAATGGGGCCACCTTGCCTGATGCCATGGCAACCTGACAGGAAGAAGCAAAAAGGACCAACCCTCGGGGCTTCCTACTGCATATGTGTGTGATGGGACATACAGATACAGTGAGAGACAGAGAGAATGAGGGAATTACCTGAGCGACTTGGAATATGGAATATAATACACAGTTGAATAACACCCTAAAGGAAAAGAAGATGAAAAAAACTGAAATAGATAGGAAATTTACCCTCAGAACTTTAAACTGTGGGTACTGTCCAGATAAGAAAGATAGACTTGTTTGCAAAAAAAATAAAAAAGAAATAAAAAGAAACACTGCACTTCAGTAGTTATGTTTTATAAAATCAAATAAAGTAAAAAATTAGTTAATATTCATAATTTTATTTAAATATATATATCAACTATTCAGTTACAAGAGATAACATGTATAATTATTAACTAAACACAAACAATAATACTAAATGTTTTTACAAAAAACGCACTTTATATTATTATAGACAGTGTATAGAAATTGAAGATAATCTCTATTAATATTATTGAGTTCAAATAAAATAAAGTAAAAATAATATACAGTGTGTGTGTATATATATATATATATATATAAATAAACAACATACATATATAGTTGATATTAATAATTAATATTCATGATTATGTTTAAATAGAAATATATATTTAAATATTATATATAAAATGTGTGTGTGTATATATATATATATATAAAGCTACAAATATATTATATAAACATAATATTTAAATATATATTTTAATTTCAATATATATATATATATATAGAGAGAGAGAGAGAGAGTTGATATTAATAGTTAATATTCATGATTATATATATATATATATATATATAATTATTTTATTTAATATACTAATTTTTTAATATTTTAATTTCAATATTATATTGATATAAAATGTATATATATAATTATATTATACTATATATATATATATATATATATATATATATATTATATGATATTATATATAATTATACAAATATTAATTTTTTAAATATTATATTTAAATATTTGTTTAAAATATTATAGAAAAATGTGTATATATATAGAGAGAGAGAGAGAGAGAGAGAGAGAGAGAGATAGATAGATATAGTGAATATTCATTATGTAATATATATAATTATATATTCACCTATTATATATCACATATTCAGTTCAAATATATATTATTTATTATTATTATTATTAACTATTATTATTAACCAAACAGGCAATAATGCTAAATGTTTCTATAAAAATGCACATGATATTTTTTTAGTTACCGCATCTACCACTGCCAAAACTGACCAGCCAAATCTATATTATATTAACCAGCCAAATATTATTCAATAAATGAATAAATAATTATTCAATATTAAATTAAGTAGCTTTGCA
Organism: Labeo rohita; assembly: GCF_022985175.1. Classification (NCBI taxonomy): domain Eukaryota; kingdom Metazoa; phylum Chordata; class Actinopteri; order Cypriniformes; family Cyprinidae; genus Labeo; species Labeo rohita. The sequence goes on along the minus strand of NC_066876.1, from coordinate 37,820,992 downwards.
TTCTGAATAAACAAAATAAAAACATACTTAAAACAGCACATAAAAATCACTACAGTGTTTGTGTGTTGTTTAGTTCTACAACAAATACTCTGAATTGCATGTGTCTGCATATCATGTGCCAAAGTCCTCATGATGCAACTGAAAAATAACTGAAAAAACTGCACTTGAGCGCTATATTGTGGGACAGATGTTGTTTGATTCACTGTGTTTATTATAAAAGTTGTGTCACTCAGCTCAGTGACCAAGCAAAGTGCAATGAACGACTGGCTCAGATTGTAATTTAAGAGAGATTATCCAGCCAGATGTTCACGAGTCTGGTGCAAAAGTTCTCCAGCTATATCTTCGCCTTTTGAAAGCGATTATGTTTGCGGGAAACAAACAAGCATCCTGACAATTGTATTTACAACGTGCCCTACATTTCACACTCTGTAATGTACACAGAACGCAACCCATTAAAATGTAATGAAATGAACATGTACACACAGACACATACATCAGAGACAAGTACAACAGTGGAGGACAAGACAATGGTGTTGTTCCCCAAAGATGTGCTGTGGTGGAGCGCTGATTGGAGATTAGGAGGGCGTGTAACCGATAACCCTTTGGGGCTGATCTCTCTTTTAGTACACTTTCCTTTCCTTTTTATTTGCCATGCCTGAACACAGCCCCTCACATCTGCAAACGTATTGGAGCCGATGAAAAATTCATGGTTGGGTTATTAATTATTGAGAGCACTGCAGGCAGGTCTTTAATTTTCATCCTTGCCTTTTGCTATTGGGTAAAAATGGGAAAAAAGCAGCTGTTAATTGCTGTGAAGGAAAGATGCATCTGGGCCGTCACTATTTGTCAACACCTCATGACCTCATTTGCTTCCCAACCCTTCATCACGTTCTCACACACTAATATATATTACCAATATCAAGCCACACATCACAGTTCAAGTGGAAACCAGCACAGAACAACCTGTTAACTACTATAAATACAGTCTATGTCTAATAAACACTGATGTAATGTGACATGGAGTAAAGTTCACCCTACAATAAAAAATCAGCTGAAAATGTACTTACCCTCAGGATATCTAAGATGGAGATGAGTTTATTTCTTCATCACAACTGATTCAGAGAAATTTAGCATTAGTTGTTCACCAGTGGATCCTCTGCAGTGAATGGGTGCCGTCAGAATGAGAGTCCAAACAGCTGATAAAAACATCACAGTAATCCACAAGTAATCCACACCACTCCAGTCCATCAGTTGATGTCTTGAGAAATGAAAAGCTGTGTGTTTGTAAGAAACAAATCCATCATTAAGGAGTTTATACTTTAAAACATTAATAATTCTGGCAAAATTACCAGTCTGTAATCCATAATAACGCTTCCTCCAGTGAAAAAGTCCATCCCCTGTTGTCCTTTCACATCAAAATCCATCTACATATTTGTTTAAAATGGTTTTGGACTGCTTCATCTGTGAATATTCCTCTCCTGATTCACATGAGACGACTTTTTTGCTTGAGAAAGAACTTTAGTCATAAACAATGGTTTGAAGTTAAAAATGTCTTAAAGGGGTCATCAGATGCAAAGTTCACTTTTTCATGTTGTTTGAACATTAATGTGTGTTGTCAGTGTGTGTACAAATCGACCCTATAATGATAAAAATCCATGCAGTGATTTTTAATGAATCTGTAAAAATAATATCCCCTTTTTCAAATCGAGCCATTCTCAGATGCCTGTCATTGTGGCGTCACATGACAGAGGCCACTCCCACCATAGTTGATTGACATGAGCGTCTTACCTCAGATCAGCTGTAACAGTCCGACCTCCATTGTTCTGATGCTGGAGCAGGGGTGTAAGTTAGACAAGAATATCTCTGATTGAGCGACTGAGGTGTTGTGTTGCTGGATGTAATAATGAACACAGTGGTCGTCATTTACTCCCGACATCTGAGCCGCTGAAGATGCAGTGGATTACGTTTGTTTGTGAAGGGAATGCACCTCCCGATCCACATATATCCGTCTATGTTCACACAAATCATTCATGATCCAGCTTCACTTACAGCAGAAGTGAGTATAAGGGGTTTTTTATGAATCTTTACGATCACCTTTCCTAATAATGTGCTAGTTAGCAAGTTTAGCGGCTAAACATGGCTAAAGTAAACAGGCTCGTCACTCCACAGAGAGAAGAGAGGGGCGGGGCGAGCAGAGCTCATTTGCATTTAAAGGAACAACCCCTCAGAATGGGATGATTTTTGCAGAGCTGATTTTGTCAAGGTAAAAGGGTGTTGTTTTACACAACCACTGAGAAATTTTAACCAAAGTATATCAGAGACTTTTTATTAAGACCCTAAAGAATCATATCAACTTGTGGAAAATGGGCATCTGATGACCCATTTAATGATTTGTTTCTTCTCTTTTTTTTAAAAAAAGATATATTTTTTCAGCATTTTGCGTTTATTATGACAGGACAGATTAAAAGCGACAGGAAGCGAAGTGGGAGAGAGAGATGGGGGCGGGATCGAGAAAGGTCCTCGAGTAGGAATTCGAACACGGGACGCCCGTGGCACAACGGCGCTGCCTACAACAATAGATTTGTTTCTTACAAACACACAGCTTTTCACTTCATGAGACTGATGGACTGGAGTGGTGTGGATTACTTATTGTGATGTTTTTATCAGCTTTTTGGACTCTCATTCTGACGGCACCCATTCACTGCAGAGGATCCATTGGTGAACAAATGACGTAATGCTAAATCTGTTTTGATGAAGAAACAAACTCATCTACATCTTGGATGGCCCGGAGTACATTTTCAGCTTTTTTTTATATTTGGGTGATCCATTCCTTTAAGACAACCTGTTTGATTAAGAAAATTCAGTTTATTGAACGAGAGCCAGTTGTGTACATTTCATCATAGTAGCATCCAAAGCTGTGAAAAGAGTCAAATAAAAGCTGAAAATGTGCACTGGAGCTAGTGCCGCATTTAAATTAAATGGGATGCATACTGAATCAAAGAAACGCCAGCGTAAGCATTCTCACAAGAGAAAAACACTTAAAATTCAAACCCTTCTTTTTTGATGCCAATAAATGCGATTGGAGGGCCCATTAAGTTATTTGCCCTATCACCACACTGCTGGGGTGAAAAAACACTAAGCATTAAATGTAAAGACCTAGAACACAGCTCATCCACATACACCCACAACTGTCCGTGAATACACACTTATTGGTGTCAGAAAAAAAAGGACAGGGAACTGTTGCTGGGAGAGTGGGCTGAGTGAAAAAATAGACTTGTGACTCACTGTTTAAATGTCTCTAATGAAACATTACAGAGTAAAGTTAAGTTCTGGCAATATTTGAGGCTGTAAAACTAACACGAGCAGACTCTGGCAAGCGCCAGCGTGTACTAAACGGGGTTGTGCGTTGTTCAGGACTGAAGTGAGAGTGCCTTTTAGGGCATGTGTACGCTTGGAAGGTTTGGTTCGATTAAAATAAACTCTGCCCTGTTAGTGCAGTTTATTTGAATAAGCATGAATTCTGCTATCTGGATTTTGTTGTGCACCGAGCAAGCAGACCGAGATCCACCTTTTCACCTTTTATATAAATGCAACACAGATCAAAGACATCTACACAAACCAAAAACCGGACATCATAAGATGTGACCCCGAAAAGAACAGAATGCTTGAAGGATTCGTTCACTTCCAGAATAAAAAATTCCTGATAATTTACTCACCCCTATGTGATGTTCACGTCTTTCTTTCTTCAGTCAAAAAAACTGAAAACATGTAGTGGACTTCAGTGGTGGCCAATGGGTTGAAGGTCCAAACTGCAGTTTCAAAGGACTCTACACGATCCCAGCCGAGGAAAAAGGGTCTCATCTACCAAAAAGATTAGTCATTTTCTGAAAAAAATGAAAGTTTGTATACCTTTATATATACTTTAACTATACTTTTTAAATCTTGCACTAGCTCGATGCATTACGTGATCACATTGGAAAGGTCACACCTGACATATGCAGAAGCACCGACCCAGTGTTTACTAGGGATGGGATGATAAATCGATTCAGGGATCGATTCTTAGATCTTCCGAATGCATCGCGATTCTCTTTGGAATCGATTCTGAGCTTAGATTTTAACAGCAGATGGCGCTCTAATCTAGTTTTTATCTACACTCAAATGCTCATGAAGAAGAGCGCTGAAGAGCACTTGTGGCTGAGTCATGTCATTTCACGGCGGCTCAGAATGCTTTTATGACGCGAGGTTATTGTAAACACAGCCCACTGTGAACACCCTTGTAATTCGTTTCTACCTTTTCGAATTGTATAAATGATCATTTTAGGTTCAAGTGCGTGTAAAGATTTGGAAACAAGCAGAGCACGGCTGTTTCTAAAGCAGATCTGCTGTTCAAAACTAAGCTCAGAATCGAGTTCAGAAAGAATTGCGATGCGTTCGGAAAATCTCTAATCGATGCTGAATCATTTCTCGATTTGCGTTGCAACGATTTTTTATCGTCTCATCCCTAGTGTTTACAAAGTGAACGTGCAAAGAAAGTCAAACTCCCTTTACAAAAAAAGGTGAAACAACGATGTCGGACGATTTTGAAGTTGGAGGAGAAAATGAGATGGAGTTTTTGGCCCCACCTTACCTTTTTGAACCAAAATACACAGATGAAGAACTAACCGCGCATGACCTTTCCAACGTGATTACGTAACGCATGAAGACGAACATCACTTTCAATTAAAAGTGCCAAGAACTAGACTGAATCGTAGGGGTGGTAGAGGATTTGAGGCAGTCAGTCCCAATCTTTAAATTAGCTTGCCACAACATATTAGATCCACACCCACTTAAGCATAAACTTAAAGACTACTTATTTTCTCTTGCCTTTAAATAACGTGTATGTACGTGTTTTTTTGTTTGTTTGTTTGTTTGTTGCTCTTAACTGTGTTATGGTTATATTGTTCTTTTCTTTGTTTGTTTGGTATTTCGTTTTATCTTTGAGTGTAAAGCACCTTGGACAACGAACATTGTAATTATATGGTGATGTATAAATAAAATGACAAAATGACCAAAATCACAGAGCTACTGGAAGACGAGCATTTGTAGTTAAAAGGTATATCAATTTGTGTTTCTGTGTTTCCATAGAAAACGACCGATCGTTTTGCTAGATAAGACCCTTATTTCTCAGCTGGGATTGAGTCATTTGAAGCTGCACTGAAACCTGCTGATCCCCATTGAAGTTCACTGTATGGAGAAAAATCCGAAAATGTTTTCCTCAAAAACCTTAATTTCTTTTTTCGACTGAAGAAAACACACCTAAAGCACACCTGGTTCTTGTTGCCCATTACAGATCGGTACAGGCATCAAACCACTGAAACAGATCTCTGTGAGCAACAGATGAATTCCTGCCACTGTTTGGACTCCTTTACAGATTTTATAAGCTTTTTGTGAGTTAACAACTGGTAAAAATACCACCACATGTACACACATACAATGAGTGCTCTCGGCCCCGCACACAGCTCGGAAGCATCCAAACAGGATCCAAACTTATGCCTTTTGTTTTGTATCTTTAGCTTCAGTGAGCTAAATGAAGCAGCAAACCAGTTTCTAAATGTATAGAAACTTAGGAACCTTACGAACCGGACTACAAGTGTGAACACACCCTTAAAGCACGCATGTGTCGTGGTCCTCTGATGAACACGCATCAAAGACTGACACGGAAGAGAAGGAATTGTTGAATAAAGTCGTTATTTTTGTTCTCTTTGCACACAGTAAGTTTTCTCAGAGCTTCATAACCAGTGTTGGGGAAAGTTACTTTTAAAAGTAATGCATTCCAATATTGAGTTACTCCCTAAAAAAGTAACTAATTACATTACTTAGTTACTTTTTATGGAAAGTAATGCGTTACTTTTCTTTACCGTTACTTTTTAAATCTGGGCAGGGCTTGCTTCTTTGTTTTTAATATAAAAAGTTCTATTTTTGGCAAATGTAAAAGCCTTTTCACACCAAAAGCCTCAGACTTTGACAAACATAAATTCACGTCTATACAGTAGAACACAGAAGAAAAAAAGTCAACTCTTCAGCAATAAAAAAGGAAAACAAATGTTGAATTGGATCGTCGAAGGTCGGCAGCAAAGACACTGGTTAATAAAATGGGATTAAATGCATAAAGCATACTTGTATTATTTAACATATTTAATTATTGTAGGTTTGCATCACATTCTGAGTTGAATTTCAGAGTTTTTATTCATTTTGAGGAACACTGAATCTGTTTTTTGTGAGTGAGATGAATTAATGCATGTTCACATTTATTCTAGAACTAACATCTTACTCCCGATTTCTCTCACATGGGGACAGGAGAGCTTTTAATCAATAAATGGGTGGAAAGTAACTGGCGTTACTTATTTTAAAAAAGTAACTCATATTTTCTTGTCAATTAAAAAGTAATGCGTTACTTTACTAGTTACTTGGAAAAAGTAATAATATTACGTAACTTGCGTTACTTGTAATGTGTTTCCCCCAACACTGTTTGTAACATTGTGTCACATGGACTATTTTAATGACGTTCTTACTACTTTTCTGGGCCTTGAACGTGTCAGTTGCGTTGCTGCAAGGTCAAAAAGCTCTCAGATTTCATCAGAAATATCTTTGTTCCCGAAGATGAACAAAAGTCTTATGGGTTTGGAACGACATGACAGTGAGTAATTAATGACAGAATTTTCATTTTTGTGTGAGCTATTCTTTTAAAGTTCAGTTCAGTTCCAGAACTGTAATTTCAGTTTGAATATACGGATGTAGAATTAAAATAGAATGAAATTCAAAGGAGTGCATATAAAAGCTATAGCTTTTTTTTAGTTTTAATACAATTTATGTTTCAGTATGAATTACCCATAAATTGATCATGCACACAACATATAAGTTATTTCTATAAGATGATATTAATAATCAATGTTTGAAATCCCAAAATAGAAATGTATTTTATTAATATTAATATAATTAATATAATAATATAATGGAAAACATCTTTTATTTTACTTTTGATGTGATTATTTTTTTCTTTTTTTGTTTGTTATCTGAAAATGATGTGGTTGACACTATATGGTGCTGTAAAATGATTTGAATAAAAGCTAATGAAGTTAAAGTTAATAAATAAAATAAGGTTACGACAGCATTGTTCTCTGTTTAAAGAATTCCATCTAAATATCTAGAAAAAATATGTAATGTTATAATCATTCTAAAATAATGACAGAATTATCCATGTTTTATCACAAAACTGTTGGACTAATGAAACACATGTGCTGTGTGATTGTGCTGGTGATTATGATAATACTTTATTAATCCTGCTGAGGGAGATTTATTTTGGGCATTCATGAAGCTGCCTAACAAGACACACAACCACACAATCATGTCATAACATTCACACAATTTTGTAGCCAGTGGATGAAGAGAGTATTTATAGTGATTGTATCTAAACCTTTGGGTGAATCAGTTGTTTGAATTCTGGGCAGAGCACATGAAAAGGGTCCATAGTCATTTCCCTTGCCTGTATCATTTTGCTGAATAAAGACAGTTTAAAAAAAAAAAGTTTAATTTTTTAAATTCTAAATGTATCTTCCTCCCATTCCAATTCCAGTTTCTTGTTGGATGTGACTCACTCAGAGGAACCAGTTTTCTAATATAAAACCAGGTATCAGATCACGTATCAAGTGATGAGAGCTGTACCCTCTGATTTCTCACTGGCCTCCTTTTTTTCTTTCTTCAATTTAAAGTTTAGCGTTTAGTGCCCTGTGAAAGCGAGAATCATTTCTGATTAGGAAGATAAGATGGGCAGTGGACAGGACAAGAGAGACAGAGTGAAAGTGAGCGAGACAGATAAGCTGAAATGTGGACAGAGACACGCAGCGATGGAGAGACATGAAGCTGAAAGCGTCTCTCAGGGGACAGGAGGACTCGCTCAAGGACAAGTCCAACAGTTATTTCATGTTCATTTGTTCTGGGCCACAAAAGACCTGATGCATTTCTCCACCCACAGCATCACTGGCTCTCAATAACCTCTCCAAACTAATGCAACGGTGCTTCTGTACATCTTAAACTCTACAGTGCATTATGCAAAGCACCGGCAGCAACACTTTCACCACTCAGGCTGGAGAGAGACATCCCACATCCAGCACGGTCCGGAGGTGGGACACTTCAACACACACATAACACACAGAGAGCACCATTGGCGTGTGTGTGTGTATATATACACACCAGTCAAAAGTTTTTGAACAGTAAGATTTTTAATGTTTTTTGAAGAAGTCTCTTCTGCTCACCAAACCTGTATTTATTTGATCCAAAATACAGCAAAAACAGAAAAAATGTGAAATATTTTTACTATTTAAAATCACTGTTTTCTATTTGAATATATATTAAAATGTAATTTATTTCTGTGATCAAAGCTGAATTTTCAGCATCATTACTCCAGTCTTCAGTGTCACATGATCCTTCACAAATCATTCTAATATTCTGATTTGCTGTTCAAAAAACATTTATTAGTATTACTATGTTGAAAACAGTTGAGTAGTTTTTCAGGTTTCTTTGAGGAATAGAAAGTTCAGAAGAACAACATTTATCTGAAACAGAAATCTTCTGTTCAGAAATTATCACTGCTGATCAATTTAAAGCATCGTTCCTAAATAAAAGTATTAATTTCTATAATTTCTCCCCCCCCCCAAAAAAAATACTGACTCCCAGCTTTTGAATGGTGTAGTGTATAATGTTACAAAAGATTTGTATTTGAGATAAATGCTGATATTTTAATCTTTCTATTCATCAAAGAATTCTGAAAAAAATGTACTTAACTGTTTTAAATATTGATAATAATAATAATAATAATAATTTTTCTTAAGCAGCAAATCAGCATATTTTCATGATTTCTGAAGGATCATGTGACACTGAAGACTGGAGTAATGATGCTGAAAATTCAGCTTTGAAATCACAGGAATAAATTACATTTTAAAATATATTCAAATAGAAAACACTTATTTTAAATACTAAAAATATTTCAAAATTGCACTGTTTTTGCTGTACTTTGGATCAAATAAATGCAGGCTTAATGAGCAGAAGAGACTTCTGTAAAAAACATTAAAAATCTTACTGTTCAAACACTTTTGACTGATACTTTATGTATATATATATATATATATATATATATGTGTGTGTGTGTGTGGAGAAGTGTCTACAACATGCATAAATGCAAAAACAAAAATCAGGTGCGTGCACAGTAAAATATCGCTTGTAGTAATTGTCCACCACTGTAGGCCAAAACAGATGTCAATTTACTGAACAAAGATCTGGCAATGAAATCTGACTCTGGGGTGCTATCATTAAGCCATAAGAATCAGGGAAAGCAGCCCAAGGAAATAAATCCGCACTTAGTAATCAAATGGAGTGTGAGATCACATGAACTGAGGATGTAAGCATCCATTATGAGTGTTAGGGGTTCCTGTGCCGTCTCTGCTACGTTCACTCATATTCCCACGGGCCATTTTCTCCTGGTTTGCTACTTCAGAGGTCTTCTGCGCGGTTTTATTTAGAGCAGCTATAATTAAACAGCGCGTTTTCGTTCGGTGCATGCAAACAGAACCATCAAGGCACTTAACGCAAGAAAACATCTCTGCCAAAAGTGTGTTGTCAACTATGATATAGGTTATGATGCATTGTTTCTGCTTCTTTCGGATGTGCCTGATATGTAATTGTTCTAATGCAGCTGCATTTGTGATATTATTTGGTTATATTTTTTGTAGCAAATTCCTCTCAGAAGAAAGGTACAAAAGCTGCCACTGGGGCGGTACCCTACTAAAATGTACTGATATGCGACCATGGAGCACAAAACCAGTCGTGAGTATCACAGGTATATTTGTAGCAACAGCCAACAATACATTTTATAGGTCAAAATGATCGATTTTTCTTTTATGCCAAAAATCATTAGGATATTAAGCAAAGATCATGTTCCATGAAGATATTTTGTAAATTTCCTTGTAAATATATCAAAACTTCATTTCTGATTAGTAATATGCATTGCTAAGAACTTCATTTGGACAACTTTAAAGGCGATTTTCTCATTCTTTAGATTTTTTTTTTTTTTGCACCCTGAAATGGTCCTATCCTAACAAAGCTTATTTATTCAGCTTTCATGTGATGTATAAATCTCAATTTTAAAAAACTGAACTTATGACTGGTTTTGAGATCCAGGGTCACGTATGTACTATTTAGGTATTATATGCACTCATTTATGCATCTTTCAGGGGTAAATAAGACACAAAAGCGTACCTATTGAAAAGGTACTATTCCAGTGACAGCTTCTGTACCTTTTTCTGTAAAGATATTAATAAAAAATTATTTAAATACTATTATTTTACTACTAAAACATTATAAAGTACATACGACTTCAACGGTTTTGATCTCAATATTGCAGTCACAAAGGTTTTCACATGACAGAAAGACCTTTAAACAAACACATAAACTTCAAACTTTAAATCACAGCGTGATAATCTGCATTACTGTATGAAATAATATAGTGAGACCAATAATAATATGCAAACAGTTCGACAAAATGACACAGTAACTGCTGGAACATCACACTGTAATTTAAAGTGTGACCCAAATGAAAAATACACAGACTGAAAAATAAAAACAAGGCTATTTTGAAGTGTCTGTGTGTTATTCGAGTCTCTTCGGATGATTCCTGCAGGGTCACTGAGTCCAGGAGCAGGTGAAGAGAATCGAGCATCACCTGCATGAAATCTCAACCGAATCCAAAAGAAAGAAACGAGCTCCCAAACTTCAGAGCACAACATCGCAACTCTACATAGAAACAGCAGGTTTAGTTTTATTCTCTGGTGAGGATCATCGGTTTGTAAGTTTGCAGCCGAACTTCTGAACTGAAACCACAGAGATGCTTTCAGAAACGCCCTTACCTCCAGCGACTGTAGGACGGATCCGATCCAGGGTCTCTCTCTCTCTCTCTCTCTCACCTATTTCTCTACTATTATGTTGCTTTTTGTGCAAATGTTGGCTTCTACTCTGTGCAGTTGATTCGATTTTGCGTTTGCTTATTTAATCCTAAATGTGAAGCCCATCGTCAGCCTCTCGGTCCGTTCGAAAGCTTGCCTCCGGTGAGAAATTATTCTCATCACCAGCATCACCAGCATCAGCATCAGCATCAGCATCGCTCCCTTCTGCATCTTTTACAGTGTATTTGAAGCGCCCTTACTAGCCGAGGCCACGCCCCCTCGCTGCTTCCCGTTACGCTGCTATCAACCAATGGGAACGTCAGGCCAGGTGGCTGCGCCAATGGAACACGGGGGGCGGGGCATGGTTCTATCCCGTGGCAATGATGTAATGGTCCAGTTTTCGTTGTCCCTCCAGGTCGAGCTCCTGCGGCAGCGTCAGGCGTGAAGAATAACCCCTGCCATCAGCGCTGAGCTCACACAGGCTCGTATTTCTGTTCAAGACAAAAGCATGATGTCAGAAATAACCCGGACACCTTTCTTCTCTCGAGACCATGCAAAGAAAAGATTCTTGACATTTTTAACAGAGCTTAGCGTTAGAAACAAACCATTTTTAAAGCTTCAGATTCTTTGTGGAAGAATTTTGGAGGACTGTTTGTTTTGTACTGCATATACAGATATATTTTGAATGATTTAGCACCCTTATATTGTTCGATTTATATATTTTGTTTAGTTTATTCATTTGTCATTTTAAATAAATACATTTCATATTTATGTTTGCAATCTTGTGTGTTCTTTTGTTTGTTTTTAGTCATCTTTATAATAATAATACTATTTTTAATAATTATTAATAGTTTTGAAAGAAAGCTGTTTTTCATTTATCTTTATGACTATTTGTTATTGTGACATCTATTTTTATTTTTAGCAATCTTTATAATAATTCATTTTGTATTTTTTATTTTATTATATATTTTGCTGTATTTTGCTTTGTTTTTCTTTTGTTGATGAATTTTGTTTACATTTATTATTATTATTATTATTGAAACCAAGCAAACTTTTTTTGACATTTTTGATCATATAAAATTATGCGTAACACGGGTAATACACATTTGGATGTTGATTTTTTTTTTTTCGTTTTCCTTTTTAACCTAAGAAATCTTTATTTTAGCTTTATATTTAAATTTGTGTTTATTAATTTTTATATTCAATAATTATAATTTTATATTTTTTAATATTTGTATTTTCATTTTGTTTTTATTTGTTTTAAATTAATAAACAGTATTATTTTTTTAATATATTGAAATTTTGTTTAATATTTTTATTATTTTGACATATTTTATATTATTATTTTATATTTTTTGTTTGCATTCTCATTGTGTTTTTGTTTTTCCATCAGTTTTTTTATTTATTCATTTAGTTTTTTATTAATTTATTATTGTATAATATTTTTATCATATATATATGTATGTATTGTCATTTTGTTTTATTTTTCATTTCATCTGTTTTTATTATCTATTATTTATTTCATTTAATTTCGTTTATTATACACTTATTAATTATATCTCTTTATGATATATAGGTTGCTGGTTTCTTTTGTACACACATTCATTTTGCTTACCACTATTTATTTTGTTTGTTTTGTATATATATATATATATATATATATATATATATATATATAAGATTTTTATATTAGATTTTTTTTATGATATATTTTGTGATTTTTTTCAATTTATCATCACAAATTTTGCTTACCACTATTTATTTTGTTTGTTTTGTATATATATATATATATATATATATAGATATATTTTGATATATTTTGTGATTTTTTTTTTCAATTTATCATCACAAATTTTGCTTACCATTATTATTCATTTTGTTTGTTTTATTGTTACATCATCTAATACTAAGCAATCAATTTTTCTTTGTCATTTTTCATATTCTAAATACGGTAACATAGATAACAATAGATATTTAGATATTTGTTTTCCTTTTTTAACATTACTTTTAAGTTCAGTAACCTTTATTGTCTTGCTTTATAATATTTCATGTATTTTTTTTTTTTAATTTCTGAAAATATTGCATTATGATAACCAATTTTATTGTTGCAGGGTCTGCCAGCATTGTGCTTGCCGATTTCAGACGTGTCATTGCATGTGTTTTGACTGTGACAGCTTCGGCACTCGGTTTTATTTAGTCATAATTAAAAGCGTAGCCTTCATATGATGAAACGTTTCGGGACGCCTCACCTCTTGACAGCCCTTCAGCAGCTGATAGCAGTTTGATCAAATATGCTCTCTTTTTGTCACTGAAATCATACGGTAATATTATGAGACTGTAAAATAAAAGATTAGAAGCATCAACTTTTGTAGTAATGAACATTTTTATTTCACACTAGATGTTGGGAAAGGAGGCCACGAAAACACCCTGAAATACGCAACAAAACCAAGGGTGACTAATAGCTTTACCCATGGGCCTTTGCCAGGGGAAGATAATGTTCACTGCCTCATGACATAAAGTCATCTTTCCTCGCTGTCTGAGAAATGCTTGGTCATATATTGAATCATGTCTTCACTGAAGAGGGAAGTTGTTCACAGTCTATTTTCAAAACAGCATGTCAGTATAATAAGCTATTAAGTTTGCTGACTTTGTTCTGTTTCTTTCTGAAGTGGGAGCAAATGCACTCTGGATGGATCCATAGGTCAGCATGTAATGGACCAGAATTGGGTTGGGAACAGATTAAAAGATTTTGAAAAGATAACGAAACGTCGGGTGTTCGATTTAACGGCCGTTATCTTGCCGAGCTGATTGGCTCAGTTTCTGTATCTCTTCTCATCTATTAAAGAAAGAAAAAATCCTGTGACCTTCCCATGATCATTAAGGCCTTCGCCTTTCTTTCTATTTTTAATCAGCATGTTTTTCACACGTCGCACACACTGTCAGAGATCGTCGGTCTATGAAAAGAAATTTCACAACACCAGCGAGATGCTTCTGAAACCTTTGCATTTACATTTATGTTCTTTGCAGAAGCTTTCGTACCAAAGTGACATTTGTGTTTGTACTGGCAGCGTAATAGGGAGCCCAGGATACAAATCGAGCCCTCTGACAAAACCTCAAAGCGCCAGGAAACAGAACACTTACTTATTTACAGCTTTGCTGTATTTTAGCATTTGATATGCAAAAGATATAAAAATACACTCTTAAAACCTCTACATCAAAAAAATCTTCCAGGTTCAATACGCTCCACGTAAGATCTATCGACAGCATCTGTGACAAGCTGTCGATTACTCCAGAAAATCATCTGAACTCATTCTTCAGTTTGTAAAGTCACAGGAAAAAACAGAATCAGTCTATGAGGCAAGACTTTCTGGAGAGAAACTTGCAGCTCATATTTTTGATTTTATTACTTGATCTGTAAGTCATTCTTTGAGCAGTGGGACAATTTTTCTAGCGGTTAAAAATAATTGACTGACACACAATTGTTGATTGTTCATTTTTACAAACTTCAGCATGCAGCTAAACGATTTTTGGTGGTAATCAGCAGCATTTTATAAATGCTTTCAATAGAACTTAGATTTTATTGAATTTGAAAGATTAATTTAAAGCAAATTAGACAGTGAATCACACACACACACATATATACATATGTACAGTCATGGCCAAAAATATTGTCACCTTTGCAATTCTGTCAGAAAATGCAACACTTCTCTCAGAAAATTGTTCCAATTGCAAATGTTTTGGTACTCACGTGCTTACTGTTTTTGTTTGCATTGCAAGAACACAAAAAAAACAAAGAAGAAAAGTCAACTCAAAAATGGACTGGACAAAATTACTGGCACCTTGTCAAAACTGTAAGAAACACAAACACTTTTCAAGCATGTGATGCTCCTGTAATTTGTATTTAGACACACCTGTGGCAATATAGTCATCACACTTACAACCAGTTAAAATGGAAAAAAGTTGACTCAGCCTTTGCGTTGTGCGTCACACTGAGCATGGAGAAAAGAAAGAAGTGTAAGAGTTGTCTGTGGATGTGAGAGAAAAAAATTGTGAAAAAACATGGACAATCTCAAGGCTACAAGTCCATCTCCAGAGATCTTAATGTTCCTCTGTCCACTGTGTCCAATATCATCAAGAGGTTTACAGCCCATGGCACTGTCGCTAACCTCTCTGGACGTGGACGGAAGAGAAAATTAATGAAAAATTACAACAAAGGATTGTTCGAATGGTGGATAAAGAACCCAGATTAACTTCGAAACAAATTCAAGCTGATCTGCAGACACAGGGTACAACAGTGTCAGCTCGCACTATCCGTCACCATCTTAATGAAAAGGGACGCTATGGTAGGAGACCCAGCAGGACACCACTGCTGACACCAAGGCATAAAAAAGCAAGACTGGAGTTTGCTAAAACTTATGTGACAAAACCACAGTCCTACTGGGAGAATGTACTGTGGACAGATGAGACAAAAGTAGAGCTTTTTGGTAAAGGTCATGGCGCTGTTTACAGAAAAAAAATGAGGCCTTCAAAGAAAAGAACACAGTCCCTACAGTCAAACATGGTGGAGGTTCAAAGATGTTTTGGGTTTGCTTTGCTGCTTCTGGCACTGGATGCCTTGACTGTGTGAACGGTATCACGAAATCTGATGATTTCCAAAGAATTTTGGGGTGTAACGTAGTGGCCAGTGTCAGAAAGCTGCGTCTTCCAGCAGGACAATGACCCCAAACACACTTCAAAAAGCACCAGAAATGGTTACAAACAAAGCACTTGAGAGTTCTGAAATGGCCAGCAATGAGTCCAGATCTGAATCCCATAGAACACCTGTGCAGAGATCTTAAAACAGCAGCTGGGAGAAGACATCCTTCAAATCTGAATGACCTGGAGCAGTAACTCATTCATGGTTACAGGAAGCCATTGATTTCAGTTATTTTTTCTAAAGCGGGTGCTACCAAATATTAAGTTAAGGGTGCCAGTGCATTTTTTGGGTTCTGTGTGGAATTGTATCAGATCTGACTTTTCTTCTCTGTTTTTTTGTATTGTTCCAATGCAAATAAACAAACAAACAAACGTGAGTACCAAAACATTTGCAAATAATAATAATAATAATAATAATAATAATAATAATTTCTATTATTATTAGTAGTAGTGTTTGCCATATGGGAATAAAATAATAATCAACGATACATTTAAAATTTGTTGCAATAGATAAAGAATTGAACAAAATGAGTTTGATAATGATGACAGATTGCCCTGTAGGTCGTACTAAATAGAGCAGCCAAAGTTTAAAATAAAAACTGTTCCGCCTATTTTCACTGTCATTAATGTCCTCTCAAAGAGAACCTGTGGCTATCTTACAGCTTTGGCACGCGCAGTGAAAAACAATCACATCCTCTGAAATCTGGGATTAAGAAGGATTAAGCAGGCAAATATTAATTCCCGCAGGGCCGGTTCGTGGGACGGGCCTTTGACTTCAGTGGCCCGCTGATACACACACAGTCAAGTGAGCTTCTTTTGTAAACACCACGATTAAAGAAGTCTGTCCTACACGTGCTCTTTCTTGAGGACTGCGCTGTGTTTCAGCCAAGTAACCTTTCACTGCTATTACTTTTCTTTATTGGACAACGCAGTACTTTAAAACGGTATTGTGTCGTGCGTTTTTGCAGTGATGTAGTTGTGTAGTTGGAGCAGATGTAGGGCTGGAGTGCTGAATCATGAAGTGTTGAGTAAAAGCATGAGCCAGTCCTACACACAGCACCGCCACGCGTCTGACTCACAGCGAAAGCCATCGGGGACCGGTGTGAACCGAGGGTGTCTGTTCTGTCATGATAGAACAAATCTGAATGTTCAAATATCTATTATTAGACTGCTTCTGTGACGCTTATAAAATTTTGACTTTTTAAAGGGGACGGTGCTGTTTGCACAGGGACCATTCACGTTTGTCCTTTATGCCCTAGAAACCACTCAGATCACCTTAGCAAGTGCATAGCAATGTCCTGGAAACCACCCTCAATACACTTGCATTGTGCTGACAAGTTTTGCACAGACAAACACCCCTCACATTTGTCCTTTATGATTTTGGCATTGCTGGGGACATAACAGCAGAAATGTAATTGTTTGATCAAAATGATTGCTAAGGACAATTTAGTAGTCACTGGATATTGTTAGAGACATGTCACAGCATCCCTACTAATTTCTATGCCTTTAAAAATCATTACAAGCGATGTTACTACACGTTTACTATAGTAAAACCACAGTAAAACCATCAGATGCCCATTTTCCACAAGTTGATATGATTCTTTAGGGTCTATAGGAAAAGTCTATAATATACTTTGGTTAAAAATTCTCAATGGTTGTGTAAAACAACACCCTTTTTACCTTGTCAAAATCAGCTCTGCAAAAATCATCCCATTCTAAGGGGTTGTTCCTTTAAATGCAGATGAGCTCTGCTCGCCCCGCCCCTCTCTTCTCTCTGTGGAGTGACGAGCCTGTTTACTTTAGCCGTGTTTAGCCGCTAAACTTGCTAACTAGCACATTATTAGGAAAGGCGATCGCAAAGATTCATAAAAACCCCTTATACTCACTTCTGCTGTAAGTGAAGCTGGATCATGAATGATTCGTGTGAACATAGACGGATATATGCGGATCAGGAGGCGCATTCCCTTCACAAACAAACATAATCCACTGCATCTTCAGCGGCTCAGATGTCGGGAGTAAATGACGACCACTGTGTTCATTATTACATCCAGCAACACAACACCTCAGTCGCTCAATCAGAGATATTCTTGTCTAACTTACATCCCTGCTCCAGCATCAGAACAAAGAGGTCGGACTGTTACAGCTGATCTGAGGTCAGACGCTCATGTCAATCAACTATGGTGGGAGTGGCCTCTGTCATGTGACGTCACACCGACAGGCATCTGAGAACGGCTCGATTTGAAAAAGGGGATATTATTTTTACAGATTCATTAAAAATCACTGCATGGATTTTTATCATTATAGAGTAGATTTGTACATACACTGACAACACACAGTAATGTTCAAACAACATGAAAAAGTGAACTTAGCATCCGATGACCCCTTTATAGGATTTGTATTTTTGGATGTTCTGTACTATTTAATAAAAAAATATAAATTAGAAAAAAAGATTTTCGATACAAGTCCTGATCTGAATCCAAAGATTCACAAACCCACACTGAAGGTTCCAATCTAAATAAATGATTCATGATTTTAAATCATTTAATTCACAAAATGATTCAGGAACCCGCTCTGTGTCAGCGTCGTGGTGTGCGGGGAATGAGGAGTAGGAACGGGGAGCTCGGAACATAGAGTTCATTTAAATAATCCACAGGAACGAACAGGAATAGCAGGGAATCCACACATAAATAAAACGCACAAGACTTTAAACAAACGGAGTGACGTAAACAATAACCGACAACCAAACTGCGAACACAACCAAACTTAAATACACAGACTAATCAGGGGGAGACAGGTGAAATCGATTAAGCAGCGACGTAATAATTAGAGACGGAACAGGAAAGACCAAATAAGGGCACACATGGGGAAAAAAAACAGTCCACAGGGTGTGACACTCTGAGGCTGTGATCTGAATTAAAAGATTCACAAACCCACTCCAAAGTCCCATTCTGAATCAAACGATTCTGAATCAGAAGATTTGTGATATACAAAGTTCCAATCTAAATCAAATGATTCATGATATGTGATATTATCAAAATATTATCAAATAATTGGCAATACACAATCTGAATGAAGCACTTTAAAACAGCACACTATCATCGTGCAGGTGATTTTTGTATGGAAAAACACTCACATGTCTTTTATGCCTTAGCAACCAGTCAGAACACCGTAGCAACTGCATAGCAACACACTAAAAACCTTGACTAACATCATAAGTGAGTAAAAGTGTCAAATGTAAATCTATGCTACGCTCACAAAGCAAATAACCGCAATAATAAAGTTAACAACCCAATAAAAACCTCCGCCAGGCAAAGACACATATTACATCTGTGCATATTGATATGATATTTCCAGCGTGTCGTCTCTTTCTCGCCGTAGATGGGGCGCAGTTATTTATGTAAAGATGTTTGCTGCGTTTACGAGACCTTGCTGCAGTCGTGGCTTCTAATGACTGTCATAGCGCCGCAGACCGCCTGTTCTCTCTGCCTCGTTAGGGCTCGACATTGACAAAATAGGTCATTGTAATTCAGTATATGCTAAAGGACACAGAAGCGCCGGAGCGAGGAGAAACGAACCCATGAGAGACAGAAACCAGGATCACTGCAGGACTCTGCTTCACATTGGCTTTGAAAGGCTTCTGAAGTCTGGCTTTGCACAATGACATGCATGCAAGCTTCTATTCTGAGTTATTATGAATTTTTCAACAAGATTTCCTTTCTTTTTTTCTTAAGCAGCCTCCTTTTCTTCCCCTTTCCTCTCCACTCTCATTTTTGTGATACAGAGGAAAAGGTCATTGTATAAGCAGCACAGAAAAAAATTGCTGCAGAACAGCGGCGTTTTACCGCTTATGAAACTGATATTCAGACGCTAATTAACCGCGCCGTCTCCGGCTTTCAGAGACCTGCTTGATACCACAGATTCATTAGAATAGAATGAACAATTTCATGAGATTTTAAATTGATGTGGCGACTGGGTCATTTTCAACAACTGGTGCCATTTGTGTCCTCATGAACGACTACTGATATAATTAACAGGTCACTGAAAGTATGCAACATTCAAGTCAGACATTTCACAGTGCTAGTGTGGTTTCCAGGGAGTTGCTATGCAGTTGCTAAGGTGTTCGAAATGGTTTTTAATGAATTGCTATGTAGATGCTATAGCATTATGAGTGGCTGCTAGAGCACAGAGGACAATTGTGAGAAGTGTTTAATTGTGAAAAAAAACACTCACACATTGCTAGTGTGTTGTAGTGGTTGCCAGGGGGTTGCTATGCAGTTGCTAAGGTGTTCTTATTGGTTTCTAATGCATCGCTATGCAGGTCTTATAGCGTTATGAGTGGTTGCTAGAGCGCAGAGGACAAATATGCGTGGTGTTTGAGCAAAACTCACACACACAATGTTAGTGTTCTGTGGGTGGTTGCCAGGGTGTTGCTATGCAGTTGCTAAGGTGTTCTGTGTGGTTTCTAATGTGTTGCTGCGTGGATGCTATAGTGTTCTGGAGCGGTTGCTAGAGCATAAAGGACAAATATGATTGGTGTTTTTGCAAAATTCACCTGCACAATTCTAGTGTGAGTGGTTGTCAAGGCGTTGCTATGCAGTTGACAAGTTGTAATGCATAGTTTCTAATGCATTCTACAGGTGTTTCCAGGGTGTTGCTATGCAGTTGCGAAGGTGTTCTGTGTGGTTTATAATGTGTTGCTGTGTAGATGCTATAGCGTTCTGAGCGGTTGCTAAGACGTAAAGGACAAATGTGAGTTGCATTTTTTGTGTAAAACTCACCAGCGCAATACTTTTGTGTTGTATGTGGTTTCCAGGGAGTTGCTATGCAGTTGCTAAGCTATTCTTAGTGGTTTCTAAAGCACTGCTATGCAGAACAATTGTGAGTCATAAAACTCACCAGAACAATGCTAGTGTGTTGTAGTGGTTGCCAGGGGGTTGCTATGCAGTTGCAAAGGTGTTCTGAGTAGTTTCTAATGTGTTGCTGCGTAGATGCTATAGTGTTCTGGAGCGGTTGCTAGAGCATAAAGGACAAATATGATTGGCGTTTGTGCAAAATTCACCTGCACAATTCTAGTGTGAGTGGTTGTCAAGGCGTTGCTATGCAGTTGACAAGTTGTAATGCATAGTTTCTAATGCATTCTACAGGTGTTTCCAGGGTGTTGCTATGCAGTTGCGAAGGTGTTCTGTGTGGTTTATAATGTGTTGCTGTGTAGATGCTACAATGTTCTGAGTGGTTGCATGGGCATAAAAGACAAATGTGAGTGGTGTTTGTGCAGAACTCACCAGCACAATGCTAGTGTCTTGTAGTGGTTGCCAAGGAGTTGCTAAGGAGTCTGAGTGGTTTCTAATGAGTTATATAGATGCTACAGTGCTCTGAGTGGTTGTTTGGGTAAAAATTACAAATGTGAGTGGTGTTTGTGCAAAACTCACCTGCACAATTCCAGTGTGAGTGGTTGCCAAGGAGTTGCTATGCAGTTGCTGAAGTGTTCTGAGTGGTTTCTAGTAGGTCGTACAGATACTGTAAAAATAGAAAGAGAAGTATGCTGTTATCCTGAACAGAGCCACAGTTCATGAACTAAAAGTTCCACCTCCCAAACTTTCTAACACACACTTTATCTTCAGGAGCTTATTCCAGGTTCGTCTCTACGCCTCTTCGTAATACCAACAGTTCTTTCCCCTTCTGTCTCTCTGTAAAAGTTTAAATAGCCTACTTCTGAGAATGAGTCCCATTATTTGAGGATTTGACACAGTGTAGCCTAGTGTTTAAATGTAAAATAAAAAGTAAAAACAGAACATTAGTGTTTCCAGGGCACTATTCATCACAATTACATTTAATTAAATCTATTTAATAATAATAATAAAAAAAAACTTACTTTGATAAAGTTAATGTAATGTAGTGGTTTAGGATTGGGCTAAAAGCAATGAAAAATACAGTAAGCTACTTTGAAGTTTTGTTTGTTTTTTGGAAAATTAGATGTGGTGGGAAACTTGTGCCACTAGGAGGTGGAGATATTACACACTACATCCAATTCTGATACCTTTTGACCACTAATATAATATTAGACTATATGCAATTTACAATACTTACAGACCCTGTACTTTGAGCCTGACGTGGAAAAACATGTTTTATTTAAAGTTCAACCATTACCTTTTTAACTGAATTGCTAAAAACAATTTGTATTCACAAATGGCACCGTTTCCCAATTATCGGGTCTTCCTGCACACGCACAAGGACAGTGAGCTGGGATTGCAGCTTTGACAGCAGTTCTTAAAAGCTGAACATCAGCAGTTAACAAACCAAACAGAGGACTCATATGCATTACTCCGTAATGCATTTTTTTTTCTCTCACCCTAGAGTGTGTTCATTTAATCTACAGGATTATTGTTGCTGCTGTTATGGATCCATGTTGAACAGACATAAACAGAGCACTTACAGGTGGTGGTGTAAACAGACCGTTAATTGGGAGTTAATGAGCCTTACTGAAGATCTTCATCAGTGGGACCTTGGGTGAGGAGCAATTAAAGCAAACCTGCAGCGTGAAGCTACTAAAGTCCATCGAGCGCAATAAAAATCAGCGACCCGACGCTCAGGTCTCTCATGTGCCATCTGCAGCTGCGCCCGAGGCACCAGAACAATAAAAGCAGGCCTTATGCTCTCAAATATCAGTTATTCCACAGTCCTTTGTTATATGAAATTTACAAAGAGGAATAATTAGATTTTGGTCCTGTGCTTTTATTTGACTGCAGCTCAATTGAGTTTATGGTGTGTTGTGAAGACGACATCGGCGGTTTGAAATTCTGGCACAATGAACAGCAGCACACACTGTAAAACAAATGAAACGGTATGCAAAACACACCAGCACAACGCTAATATATTATGGATGGTTGTTTCTAGTAGGCCATACTGAAGGAGAAGCATGCCGTTATCCTAAACACAGCCACAGTTCATGAACTAAAAGTTCCACCTGCCAAACTTTCTTTAACACGCTTCATCTTCAGAAGGTTATTCCAGGTTCGTCTCGTCTGCATCTCTTCGCAAATACCAACAGTTCTTTCCCCTTCTCTCTCTCTGTAGCTTACGGCACAGGCGTCGTCAACACGTTAAAAGAAGCCTGCCGCTTTCATCATTCTTTCTGTTTGCATTTCGGGGGAAATGAAAGTCGGTTTGAGGAGCATTGTGGGCTTTGGTTAATCAGCGTGTTGTGCGGGGTCCTACCGCGCCTGAGTCGTAGCCTGGCTTTAATTAATATCTATTCTCTACTCCCCGAAGGCTGCCGTCCCGGAGGAGGCCTGACATACAAAACGGAGTCCCTCAGGGATTTGTTTTTGGATTTTTTCGTTCATTTTCACATTCCCCCACCAGGAGAAGGCATGTATTATCTCATCCAATTTTTTAGGTTGAGAAAACAAAAGAGGGATTATTTATGGATATCTTGGTCTTTTCGCTCAGGTGCAGTCTTGATAATGCAACTATTTTAGTACCAAGTATACAGATATACTGTATATAAGCCGGGTAGGTGACATACAATTGTAATCGTTACTGATTCCAAATTACATGACAAAAATTGTAGGTAATGAAATCCATAACATGCACATTTTAGGTAATATAATCAGACTACTTTTTGATTACTTTTGACCAAACTCTTTGATTTAAACAAGACAATATTGTACCATATTGACATAAAAATACAAAGAGTAAGAAAACGTATTTCATTTGCTATTAACAACATGAAGTGCATTAAACATTAGATTACTGGCGTTGGTGAAGGAACTGCAGGGGTTTGAGTTTAATAAAAGACTAATCATTAAGTAAATCATAAAAAAATGTTACATTCAAATAAATAATTTTAAAATCAGTCAAAATAAATGTCAGCGAGACGATAAACATGCAAATGTGATAATTAATAAAATATTTATTTTAAAATCTATTTCACTGTTGAAGGAGGATCAGATGACAAACATTTGTGAATTTGTGCATTTTAATGTTTAAAAGACAAAAGCCTTTCAAAGACAGAAATATAGTTAAATAAACTACTGAGTGATAATTCAAATAAAAATCAGTGTTCATCAGTACTTGATGCAATGTTGAAATACTTCTGCAATACCTGCAGTGATTTTTGTAAATCCAACCTGACTATTGACTGATCCTTGTGTGAATACTCACAAAACTGGAAGACTTTCTGAATGTATGTATACAAGCCGTAGGCTTTTTTAGAAAGGAACATTTAAAAGATGAGGAAGAGGAATTAGGGAGAATCATATGTAATTATGTAATCCATAAAAAAGTAACTGTAGTCTGATTTCAAGTATTTGAACATGTAATGTAATCTACAATACCAGTCAAAAGTTTTTTTAATGTTATTAAAGAAGTGTCTTCTGCTCACCAAGCCTGCATTTATTTGATCCAAAATACGGCAAAAACAGTAACATTTTGATTTTTTTTTTACAATTTAAAATAACTGCTTTTATGTGAATATATTGTCAAATGTAATTTATTTCTGTGATGTGCAGCTGAATTTTCAGCATCATTACTCCAGTCTTCAGTGTCACGTGATCCTTCAGAAATCATGAAAAATATGCTGATTTATTACAAAAGATTTCTATTTTAGCTAAATGCTGTTCTTGATGCTGAACTTTCTATTCAAAGAATCCTGAAATAATAAATGTTTCTGAGCTCAAATCATCATATTAGAATGATTTGTGAAGGATCATGTGACACTGAAGACTGGAGTAATGATGCTGAAAATTCAGCTTTGAAATCACTGGAATAAATTACATTTAAAAAATATATTCAAATAGAAAACAGTGATTTTAAATGACAAAGAACTGTCAAAGTTTTACTGCTTTCGCTGTACTCAGGATCAAATAAATGCAGGCTTGATGAGCAGAAGAGACTTTTTTAAAATCTTAAACTTTTGCTTAAAAAACTTTTTACTTAATTTTTTAAAATCTGATTACATAATCCAGATCACATGTAATCCGTTACTGCCCAGCACTGTGGATGTAAGTGTATAGAAATAATTTCAGCATTATAATTTACAAGTCAAGTAGTTTGTAAACAGTAATACATTGTGATACTTTACTCTATATTGATAAGATACTGATAAGATACTTATCTGTGACGCTTACTGTGTAAATCTATCAATCAATACATAGATTTACAATATAAAAAGACTGATAGATAGATAAACGATAGAAAGAATGTGGCACAGAATGACAGAACAACAGAATGTAACAGTACAACAGATAGATAGATAAAACAACAATGACAGAAAGACAGATAAAATGATAGAGCAATGGATAAATTGATACAATGATAGAATGATAGTGATAGAATGATAGATAAAACGATAAAGTGACAGATAAAATAAAACAACAGATAGATAAAACGATACAACGATAGACAGAATGATAGAATGATAGATAAAACAAAACAATGATAGACTGATAGATAGAACAATGGAATGATAGACAGGTAGATCAAACGATGATAAGAATGATAGATGGATAGATAAAATTATTAAACAACGTAAAGAACAAAATAGCCTTTTATTCACTTTCATATTAGTTCCGAGTCTTTTTTTGTCTTTAGAAAACAAGATTAATATCTATCACATACACAAACAAAGTAGCATGTGCAGATGAAAAATAGTTTTGTCTCTTTCCAGTACATACAATATAGTATTTAGACAGTTCAGAAAAATAAAAGCCTCTCCGTCCCTTTATGAAATAAACTCCCAGAGAGAGCGATTCTCATCTGGGAAAGGGAGCTCAGGCCGCACAGATCTGCTTCCCAACGGTCCAAAGAGTCCGACAGGACCGTTATTCCTTCTTCACACAAGTAGCAGACTTTTTTTTGTTTGTTTCGTTTTTACACAAATATATGCGTAGCGCAAGATTTCCCAACACGTTATTGAATATAGAATCATACAATACGTTAACAGTTCCCACGTAACATTTCATAGAGAAAAAACAAGTGAAAAGACTTATTACAGCATCTGACCACCGCAGATGTTCAAATTCAGTAACTCGAAAAGCAAAACGAGGCAAATGTCTTAACAGTTTTGAGCCACGTAAGGATCAACTCCGTCGTCTCCAGTTTGGCGCTTGGATTGGTGTGACTTCATAAGCAGGTAACAAGCATTAAACAGGTTTTCTCAATGAGAAATACTGATATGATACGACTCTCTTACAATGGAAACTTGTACATGGTACGAAATCTATGCTGGTATTAGGAAATAATTTAGAGACTCCTCCACAAAAGGAGAAAAACCGTCTCAGCCAAACACCTCCACGGTCCAATCGATTATTCAATAAATGGCTTTTTTATGTAACGCGTGTCTTCGTTTGCATAAAGGTTTCAGTGACTAGAACGTTTACACGTGCTGGTTACCAACAATCGTTTAAAATCTTTTTTGCACAATTAAAACTTTTTAGTCCGTGCAATTTTGGTTCTGATAACGGATGGAAATAAAAATTACTTGATCAATATCGCTCCGTATATCATTCTGGGATGACTTTAGAAAAAAACAGCATTGTTTTTAGAAGCTATTAATACCAAAACATGCCCAGAAATCCAACTTTAAGGCCTATTTAATGTGGTATTACGATACCCAAACAGTCTTTGTAGGTCCAGAGACGTGCAGCATTAGTTTCATCATCTGAAAGGGGGCAGCGATTTCATCAACATGGCAAAGGCTCATTTGTTTCAAATCATGAAATCAAACAGAAATAGTTTTAAATAGATATGGCTCGCTATTTCTGTTAGTTAAGCTTGTAAACAACTGGTCTGGGGGTGAATGTAGTCATCCTCACTATGTCATAGTTGATTTCGGGGAAGCGTGCGCAGTGTGCCGTCACTGTATTGATCAGTGCTGATGTACAGTAGAAGTAACAGCGGCATCATAGCAAGGGAAATCGGAGGAGCTCAAAGACATCAGCTGTTAAAACGCATTCGCAGCGCATTACAGAGCACGGACAGACATTCAGAGGCACAAACAGTCCCAGCAAACCAGACAAGCTTAAGAGGAAAGTGACTAGACTGCAGACTATCAAAAACGGGGAAAGCACTCACAGATCACTAAATTCAATCGATCACAGTGAGTTCTTCGATATTGCAGGCTTATTATTTCGCCCAGCGCATGGAAAAGAACCACAAGTAACTCACTAATGAAAATCAATTTGTTTCTAGTGAACTCGATTACGATTAAGCTGATATCAGGTCACTGCGTGGTAACGAAAGGAGGCGACTCCCAAAACGCCCCCGAAACAACATTCAACGTGTCGACTTGTGGGCGTCCATGACATCATCGGTACATATCGGAGCGACGCCGACAGCTGTGCTGAACATTGACCCATCGTCAAGGCTTTTCTTAAAACAAACAGTCATTCGCTGAGAACGAAGCGGTTCGCACTGGTTCAGGACGGAACGAATCAGCCGTGAGGTGCACAAAATGCAAGAGAGAACAATCTGAGAGGTGACAGGCGTAAGCAATTGCAGCATGCTACGAGCAGATCCTCCCGAGTTCATTACAATTACGCAGATATCAAACCAGAAACGACAAAAAGCACCAACTTAAGAAGCGAAAGACACTGCTGCCAAAATGTGGTTAAAATTGAAAACGAGGACGTTATGAGCGAGTTCAGCAAACTCGGGTCAAATTAAATGATTCAAAGAAACAGCCGTATGCCGTGGAGGCAGTTACTGTCCGTAAACACTGACAACAGCTTTCTGTCGAACGCTATATATAACCACCATGATTTCCCTACAGGAAACTTGAGCTTCACACACACACACGTACTACAAGAGCAAGAAGATATGCAAATAATCGTCGGCTTTGTTTGTCGGTTGCGACGTATACGCGTGCCTGCTTTTGACGCGTCGAGCTGTTGACAGCTTTGAGGTAACAACCGTGAGTGTGATTTTAACACATCAGACGAACACAGCATAAGAGGCAGGCCGCACAAAACTACCAGCGATATCAAAAGCAGCAGAAGCTACATACTTCTGCCATAAATTACTTACATTTTATCTACAACGATTATTGAGCTTTACAGTTACAGCTGGCGAGTCAGACGTATCAGTTATATACAGTGTCAGAAGTGCGAGCGTTTTGGTTGCGTGAAGGTTCTTTTAGCCCTTTGATGCCGCAGAGTAAAAATAAAAAGACGAGAGCGAAACGCAAGAATGCTAAGATGGATTGTGTATAAACAGCTGGTCTTTGGTCTTCTCTGGCGTTTTCTTTAGAAGAAAAAAAAAAGCATGAAAATGCAAAGCTTCTGAAACCT
Source organism: Labeo rohita (assembly GCF_022985175.1). Taxonomy (NCBI): domain Eukaryota; kingdom Metazoa; phylum Chordata; class Actinopteri; order Cypriniformes; family Cyprinidae; genus Labeo; species Labeo rohita. Next base: position 37,793,037 of record NC_066876.1, on the reverse strand, counting down.
TTGCTGATGCTGCCAGAGAAAGGGCTCCTTGATAGAACAACAAAAACAACATGAAAGCAAGAACCAAAAATTCAATCTTTTAAATCTTGGAATGGGTGCAACATATATTTACAAGAAGAAGAAAGTTCTGAAATAAAGGAATGACGTCCTAGAAGAAAAAGATCCGATACATTCCAGATCATTCAGAATCTCTTTGTATCTTTTCCCTCCTCAAATCCTGGGAATGGCTGTGACATTCCTCTGGCATTTTCAATGCCACTTTAGCAAAACGGACTCCTTTGTCCATGGAAAAACACAAAAAGTGTGTCACACGCTAAAAATGATGTATCTGTGTCTCTGTAATGCCAAAGAAAGAAATGAACTTGCACTTTAATCTGGCAGATTTCAAATGCATGCTGTCCATTTCCAAAAAAGAGCAGTTTTTAAGAAAGCTGTGCTCCGTCTGTGAAGTAAACGGCATTTCATGCCTCGAATTCAATCGCAGGATACCTCGTCTGGTCCATAACTCATAACGTTACTGTGAGAAATCGAAAACAAAGCGAGATCTCCGAGTTTCAAATTCTGGAACGCGCATCTCACGACGCACCAAGAAACGTCCGAAATAAATAAATAACCGTTGATGGTCGTCGTATAAAAGGGAGAAACAAAAGAGCGAATAGTTTATGAAATGCCACCATCAAGCCCAGAACCGGGCTGCTCCGTCAACCAATCGCAGGAAGGACGGCTGAGAGCGCACTCCTCGTGCCGAGTCGTCGTTGGACCGGAGGCCCCGCCCAACTCGCAGCAGAACTTGTTACGGAGTGTCCCATCTTTCACTGGCCATCCTCAGCGTTTCATCGGCTGGGGAGGGAGCCAATCACCACAGCAGGAGATAAGGGAATTAAATCGCAAGTTATGGTTTCTGTGGACCAGGGGAGAGAACGACAGGTGTGGATAGGCCGTCCACGCTCAGTGCTGGGATCTGGATCTGATTGCTTCCGTTGGAGGGGAACTGTAAGAATAATAGGAAGGTATTAATTAGGACTTGAGCTTGACTATTAAAAGGCGTTTTTATTAATGTATCAAATTAATGGTATGATATCTATCTCTCCAAAATAAAAAGTGTTCATCACTGATATACTGTGATAGTTTTCATTACTTTGAATTAGAATGTATTTTTACATTCTTTACATTTTTCAATTTTAGTTCACGTTTTAGCCATTTTGTTGTTTTGTAGTATTTGTTTCCTCGAACAGTTTTTGAACAGTATGATTTTTAATATTTTTTAAATAATTATTTTCTGCTCACCAAGCCTGCATTTATTTGATCCAAAATACAGCGAAAGTAGCAATATTGTGAAATATTTTTACTACTTAAAAATCACCGTTTTCTATTTGAATATATTTTAAAATGTAATTTATTCCTGTGGTTTCAAAGCTGAATTTTCAGCATCATTACTCCAGTCTTCAGTGTCACATGATCCTTCAGAAATCATTCTAATATGCTGATTTGCTGCTCAACAAACATTTATTATTATTATTTTTATTATCAGTATTTAAAATAGTTGGGTAATTTTTTTCAGGATAGAAAGAACCAAAGATCAGCATTTATCTGAAATAAAAAGCTTTTGCGATATTATACACTACACCATTCAAAAGCATGGAGCCAGTAAAATTTTTTGGGAGGAAAGAAATGATAGAAATTAATAATTTTGTTTAGCAAAGAAGCTTAAATTGATCAAAAGTGATGATAAAGACATTTATAATGTTACAAAAGATTTCTGTTTCAGATAAATGCTGTTCTTCCGAACTTTCTATTCATCAAAGAAACCTGAACAAAACTCCACTCAGCTGTTTTCAACAATAATAATGTTTTGTTTTGTTTTGTTTTTTTGAGCAGAAAATCTAAATATCAGAATGATTTCTAAAGGATCATGTGACTGGAGTAATGAAGCTAAAAATTCAGCTTTGAAATCACAGGAATAAATTACATTTTAAAATATATTAAAATAGAAAAGGTTATTTTAAATAGTAAAAATATTTCAAAATGTTACTGTTTTTGCTGTACTTTGGATCATATAAATGCAGGCTTGGTGAGCAGAACAGCCTTAAAAAAAAAAAAAAAAAAAAAAATCATGTTTTCTTTTAATAATTGTTCAATCATTTTGACCTCTTTTTGAGTATAAATGAATGTACAAATTTACAGTAATACATTTATTTTGGAACATTAAAATTCTAATAACCTGGAAGACTCAGCTGGTACTGATACAATGATCACTTAATAAACCAGACAGCATTAAGTGACCATTTTGCTATAATAAAAATGCAAAACTAGTCCAAGAAGAACATCTACCAAGACAGACAGGAGGTCACTTATGCAGGATTAGGTTTAATGCACCTGTTCCTGTGAAATAACTATATAAATCTTTCAAACTTTGCACTGCTGCTATTGTCCAGCAGAGGATGCTCACATGCTTTTCTGAGGAACAGTCCAGCAAAAAAACCTTCTCAAAATTAAGCACAAAAGAGTTGTGAAGTCCACTAAAGAAACAAGTCAAAAAGAACATTGTGAAATCACTGCAATGCAGAACACTGAAATTATTAGAAAACGAACTGAGCGTGGATTTTTTTAACTAAGCTAAAGCAATATGATAAAAGACAGTTCAGCAATATGTCATAATTATATTATTATTGCTAATATTTTCTAATAATTAAAAATAAGGAAATAAAAGCATGATATGATAAGACACTAATAAGTAATTATTCAATAATAATAATAATAATAATAATAATAATAATGTTAATTAGCCTAATTGTTACTGTCTCACTGTACTGTAGCACTGTAGTATAAATGTGAAGGCACAATAACAGAAATCAAATAATGTGTGTTCACAAGTGTGAGAACAGCAGAGTGACTTACAACGGATTGAAATGTGGCTCATCCATTCAGAATTTACTGAACCATTTATCATCCAAAATAATACTCCATGTAATACACCAGTTTCCTTTTTTATATCATGAAACAAACGGTATTTCACAATATGAAATTATTACAAGACCATCTGGTAAAAAAATTGTGTTTCTTCTTCTCTGCTCTAGCTCGTTTCCTAATCCAGCTTTCTAATAACCTGCCACTGTATATGAATATTGTTGGTTCTGTGAATATTTCTTTATTGCAAGCCTTTTTGAATTAAAAAGTGTTTGCTAAATGCATGAATGTAAATAAGATATTTACAGTGACAATCTGAAAAGTTGGGAAAAGGATGAATATATCAAATGTATATGTTGCGATGCATTAGATGGTTATGAATGGAGTGGGCAGAGAGTAAATTCTCAGCCATGCAATGAGCTGAGGGAGTGTGAGGAGACAGATGGTGTGCTGCTGCCATGCTGTGGACAGAAACTGTGTGGACAGGAAGTCTCACCTGGAAGGAGAGCTTGGCAGGGCTGCGTGGAGCGATTGGACTGAGCGTGCTCCAGAAGTGAATGGTTGATGGCAGCGGACTCGGTGTCAACAGCACTGGAGTCTGAGAGAGAGAGAGAGAGAGTTGGAGAGGTTGTATGTGTGTGTGTGTGTGTGTGTGTGTAAACCATATTACAAGGTCATTGTGTTGTATCTCTTTGTTCTTGGTTATCTGGTAACACAAGCATTTATATCGCTCTGGCTTTGTTAAAAACCGCACTGACGCTGTGTGAATTAGAGCTTGGTACATGTGAAGCATTCATTCATACCACACAAATGCTATTGTTATCTTAGAAAAGAAAAAAACCCCAAGATATTTCTGATAATTATCAAAAGTATGGCATAAACAGAAAACATAAAAACACCCAAACACAAGCCTATTGAAAGACTGTAAGATAACGCTTAAGTTCTGCGATCAGTCATCTCTTTGTGCCTTACAGTGGTAAAAGAGCGCATTGTGTTGAAATCAGGGCTTGTTTCATGGGTGTTTCATCTCAGTAATGCAATTGCAAGCAGCAATAATCAAATTCCACTAAACAGTGCGAACTATTTTTTATTTGTTAACAGAATGAAATGCTTTTAAAAGGCTAAAATGTACGTTTTAAATGTTGCCGCATGTTTTTAAAAAACATAATTCTGAACGGAATGGCTCACCAGGGCATGAGAGGTGATGACTGTTGGTGTTAAGGTGTTTGTGGCACTTCCAGGAGCCAGCAGGTTGTTCACCGCTGCATTGACCTTTTCCAGTGAGAGTCCAGGGGGCAGCAGCGTAGACGAGGATGGCAGTTCCAGCACACGTGGCTTCTTTGATTTAGGAGGCTGGACTTCCTGTGTGCTCGCCGGGAGGGAGGCTGATGCGGTATTGGTGTCCACTGAAAACAGTTTTGAATGAGAGGCTGAAATTGACGATTGATTTTTAAGCGCTGCGGGTTTTGTTGACCTATAACCATGTCAAATAATTATAAAGGATTGCTTGGAGCGGCTTATTGCTTATATAAAAAGTAGGATCAGCAATATGATCAAAGACATTGTCACTTGGTAATGAATTTATTAGTAATAATCATAATCAACAATTCTTCTACCAAGTAGTACACACTACCAAGTTTGGGGGCAGCAGAGGCTGCGCTAGACTTCAACGTTGTCCGTCATTTTGACAGACAGGGTCATAAAAATTCAGTCATAATCTATTATTAACCATCATTTTAATTTTCGTATTTTAATTATAACAACACATTTAATTGCTTTTATTTTTTGTTCACATTTTCGCTTTTAATCATGAACCTACAGGACGACACCGCAGTGTCTGGGTTAAAAACAAAAAAAAAACAAAACAAAAAATCAAAATCAAAATAGATTCTCATTTTAATGAACCAATATCGATTCTTAAATCTCAGTCGCTCTTTTGATCTATGCTGTTTTCAGCTGATGAATAAACAGTACATAGCGCGTCTTCCTTCCAATAAACAGTAATAGGCTAGGCTTTGTGTTACTTTTGATATGAAACAAAGTCCCAGATTTCAAATTCTTTCAATTTCCTTAGCAAATTCAAGCAATAAATACGTGTGGCCTGACAGATCGTTGTAGTTTCTGTGTACTCGCCTGTGCCTAATCAAACACACAGGAAAACATTCGTGACAGTTTGGTTTTTGTTCTGTATCCCGTGCTCTGCTGCCAGACTGGAGCGCACTCGCCACCAACTGGACAGCGGTGGGAATTACAGCTACAATTTACAATACGTCACTCTCAGTCTGACGGCCTTCAGATTTTTCCGTCACTAATAAAATAATTTCGTCAATGACTGAGAATTTTCAGTTAACGCGACCTCTGGGGAGCAGTAAAAAATGTTTAGGGAAATTAATACTTTTATTCAGCAAATGACAAATGCTTTCCATTTCAAATAAATGCTGTGCGTTTGAACTTTAGATTCATCAAAGAATCCTGAAAATAAGTTATAGACATTTCCACAAAAAATTTTCAACACTGATAATGATCAAATCAGCATATTAGAATTTTTCTTAGAATGTGACACTAAATTCAGCTTTGCCAGGAATAAATTATATGTTAATCTGTTACTTTAAATGGTAGTACTATTTAACAGCATTACTGTTTTTACTGTATTTCTGATTAAATAAATCCGGTGTTGGTGAGCAGAAAAGATTTTGTTCAAATACATTTAAAAAAAAAAACATAATGATCCCAAACTTTTGAACGGTATCATAGTTTATTTTCTTTAACAGTCTTGAAATAGAACTTAACTGATGTCCCTTTTATAACTCAGATTAAACCACTAAGGAATGACATACCATTTAGACAAAGATTTGCTTGCAATCTATAAACACTGTAAACCTGAAAACAAACTAGAACAATTCTCCCAAGGTTTTTTTCTCCATTTGTCACCGATGGAGTTTTGGTTCCTTGCCGCTGTCGCCTCTGGCTTGCTTAGTTGGGGACACTTTTTCTTCACACGATATTGTATTTTATTTTATTGTATTTGATTAACTGCCTTTACCTGAAAATTGAGTGTTTATTGTTGCCCCTTTGCATTATTGATGTACTATGTCCTATTTAACACTGTACAGCCGCTTTGTCACAATTCTGTATTGTTAAAGGCGGTATATAAATAAAGGTGACGTGACTTGACTTGACAATTAGCAGCTACGAACCTCGCCAGCTCTTTCGAGATCGATGTCTTTCAAATGCATAAACGACATGAAGTTTTGACTAACCAGGTAGCTCAGGCTTCTCTTTCACCTCCCCTTCTCCAACCGGCTGGGCCACCGGCTCCGCACAGGGTGATGGAGCATCCACAGGGATTGGGGCGTCTGTAACTCCAGGGACAGGCACTGTGGACACTGGCTGAGTACGGCAAATAAAAAAATAAAATAAATAAAAAGCTAAAAATAAATAAATAAAAAGCTACATTACTCCAGCATTTAATTACAACCAAACATGTTTAATATAATAATTTCTGGACGTTGTACACGGAATGGTTTATAATTGACACGTCTGTTCACCTCAACATCTCCTTTCTCATCCAAAGTGACAATCTCCAGCAAGTCTTCTTCGGGCGAGAGGCTGGACTCTTTGTGCAGCCCGACAGGAGAAGGCTTTATGACCACAAACACAGGCTGAGAGGGGTTGACGACACATTCTCCATGAGCTAGAGGAATGAGCGAGGTCAGAGAGCTGGGATCGGACAAGTAGATCTGAGGTGGGTCACCCAAACTCTGGCTCTTCTGTGCTTGAGTATTCTGCGGGACACATTTAAAACAACATGCATTTATGCATACAAGTCTTAATGATAACAGCATGGGTGTAAGATAATTGGATTGCAAGCTGATTAGCTGATCTTTAAGATATTTTCCAGGAACATCTGGGTTCATGGGCTTTAATAAATCTGATGAACAGTTTCCAGGAGGCTACAATGAGCTCTTCAATAAGCAATGAACAAGGACTAGTTTGTCCTTGATGCCATTTCTGACACTGGCACTGAGAATGAAACTTCAACAACTGCCATCTAGTTTTCAATAACAAAAACTATGAAGAAAATTATTAATTGACAACATTTTTACTTGCAACATCATTGACAAAAACTAGTTTAAAAAAGTGACAAATCTCTATATCGTGATTAAAAATTGCAAAAATTGTGATTATCAGTTTAACCATTATGCAACCTGACTAAAATGTGACCCTGGACCACAAAACCAGTCATAAGGGTACATTTTTTTTAAATTGAGATTTATACATCATTTACACATCTGAATAAATAAGCTTTCGATTGATGTATGGTTTGTTAGGATAGGACAATATTTGGCTTAGATACAACTATTAGAAAATCTGGAATCTGAGGGTACAAAAAAAATAAATAAATAAAATAAATAATTTTAAATATTGAGAAAATCACCTTTGAAGTTCTTAGCAATGCATATTATTAACTGAAAATTAAGTTGATACATTTACAGTAGGAAATTTACAAAATATCTTCATGAAACATGATCTTATTATCCTAACGATTTGTGCCATAAAAGAAAAATCGATCATTTTGACCCACACAATGTATTTTTGACTATTGCTACAAACCCGTGCTGCTTAAGACTGGTTTTGTAGTTCAGGGTCACAAATGACTTAAGTTTTCATTGACTAAAATTAGACTAAAATGTCCTTTTTTTTTGTCAACTGCAACTCAACTAAACAAAAAAAACAGTATAGGTTGATTAAATATTATAAAAACTAAAAATAACATTTGACTCAGGACTAAGACTAAGAATTAAAAAACAGCTACCAAAATGAAAACTACTGGCATTGGTGATGTCACAATAAGCAATCCAACACTGACCATTTTGCCTACAGCAAGAACTCTTACATGACTCCCAAATGCTGTTAACACCATCATCGTGGCTAAAATCATTTAGCTTTAAAGGGGAAGTTCACTTCCAGAATGAAAATTTCCTGATAATTGACTCACCCCTATGTCATCAAAGATGTTCATGTCTTCCTTTCTTCAGTCGCAAAGAAATGAAGGTTTTTGAGAAAAACGTTCCAGGATTTTTCTCCATGTAGTGGACTTCAATGGTGGCCAAGGTCCAAACTGCAGCTTAAATGCAGCTTCAAAGGGCTCCACACAATCCCAGCCAGGGAATAAGGGTCTTATCATGCGAAAAATCTGTCATTTTCTTAAAAAAATAAAAATGTATATACTTTTTAACCACAAATGCTCATCTTGCACTAGCTCTGTGATGCATATGCACGTCGTCGCACATTGGGTAATAACTTTGAAAGAGTCACACAAGCTTAGTTCTTCATCTGTGTAATTCAGTTAAAAAAAAAAGGTAGGGTAGGGTGAAAAACATCGTTGTTTTACCCTTTTTGGTTAACAGTGTTTTTTTTTTTTTACATTTGCTTTGCAAACACTGGGTCGGTACTTCCGCCTACTTCAAGTGTGTGTGATAATGTGTGAGGTCAAACTAGTGCAAGATGAGCATTTTTCGGTTAAAAATTATAGAAAATTGTACTTTTCTTGGAAAATGACCAATTGTTTCGCTAGAAAAGACCCTTATTCCTTGTCTGGGATCGTGCAGAGCAGCTGAAGCTGCGTTGAATCTGCTATTTGGACCATCAACCCATTGGCCACCACTGAAGTCCACTATATGGAGAAAAATCCTGGAACGTTTTCCTCAAAAACCTTCATTCCTTTTTCAACTGAAGTAAGAAAGACATGAACATCTTGGATGACATGGGGGTGAACAAATCATCAGTTAATGTTCATTCTGGAAGTGATCTAATCCTTTATGCATGTAAAGTCTGAGACTGGATGAGCGTTAAAGACCGAATCCATACCGTAGATGCGGTGGCAGATCCAGAGGGCGTCTGTGGACTGAGGGCGGGTGTAGCACATGGGGACGGGTGGGTCACTATCACCTGCAGACTGCTGCTCTCCTGAACAGTTCCCTGCTGTCCTTCTGTCTGACACATTCGCATCTGCAACACACACACACTGTGAATCAAACACCTGACACACACACAATGCGTCTCAAACGGTTTTGCAGGTTTTAACTCATTCATAACTCGTTTAACTACTACGACTCATGAAATCGGAGAGGATTTGTTACAGAATTAAAAGCATCAGCTCTAAAACAAAAACATGAAATCCAGAAAGAACCTGACCTCATGCACTGTGCGGTCCAGATTGGCAGGTTTTGGGCTGCCGTCACTCAGAACATGCTCTGTTTTGATGTATTTGGATGCAGATTTGCAGGGCGTCTGCAGGGACTGGATAGTGAAAGTGGAGTAGAGACCAGACTTCATGTAATCGTTGCGGGAGCTGCGTTGCACTGAGCTAGGAGAGGAGCGCTGAACCTGCAGGCTCTTGGACAGACACGGGTTGGTGGTGTTAGCACCTGTGTTAGATTTGGTCTGAATGGACAGCTCTAATTTCTCCCCCGTAGAAGCCCTCTGGGAATCCTCAGGCCCCTTCAGCCCATCGGCAGAGTTGGGATCCGGAAAGGTCACAAACTTGTAGACGAACTTCTGGCCGCTAACTTTCTTAATAATATTCTGTGGAAGTAGGAAAGCTTGATGAAAAGTAGCTAAACAATAATACGCACTTGACAATAATCATTAATTCAAGCTCCAATCTGAAGAGTTCTTTCAATTTTTTTCACAGTAGTTAGACAGTAAAATTAGAATTATTAATATTTATTGACACCATTTACTAGTGAAGGACCAAAATATTGTCCAGGCTAAGGCTGATGACACATGGGGCAACTTTGGGCAATGTGAAGTATCTAAAGTATCTAAAATGTAAATTTGTACATATTCTCAATAAGAAAATGGCCTAAGCAAAAAGAATTTGCCCTGTATATCATCAGCCTAACATTTATTAACTTTTGAGCAAATAAAGTTTAATTTAAGTTTTATTTCATTTATTTACTATCTCTAAATTGTATTACTTTATATATCCACAATAGTGGGGGTGTAACGATACACATTTTCGTATTGAACCGTTCAGTACGAGGCTTTCGGTTCGGTACGCATTACAAACCGAACGATTCGTTGGACTAATCCCATTAGATTTGGAAATAAGAGCTTAAAGTGTGTTAAAAATAATGTTCTCAGTGCCACTGTGCTCAACAAGGCAGTCCAAATGACGTAACAGGCAACGTGATGTCTGCCCCTAACGAAAAACACACTACTCCAGCAGAGCTGTGACGGTGAGGTAGTGTGAGTTTTCCCTCGCTTTTATTCACTTTTAATTCGCTTGTAAACGCCTGTGAGCATTTTACTCTCACTTTCAAATTAGAGGCAATTCAGCGTCAACTGATTGAATTGACAACAACAAAACAGTACAACAAACTCACTTATATTAAACATGAAATGTTTTATTTATTAACAAAATACACCATGCTATAGCCCTAATATATATAAAAATACAAATAACTTACACAAAGTTTAAATATAAAACAATGAAAATCAGCAAACGCAGTAGAACCAAATAAGTAAGAAACAAATATTAAAAAAAGCTTCCAAAATCATCTTAGATAAACAGCAAAAGTCAGAAGGCCTTCCGAAGTCAAACATATTTTTACAGCAGGCGCATTTTTATTTAATTTCAAAACTAAATCTTTCACCAGCTTCTTAACTTTCTCACCTCACTAGTCATCTCGACTCACTCTCCTCACGTGACAAATGAAATCTGAATCGGCATACTAGATTGTTCAAAGTAAAAAAAGATCATACTTTATGATGTTAGTTTTAATAAATAATAAAACTTTTAAAAGTCAAGGAAATTTCTCTGCTTTTTCTTTCTTTTTGCTGCATCGAACCGAACCGAACCGTGACACCACTGTGTCGTATCGAACCGAACCGTGATTTTTGTGAACCGTTACCCCCCCTATACAATAGTGTTTGGAACTCTGGGGTTGGTAAGATTTCTTCATGTTTTTGAAAATAGTCTCTTATACTAAGTTTTAAGGCTGCATATATTTGATTAAAAATATAGTAAAAACAGTGATATTGTAAAATATTATTACAATTTGAAATAACTGCTTTCTATTTGAATATATTTTAAATGTAATTTATTTCTGTGATGTGCAGCTGAATTTTCAGCATCATTACTCCAGTCTTCAGTGTCACATGATCCTTCAGAAATCATTCTGATATTCTGATTTGCGGCTAAAGAAACATTTCTTATTATTTTCAATGTTGAAAACAGCTGTGCTGCCAAATAGTTTTATGGAAAACCATTATGCATTTAGTCAGGATTCTGTGATGAAAAGAAAGTCCAAAAGAACAGCATTTACTGAAATTATTAGAAATATTTTGTAACATTACAAATGTCTTCACTGTCATTTTTAATCACTTTATTGCATCTTGTGCAGAATAAAAATAATAATTTCTTCAAAAAAAGAAAACCCCCAAATTTTAAACAATAATGTATATATAAAACAAACCAATTAAGTCTATGATTTACATCCATAGTTATTCCTGTGCATACCTTGTCATAGTAGTAACGAAGCGCCCTGCTCAGTTTATCATAGTTCATGTTGGTTTTGTTCTTGCGAAGCCCCCAGAGTCTGGCCACCTCCTCGGCATCCAGCAGTTTGAACTCCCCATCCCCAGACGTCCAGGAGATCAAGTGCTTCTGGCTCTGATCATCCAGCAGGTGTAGCAGGAACTGCCACAATGTAATGGACGGATCCATTGCTACAGGAGACAAAAAACACACTGTGATTAATGGACAGTGTCTGTAACCTACTGGCGACAGTTCATGGGTTGCAAGTTCTTAGTACCGTGTTAAAGGAGAAGTCCACTTCCAGAAGAACAATTTACAAATAATGTACTCACCCCCTTGTCATCCAAGATGTTCATGTCTTTCTTTCTTCAGTCGTAAAGAAATTATGTTTTTTTTAAGGAAAACATTTCAGCATTTTTCTCCATATAGTGGACTGATATGGTGTCCTGATTTTGAACTTCCAAAATGCAGTTTAAATGCAGCTTCAAACGATCACAAATGTGGTTATAAACGATCCCAGCCGAGGAAGAAGGGTCTTATCTAGTGAAACGATATGTTATTTTCATAAAAATAATACAATTTATATACTTTTTAATGTCTCATCTTGTCTTACTCTGCCTGAACTCTGTTTTTGTTCTGGTTCATGTCAGTTAGTGTATGTGGAAAAACTCCCATCTCATGTTCTCCTTCAACTTCAAAATCGTCCTGTATCACTGTTTTACCTTTTTTGTTAAGGGTGTTTGATCTTCTTTGCATGTTCACTTTGTAAACACTGTGTCTGTACTTCTGCAGTGATGTAGGATGATTTTGAAATGATTTTTGAAGTTGAGGGAGAAAATACGATTGGAGTTTTTCGACAAACCCGAACTGTCTTGAACCAGAATACACAGAGTTCAGGCGGAGTAAGACAAGACGAGCGTTCGGCATTAAAAAGTATATAAATTGTATTATTTTAATGAAAATAACCGATCGTTTCGCTAGATAAGACCCTTCTTCCTCAGCTGGGATCGTTTGAAGTTGCATTTAAACTGCATTTTGAAAGTTCAAAATCGGGGCACCATATCAGTCCATTATATGGAGAAAAATCCTGAAATGTTTTCCTCAAAAAACATAATTTCTTATCGACTCAAGAAAGAAAGACATGAACATCTTGGATGACAAGTGGGCGAGTACATTATATGTAAAATTTTGTTCTAGAAGTGAACTTCTCCTTTTAGACCCGAATAACGTAGTAGAAGGGATAAACATAAAACAACCTGCACTTACTAACTTTTTTACTGAAATACACACTGATATATGTATCGGCTGTGATAGGTCCTGCTTGTAAAATACTGCAACATAAAGCCACAAAAGCTTTAAAAACAAGAGATATTTGGGTTTTAATTGCTACGTTTCTAAAAATACTGCCTCAAATATACCTAGAACTCATTGTCATAAGAAGTATGTTCTGGAACTAAAGCCCTGTCGGAAAAAACATTCAACTGAATCCAGCATCCACTAAAATCAAATTCACATCCTCTGTGCAGCAAATTAAATCTTCTTTCTTTATGGTTGGATTGAGTAGATGAGCATAAATGGAGAGTGAACATTATATCTGCAGTGAAATCAAGGGAAAACAGGCAAGAATTAATGGTGCTACCGTCAGCAGAGGATGTGTATCACAAGTTCAGGAAGAACATGTTGAGAATGCAAATTAACCCTATTACCATTCTCCCCCCTTCATTTACGTAACTCATAAGCAACACCTTAGAAACGATCACCATGGTAAAAGCATTTAAGCAACAGTTTCTAAGGAATAAAAAAAAGACCCCGCCACCCTTTAAGCACACTGAACCAAATAAATCGCAGTGAATTGCTGATGACAATGAAGGGAACCGTTTCCATTTTAACCCGACACATAAAATCTCATTAATTAATAATACCGTCATTAAAACGACCTGTAAGCAATTTTGAGTGAGTGCATTCATTAGCAGTAAAATGTCTTTAATAAATGGTGTCATTCTAGGACTGAAAAAACAGAGGAATATCCTGTGGGCAGCTTGTACAGGCAAACAGAGGGTTTTACGAAGCCGTAGTCCAAGATTTAAATGTCATATTGCCCTGTTAGCACATTATCCACACTTACTCATCAAACCAACAGACCCCCAAACTGAAACTGAAATTACTCATTTCTGTACAGGCTGTTTCTGAAGATATCTCTGTAACACTTTCCATTTTCGTTCCCACTGCCTATACATACAGTAATTATGCACTGAGAACGTGAACAAATCAGGCCTTGAAAGTATTTTAACCAATAACAGTGAAAGAAGAATTACTTTCAGAGTTAATCATCCACAAAATAATACATTTGAGATTTGTCTAAGCAATCAGGATGAACACATTTACTACAAATGCATTAAACCAATTTAGAAATATGCCTAGAAATAAACTTATAATGAAATAACAAAAATTACTTAAGTGTAACTACACTGTAAAATGAACAAAAATCTGAGCAAAATGTCATTTTCTATAGATGAGGAATAATATCAGGTCTATAGTAGCTATCAAGAAGATCAATAGCTGTTAGTTTAGATTTAGAAGATTGCATTTTGAACTTAAAAACACTGTATTAGATTTAGAGGTCGACCGATGTATCCGTTTTGCCGATTAATCGGCACCGATAGTTGACTGGCGGAACTATCGGTTATCGGCAAAAAAACATGTTGATAGTTTTTTCTGGGTTGGGTTCGTTGCTGGAGCGGCTGAGAAGGTCGTCATTATACAGCAAAGTCCCTATAGTCTTTGTTATACAGCACGAGAGCGGCCTCTAGTGGCTGTAATCACTGACGGCACGTGCCGTTTGTTTAGACACGTGACACTGCGCCGCACAGAGCGGGACACTTCAAAGGCGGATTTAAAACATCGACAAGGAAGCGGTGTGTACAGTATACTGTAGTGCATGTTTTCATGTAATTACTAAGCAAAGAATTTGTTGACTAGATGCTGCATTAGTAGAGAAAGGACAGCGGTTTTGCCCGTTTGGAGATCGAATAAAGTCTTGTAGACGCCGCTTGAATTGAACCTGACACGTCCGGTGTGTGTGATACCGGATAACTGCGAGTTCTTCTAGACGCGGCGCTGCACTTTTACTCGTTGTGTGACTAACATATTTGTATATTTTGATTAGATAACCACAAATGTTCCAGAATAGAAGCAGTTAAATAGTGAAAGTACACAATATCCACATGCAATTTCAATACTGTGGCCTTTGTGTAGATATTTAAAGATGGTCATCTTCAGCTTGACTGTTGAAGTAATGGTAACACTTTACAATATGAGTCCATTTGTAACATTATGATGATAAAAGCTGTAGAATAGAAGTATTGTTCCTGGTTAGAGTGTGTTAATTTCAGCATTTACTAATATATTTTGAAAATTTTAGTTGCTTTTGTTAACATTAATGAACAATTAAAAATAACTGTAATAATCAATATATAATTCATATTTTTATTAACTGACAAAGTATGGTTCAGTGTCTATTGTAAAAAGTCACTTAATCGGTATCGGACAGTGTGGTCCAACCTAGTTATCGGTAAAATCCAATATCGGTCGACCTCTAATTCGATTACAAAAATATTTAAGAGCCTTTAAAA
Source organism: Labeo rohita (assembly GCF_022985175.1). Classification (NCBI taxonomy): domain Eukaryota; kingdom Metazoa; phylum Chordata; class Actinopteri; order Cypriniformes; family Cyprinidae; genus Labeo; species Labeo rohita. The sequence goes on along the minus strand of NC_066876.1, from coordinate 37,777,953 downwards.
GTACTTTACTATACATGCCCTGTCTCTATTGTAGCAATTTCTTCTCTGCACAAATTCAATGTTTTCATAAACTATTCAGACTTAATAGTTAACTATATTTTATACTGTACATTACAAAATTGTGACGTCTAAATTCACTTAATGTCTTTCTCTAAATAAACAGCCACTGAAAATGCAAAGTCAGTCGTTTGATAAAATGAGTAACACCTCCTCTATAATGCAGAAGCGTAATAAATTATGGTATTTAAAATTATAAAGTGTTTCAAAGGCAGCCGTAGCAGCAGAACCTACTGCACTGTTCAGGCGAGTAAAACAAACAACTTCAGATTTTCCCAACCGCACAATAACACACAGAAGCCTTCATGAATAACACATACATCAACGGTAATTTATCATAAAAAAATTCAGGCATCAGAATACACTGATCAAAATAACCGAAGGGTCAGCGTATTAAGATAAAAATGTCACAGCGGAGCCAGAACCAAAGAATCAGATGCGCATTTGTCTTATTTACACGTTAATTATTCCCTAATTTTCCTTGCAGTGTTACATTCTAGCTGAAGAGCTCCAGTATGACTAATCAAGGGACTAACACTGCACAGCTTGCCTTGGTCTAATGCCTCATAAATCAGCCTGTACTTCAGAGAAAAGCAAACAAAGACCGGCACCGAACAACACAGATCTGTTTTTCCCCATCAGACCTTATTGCCTTAAGACTGTTCGAGGACCTCGATGCTCAATAGTCAATTATCTGGAGTTCTCAGACTGCACGGTGACTTATAGCCAATGAATGAATTGCCATCCCAAAGGAGGAAAGAGCCAGACGGGACCGAGATGTGAGCAGAATGAATCCAGTGCTAAATTACCAAACAAACGCCTAATAAACACATACACTTGTATTAAGCGGGGCTCGGGTGGGTCACCGAGGTGCCCGAACAGTCTCTTTAGGTTTACACCAGATCTGCTGGTTCATATCACATGACATTGGCTTCATTTACACAAACAAACACAGTAAAGAAATGCTGAGATATGCATTGCACAATCACTTTCACATCAAACAAGCTCTTCTGCGAGTGTAAGTTTTTAGAATCATTATAAAGGGTCAATGGTAACAACAATTATAAATAATCACATATAATAAATAACGTATTATGTTCAACATACAACACGCCTTCCCAAACACAAGAGCAAACTAGTTTGACAGCTCTGACTCCAAACCTCAATACGTAACGCACAGTAAAACAGTGAATCAAAAGCAATTCTGTTAAAATGCTATTCTTTGATGGTCGATTAGTACAGAAATAGCCAGGAGGCAAACGAGCCGAACACTGATATACTGTATTTGATTCACAAACAGCAGCATGTGGAGAAGCTGCCAGACATTTGGCTTGCAAAACATTTACTCAAACACAGCTGAAGTGACAGGTTTCGTTAACCCACCCTGACCAGCACAAGGTGTCAGAACCACTCATTTCTACGGTCCCTTGACACTTTTTGGGCAATCACAATGATTTGAACACGATGTTCCGGTTCAGATCAGCATCAGGCACCGTGTACGGACGAACTATGAATTACAAACAGAGCGAGTTGTGATTGTATTGGTCTCTGTTTGACTAACGAGCACTTTGTGAGTTGTGAATGCGATCACTCCTCCATGTCCAACCTCCTCCTCCTCGAAGTGGAATAAAACTTACCGCTGATCAGCGGGTTCGACTCCATCTCTGCCAGATCAATGTGTTTATGGGCTGCTTTATTCTTTGGAGATTAGTTCACGTCCATAACTGTGCTTGCTGGGTGTCAGAAGTCGGTGGTTTAATCGCGTTTGGCTGTTATGTAACACACGCACCTCTCCCTCCATGTTAGTTGACATTAGCAGCTAAGTCGCTAGCTCGCGTTAGCTCAGGCTGCCTGTGCGCGCACGGTTCCTGTCAGACGGACCGAAGACTTCTTCAGACGTCAAAATACTCCAGGAAAATCGGCCAGGGCCGCGTTTAAACGGTGGAATGTCGCGCCCTGTCTTTAAAGCAATAGGTGGGCTTAGTTCCAGTGTGGTGGACGCTGAGGGAGCGCGAATAAAGCGAGACCCCAGCTCAGGTAGCCGTTGGTCCGTCCACTTCGGCGCGAAACGACCGCGCTTCCCTCCTTCAGCGGTGTCCAAGCAACGGACCGACAGCTGCCCCGCCACTTTAAAGAGCTCAGAATAACGGGGGGGGGAAACACAGAGCGCTCGCTTCTCAAGTTTTTTTTCTTCTGACAACAAGCACCTCTGCTCGGCTTTCCCCCTGTTTGCTTCCTGTTTCCACGAACGCCTCGACTACTTGTTTCTTTTTCTTTTTTTCCTCCTCTCTTTGGTCTGCGAGTCCCCGTGCGGCCGTGACGTCACCGCTCACGCATGACGTGGGTCCGCTGTGGAGCAAAATGAATGAAAGAGGACAAACTTTTGTGTTTGTGTGTGTGCGTGCTGCTGTCTTCCAGTGAAGAGAGCTTCTTTTATTCAGCACCAAGGTCGAGTGAAAATCTCTGCGCGAAAACGCACTGGAGCTCCGTCATTTGACGTACATTGTCTCACGCTGGCGGGCGCGAGCCACAGGTGCTGCTGCTGCTGCAGGACTGCGCTGAAATGGTGATCACATCACCGAACACAATGCAGGGCTTTTCCAGGGGCCCCGAGACAGTGCTGGGGGTCCGGGGAAAAGTTGAGAGAAAAACTGTGTAAAAATGTCCTTTTCAAAATAAATAAAAATCATTAAAATCATTGATTTGAATGAATAAACATCTGACTGTACAGTACTATAGTAAGCATAAAAATGTATTAATACAAAATAAATATTAGACTACCAGCAAAAAGTGTTTGGATAGTAAGATTTTTAATGCTTTTTAAATAAATCTCTTCTGCTCACCAAGCTTGCATTTATCTGATCCAAAGTACAAAAAAAAAAAAATTAAATTACTGTATACATTTTTCTATTTAAAATCACTGTTGCTGTTCTTGTGATTACAAGCTGAATTTTCAGCATCATTACTCCAGTCACATGATCCTTCAGAAATCATTCTAATATTCTGATTTGCTGCTCAAAAAACATTTATTTATTATGTTGAAAACAGCCAAGTTGAATTTTTTTTCAGCAGCATTTATCTGAAATAGAAATCTTTTTTTTAACATAAATGTCTTTATAATCACTTTTGATCAATTTAAAGCATCCCAAAAGTATTCATTTCTATAATTTTCTTCTAGAACAATTACACTGATTTCAAGCTTTTGAATGATAGTGTTTAATGTTACAAAAGCTTTTTATTTCAGATAAATGCTGATCTTTGGATCTTTTTATTAATCAAAGAATCCTGAAAAAAATTTACTTAACTGTTTTAAATATTGATAATAATAATAATAATGTTTCTTGAGCAGCAAATCAGCATATTAGAATGATTTCTGCAGGATCACGTGACACTGAAGACTGGAGTAATGATGCTGAAAATTCAGCTGCACATCACAGAAATAAATTACATTTCAACAGATATTCAAATATAAAGCAGTGATTTTAAATAGTAAAAATATTTCACAGTATTAATGCCTTTGCTATATTTTGGATCAAATAAATGCAGGCTTGGTGAGCAGAAGAGAAAACATGAAAAATCTTACTGTTCAAAAACATTTGACTGGTAGTGTATTTATAATATTCATTTTACTATATGAATTGTGTCTTTATACTGAAAATATTTTAGAATGGGGAGAAATGGGATCCCTGTGCCACATAAAGGATAGTGTATGATCTAAAGTCATGCATGCAAGTATGCATACTGCACATGCAATAGAATAATACAGGAAGCATAAACAATCTTTTATTTGATGCATCTGAAATCATATGTACAAAAAAAGTTCCACCTCAATCTGGAATCATGTATCATTTTAAAGCATAAAATCTGTAATTCCATAGCCACTGCTGACAATGTCACATTATAACGATTGTATAGTGTGTCATTGTGCCCAAATGCGGCAGTGAGTCTTTGTACAAAGAAAAATAATCTATTTCAGGAAGCAAGTCTTACAGCGCTGCCACAATTCAACATCCAGTTTCCATGGCAACGGTTACTAGTGTGACAGGGTAGCCGTCAGACGGATGCTGCAGAAACTTAAAATTAACCACTGTCTTCATCAATCAGAACAGCTGAAATAGAAGTTCAACTAATGATCGATTAATTGGCACGTAATTCACTGAAGGAGCGATCCTGAATCCCAAAGGAAGCGCACACGCCGTCTGAAAGCATTTTATCGAACACCGCACTCACAGACAGGATGTAGAACTGATTACGCGGACAGGTTAATCGACACATAGTTTGCGTTATTATTATTTGGAGATACAACAAATAAATGCTACTCATAGTTTCAGTCAGAGGAGATAAAGTTCGTAAGCTGAAGTTTTACTCTAGAATCAGTCTGTTCTCACATTAAAAGTATGTTTGAACAGATTTATATGTTCGTTTTAGACACACATAAGGATTGTCTTGCTGAAACGACTGAAATTTATGACAGAATTCTGTATTTTATGAAAATGAACATTTATAAACCAGTTAACACCAATGATTTGAACAGATCATGCATGACTTACTTAATGTGCTAGAAATGTCAAAACAAGAGAAACCTTTTCCATATACATTAATCTCATATACACTTTACATGTCTAATCTCATATAAAGATGTTTAAAAAGGTCATGTGGTAATGCACTGTGTGTAAAGTGATGTAGTTACTCTACCAGTCAAATGTTTGTAATGTTTTTTAAAGTAGTCTCTTCTGCTCACCAAGCCTGTATTTATTTGATCCAAAGCACAGTAAAAACAGTAATATTGTGAAATATTTTTATTATTTAAAATAACTGCTTTCTATTTAAATATATTTTAAAATGTCATTTATTTCTGTGATGCGCAGCTGAATTTTCAGCATCATTACTCCAGTCTTCAGTGTCACATGATCCTTCAGAAATCATTCTAATATTCTGATTTGCTGCTCAACAAACATTTATTATTATTATTATTATTATCAATATTTAATTGTTTTTAATGACTAGAAAGACCAGCATTTATCTGAAATATAAAGCTTTTGCAACATTACATTTAAAAGCATGGAGACAGTATAATTTGTATTTTTTGGGAGGGGGGGATTATAGAAATTAACACTTTTATTTATCAAGGATGCTTTAAATTGATCAAAGTGATCATGAAGACATTTATAATGTTACAAAAGATTTCTATTACAGATAAATGCTGTTCTTCTGAACTTTGTATTTATCAAAGAAACCTGAAAAAATTCTACTCAGCTGTTTTCAACATAATAATAAATGTTTTTTGAGCAGCAAATCAGCATATTAGAATGATTTCTGAAGGATCGTGTGACTGGAGTAATGATGCTGAAAATTCAGCTTTGAAATCACAGAAATAAATTACATTTTAAAATACATTCAAATAGAAAACTGATTTTAAGCAGTAAAAATACTTTGGGTCAAATGAATGGAGGCTTGGTGAGCACGAGAATTCTTTAAAAAACATTAAAAATCTTTCTGTTCAAAAACGTTTGACTGGTAGTGTATTTAAAATGATCACAATGACACTGATAATTGCTACTGAAAATGTTACAATTTATTCAGCAAACTTTTCAAAACAACAGTATAACCTGTTAAAAGACAACGTTCCTCTGAACCTGATACACACAGTTCACATTGTTTGAAACAAACATTAGTCTCATATGTGCAAATGTGCTAAAACACCTCTCTCCTTCTGTCCTCTGGAAGATCTTTCAGACCTTGCAGTTCCCTCAATCCCTATGAAAACAAAAAACTATTTTAAGCATCACAATAAACTGTGAAAAAAAGGAAAGCAAAGTAACTGTAATGACTCGTACCTCCAGAACCATGCGGATGTTGGCCTTGATCTTCGCTGCGTCTTTGGTCAGGACCTCAGCGTACCTGAAATATTCAAATAATCGCAACTGAACATCTCATGGTAGAAATGAAAGCAAACATGCACATTTGTCAAAACAATCACGAACTGCTCTTACTCTGTCAGCTGATTGGTTTTCTTTTCTATGAACTTCAAAGCCTCCGCATGCGTGAATTCGACAAAGAATCCATATCCGACTGCCACACATATTTTTGATGCATCAGGCCTATAAAGGAACGAATCCTTCATGAGTTTGCAGAGACAGAGACGCTGACGCACACATCAGACCTGCGACACTTACACGTGAGCCTGCACGTAGAAATTGCAGCCAAGGTCGACATCGGTTTTGAGTTCCTTGCTGTCAGTTTCCTAAAGACGAATGAAACAGCAAAACAACACATTACACCAGACATCAGACGGGAGCAACAAATGAAAACTGACACGGGCAAGGTTACATAGCCAAAAAACAGTGGAGCAGATAAAATACCTGAATGCTTTTAATTGTGTTCTTCAGCTGAAGGTATTGTGCTGTTTTCTCATACACAGCATCTCTCTGCTCCAGGACCTTCCTGTCGCAGCACACAGTGAAAACAGATCGATTTCAGCTTCGTTTGAGCTTTTCACACACACACATTAACGTACACATATAACATACAGGGTCTTATTTAAAATGGGTATTTATATGGAACCCAGTGGTACTTTAAATAAAAGCATGGTATTACATGGCACATTTTTATCATAAGAATCATAAGAAATAAACTAATGCAGCTGTTTCATCAAAGCTGAACATGAAGCGATGACACTTACTGTAAATCTCGTCTCAATACTTCATTGATGAATGTCTCGTACTGTAAGACTTTTTCATTAACAGCAGATGCTCCAGGAGTCATGATACGAGGAATAAGAAGGAGATCGATGACACAGCGATGTTTGTTTCAGTCGTAGTCAGAGTTTCTAATATTAACGCGCATCCGAGATCGATTCCGCTATAAAACAGATCACAAATGAATTTGTTTTAATAGAAAACGCTCGACTGTGTGAAGCTCAACCCTCCTTCAGCCCGTCACGTGCATCTCCACTTGTTTACAAGATACACGGAAACGTCTTCGAAACCGGAAATGGCGTAAAACTAACTTTTTTCTTTTTTTAAATGAGTTTTTTTTTTTTTAAATAAATAAGACAAGTTTTTACCTATCCGTTAGTGATAGAAAATAACAACATAATAAAACATAAATGCATATGCAAATATGTCAAAGTAGTGATGGGACGTGCGACTCATTCCTGCGAATCGGTTCTTTTGAACCGTTCGTCTCAAAGAACGAGTTAAAAACGTTTCCTATACAGTATGAGGGCAATTCTGACATCCTTTCGTGGTATATTTCATGCTTCCAATTTTTAATAGAACTATTTATATGCACACGTTACTACTTATTATTAAAGCTATAGCTAATTCGTTTACACGTGTTAAAACGATCAGGTTCAAAAGAGACTCGGTTCAGTGAGGACTCGTCCAGTTCGCGCGCGAATCGTTCAGACCGGTTTGTGAATAATTTGCTCATTATATGGAAAATTCTTCATTTACAAATGTGCAGTGAAAGTATTTATTTTAAAATAGAAATAGCTCACTAACTATATACGTTAAAACAAATTATTTTAAAGCATTAAATCTATTCTATGTACTTTTTTACAGACATGTGATTTTCTTATTGCTTTCCCTATGTTATGTTACTATTACTTTTGTTTATTATTGTCTTTGATGTCACTTATATGTTTGTTTGTTCCTTGTTCTAAAAACGGAATCGATTCAACCGTTTCATTTAATAGATTCGACTCAGTAGAACGAGTCCTTCACGAATCGGACCTCGCTACTAGTTCAAAGGTCAAAAAGCAGCTGTGCATATGGCGCATGTTCATGCTGTGATGTGCCGCTACCGCCGCATAAAAGTGCAGTAGTTTTACCGTAGTTTGTCTTGTCGTCGTGTTGTAATTTGAGTGTTATAATAAACTTTGTCAGTGTCAGTGTTGTGAGTTTAGAGAGTTGTAAAAGACAGTTTTAGTGCAGGAATGGCAGGTCCAGAGCTGCTGCTCGACTCCAGTATTCGCCTGTGGGTTGTTTTGCCCATAGTCTTCATCACCTTCATCGTCGGAGTGTTGCGGCATTACGTCACTCAACTCCTTCATAACGACAAGAAGGTGGATCTGCAGCAGGTGTCTGACAGGTGAGATGACTGACACACAGACATATGATCAAACTCACAAAATATAGAATACTCTAAAAATAAATACATAGAAAAAAATCTAATTATATTCAGTACTTCATTTTAATATAATAATAATAATAATTATTATTTAAAAAGTGGAGCTGCTGCATAAGTCAAAGTTTACAAACCCCTTCCAGAATCTGCAAAATGTTCATTATTTGACCAAAACAAGAGGGATCATACAAAATGCATGTTGTTTTTTATTTAGTGCTGACCTGAATAAGATATTTCACATAAAAGATGTTCACATACAGACCACAGGAGTTTATAGAAATACGCCGTTTCTTTTGTGGACTGTATGTAAACGTCTTTCATGTGAAATATCTCATTCAGGTCAGTACTAAATAAAAAATAGCATGCATTTTGTATGATCCCTTTTATTTTGGAAAAAATTATTAACATTTTGCAGATTCTGCAAGGTGTGTGTAAACGTTTGACCTCAGCTGAACATCATCATTGTACATGTATTTTGTGAACACGTTTACGTTTATCCTTTTTAATTGATTTTAAATCACAGTCAGGTGTTGCTGCGCAGCCGCATCCTGAGAGAAAATGGAAAATATATTCCCAAACAGGTATTGTGACTTTATGAATAACAGTTCCCAACATATTTGCATGGAATAAACGTTTTCAACTCGGTGTCATTGATCAAAAATGCCGTTTTCAGTCATTTGCCATGCGAAAACACTATTTCAACAACCCTGAGACTGGATTCTTCAAGGTGGTCAAAAGAAAGGTGATCCCCAAAAACCCCATGACCGGTACGAGCTACTTTAACATCCCAAAATGAGACAAAATATCGACTGCGCTTCGTTATAACACGTCTGTGTGTGAAATCCCGTCCCAGACACCAGCATGCTGACGGACATGATGAAAGGGAACCTGACCAATGTGCTGCCAATGATTCTGATTGGAGGATGGATCAACTGGGCCTTTTCTGGATTTGTCACAAGTAAGAGCTTCTGTTACTCGTCAGAATTAAAGGGAAAGTTCACCCTAAAATTAACATCTGTGGAAAACGTACTCAGCATCGGGCCATGCAGATGTAGAAGAGTTTGTTTCTTCATCAGAACAGATTTGGAGAAATGTACACAAGTGGATCGTCTACAGTGAATGGGTGCCGTCAGAATGAGAGTCCAAACAGCTAGAAAAAACTATATATATCAATAACCCACAAATAATTCACGCCAGTCCAGTCCATCAATGAACATCTAAACCTTACAAACACGCACGTTTTTGCTTTTCGAGATGTGAACTGATGGACTGGAGTGCTGTGGATTATTGTGATGTTTTTATCAGCTGTTTGGACTCTCGTTCCGACGGCACCCATTCACTGCAGAGGATCCATTGGTGAGACAGTGATGCAGTGCTCTTCCGATGTAAGAACAAACTCATCTACATCTTGTTTGGCCTGAGAGTGAGTACATTTCCAGCAGATTTTCACTTTTGTGTGAGCAACTCCCTTAAAACGATAAGCTATAAAAAGGAACTAGTGAACGTGTGAAAGTGCCTTATTGCTAAAACCGTCTTTTGTAAGTGTAATTGAATTTAGGGGTGTAGGAAGTGTCTGAATTGTAAAGGGAGACATTCTAAACCTTAACAGGCGGCTCATGAATTCTAATTGGGTGATGTAACGTTTGGCCGCTACGTTCATAACTCATTTTCTGAAAGGCAAACATTAGTAAGTGTCTCTAACCGTAGTAGGATTATCACACAGGCGCTTGTTCAGTCCGCTGCTGATGCAAGTGTGTGGCAGAAGCTTCTGTTCTCTCTTAAAGCAGCGACAGTTTGTTTTTTCACCCGTTGGCAAACAAAAAATAGAATGAGTATTTCACAAAAAGCACAAGAGGACGACTAGAAAATGCCTAAAAGTGGCTGCTGTTTAGCTGATTCAATCACAATTGAATGTCATTCGATTAAGTGTTTGATTAAATTGTTGAACTGAGAAGTCGATGCCGTTTTCTTTCAGCTAAAGTTCCGTTTCCTCTGACTCTGAGATTCAAGCCCATGTTACAGAGAGGGATTGAGCTGATCTCTCTGGATGCGTCCTGGTACAGTATCACACGCGATGCGTTTTATTTATTGCCAGAAGCTGAAAACTGTGAATGAAACCTGAATTTGTTTCTCTTGCAGGGTCAGTTCAGCGTCATGGTATTTTCTCAATGTGTTTGGGCTCAGGAGCATGTACACACTCATCCTTGGACAAGACAACGGTTATATTATATTATAATACAGTATATTATTTTAACATAACACACTATTTAAAATAACACAATGTATATTATATAATATACACCACCAGTCAAGAGTTGAAGATTTGTTAATGTTTTTGAAAGAAGTGTCTTCTGTTCCTCAAGCCTGCATTTATTTGATCCAAAGTACAACAAAAACATTATTTTTTAATTTAAAATAAGTGTTTTCCATTTGAATATCTGTTAAAGTGTAATTTATTCCTGTGATCAAAGCTGAATTTTCAGCATCATTACTCCAGTCTTCAGTGTCACATGATCCTTCACAAATCATGAAAATATGCTGATTTGCTGCTCAAAAACATTTATTATTATTATTATTATTATGATGTTGAAAACAGCTGAGTAGATTTTTTTCAGGTTTCTTTGATGAATAGAAAGTTCAGAAGAACAGCATTTATCTGAAATAAAAATCTTTTGTAACATTATAAATGTCTTTATCATCACTTTAAAGTTATCATCAATTTAAAGCATACTTGCTAAATAAAAGTATTAATTTTTTTTTTTATTTCGTTCTCCCAAAAAATTATACTGACTCAAGCGTTTGAATGGTGTAGTGTATACTGTTACAAAAGCTTTTTATTTCAGATAAATGCTGATCTTTGGATCTTTCTATTCATCAAAGAATCCTGAAAAAAATGTACTCAACTGTTTTAAATATTGATAAAAAATAATAATAACAAATCGTCATATTTTCATGATTTCTGAAGGATCATGTGACACTGAAGACTGGAGTAATGATGCTGAAAATTCAGCTTTAAAATCACAAAAATAAATTATATTTCAAAATATATTCAAATAGAAAACAGTGATTTTAAATAGTAAAAATATCTAAAATATTTTGCTGTATTTTGGATCAAATAAATACAGGCTTGGTGAGCAGAAGAGACTTTTTTAAAACATTAAAAATCTTACTGTCCAAACACATTTGACTGGTAGTGTATACAATGTATAATTTTACCTTATGTATTGTATTAAAATATTGTCATTTGTGATACTGAGATGACTTTCTATTTCTATTTTCAGCTGCTGATCAGTCGAGGATTATGCAGGATCAAATGACGGGAGCCGCGATGGCGATGCCTCCTGATCCTAATAAGGCATTCAAGGTGAGCAGAACATAATTTGCACATATTAAAGCGTTTAAATGTGCGATAATTATCTTTTTTATGTGGTTTGTTTCTTAGCAATATGAAATTATTCTGGGACAAACATGCAGGTAACTTCAGTAGAAAACAGTTAAACAAGCACGCCAGCAGTTATGTGTGCTTAGCACAAATTAAAGTTAATTTTTCTTGGGAGCGAGCAACAGCGGTTGCTTTAATTTCATAACCTCATCATCGTAGGATAATTGCGAAACCCTAAACTTTGCCGTTTTGAAGCTCACATAATTACAGAACGACTGAAACGTTATATTTCTTGAGGAACGCAGATTGTGTTTGCTGCAGTAAGTTGATTCAATCCTCATACATGAATAATTCCATAAAGTACTTCACGCACTCGTCGTTTACTCGCACTCACGCCGTTTGTAAACCCGTGTGGTTTTCTTTGTCCTGTGGACACAGAAGCAGAAGGTTTAGCAGCATGTTCACTCTCTTCTGCAGTGATCTAAATGCTTTCATTACCGTCGTTTCAGAGCGAGTGGGAAGCTCTGGAGATTGTGGAGCACAAATGGGCCCTGGAGAACGTAGAGGAGGAACTCATGTGTCAGGATCTGAACTTCAGGGGACTCTTTAGCTAAGAACTACAGTAGAAACAGCACTGATTGCAAACTACGTTTTAATATGAACCAGTGCTGATGTGATTTCGTAAGATGATTCAGATGTTGGTGCTGGTTGACTGCGTTGATCCTGATCGTGTTTACTTTGTTTTGAATGAATGTGAATGTCCTGCAAAGCATCTAAAATACATTTCTGACATGTTTTTGTGAGCTGTGAGTGTTGCACATCAACATTTAATTTGTTGTAAGCACAGTTCAGATCTAAATGAAGTATTAATATACAGAATTTCTCATGTCTTAATGGTATTTATGTGTGAAGTGATTTTTTTGGGTTAGTTCGGTTGTTAAAATGTCAGTTTGGATTTCATCTTTGATTAAACGGACTCTATTTGGCAGTTTTCCCTCTTTTGTGATTTTTTTTTTTTTTGACAAGCCATTGTTTCTGTCAGAGAGATATTATAACAGCAGATCGAATGTAAAACAGATACTATTTTGGTCACTGTACAAGAGATATTTAATTTAATAAACATTATATGGAACCCTAAGGTGAGGAGGAAATGAGTTTGTGCTGGAGTCTCCGACTGAATCAGACGAGAGGAAATGATTGCGCTCGATGGTTCGTCTAATGTTCGTGATCACAACTTCACGTTTCAGAGTGAAAATACTACATACTCAAAATGCAAAATTCAAAAGCTTTTATTTGATAACTTACTCGTTTAATTTCTATACAAAAAATGCCCCCACAATGCAAAATCATAAATATGAAATTTGGTGTGTTTTACTGTGGAACGGGCTTTAGAATATTGCGAAATATTTGCATTGCATTGACAGAAACAGACCAATAGAATTGCTTTAACATTTCAATTGTTCACAGCTGAGCTGAAATAAGTTAACCATGATCGCAAACAGTAGCTCTAATAATTACCCTACCAGTCAAAAGTCTTTTCTGCTCACCAATCCTGCATTTATTTTATCCAAAATTCAGCAAGAGCAGTACAATTTTGAAATATTTTTACTATTTAAAATAGCTGTTTTCTATTTGAATATATTTTAAAATCTAATTTATTCCTGTGATTTCAAAGCTGAATTTTTTAGCATCATTACTCCAGTCACATGATCCTTCAGAAATCATTCTGATATGCTGATTTGCTGCTCAACAAACATTATCAGCATATTTTCATGATTTCTGAAGGATCATGTGACACTGAAGACTGGAGTAATGATGCTGAAAATTCAGCTTTGACCACAGAAATAAATTACACTTTAAAATATATTCAAATAGAAACAGATACTGTAACAGGGTTCCCACACCTTGGTTAACTTCAAATTCAAGGACCTTTCAAGGACTTTCCAGGTCCAGTATCCTCAAATTCAAGGACTTAATGTGGGGACGCATTTCAAGTGAGAGCACGGTCACATCGTGTTTCCTTGTAAGATACAAACACAACTATGCAAAAAAGCATTTTTTGCATTCGTTTTGGCCACATGACAGAGATCCGATATTCTATAGAGAAACATATTCTATAAAGAAAGGGCTTTACTACAAACACGCACACAATCAATGGCGACTGTAGAACATAAAAGCTGAAAAAAATTTAAAAAATCCCACCAGATGCATTTTTTTTTTTTTTTTTTTTCAGTCCAAAAGACGACATGTCTGAGGCAAAGAGGACGTATGGTCACCCTAACTAAAGTAAATCAAGCAGGCTAGTACACACAGGGCACAACGTTTTGGTGAAATAACACATTAGCCAGAAAACTTGTTTCACTAAATAAATTCAAGCACTTTCAAGGAGCTGTATCTGTGCATGTTTAGTTCCAAAAACTTTCCAGGGCCCTGAAATTGTTTTTTCAGATTCACAAACTTTCAAGGATGTCAAGGACCCGTGGGAAACCTGTTTTAAACAGTAAAAAGCAGAAGAGACTTTTTTTTTAAAAAAAAAAAAAGAAAACTTTTGACTGGCAGTGCATCTGTATTTAATATTTGATACGCGACTTTCTAAAGCAGTTGATTCCAGTGAATTATTTTAGTCATAAATGCTAGAATGAAGCCATTTAACCACTGTAAAATAGTCGATCTAAACCTGATTTTTATCATTGCATTAATTAAACCTCGTACAAAAACGGAAGACCGCAGATGAGAAACACATTTGAGGAACTACTTTAAAAACCACCGACTGTAAAGCAAGAAAACTCACACCGCTTTGTAAATCTCACAAATCCAATCAAGAACATATTGGGTCTAAATTTATTTATGAAATCCGCATAAATGAAGAGAAGTAAACAAATACTATTGAGATGTACAGACATTTCAATGCTTTGAGCGTTTTGGAATGTTTTACTGTCATGAAAAAAATCTAAATGCTTAATATTTCAAAGCATCAAAATATGTCGTTTTTGGTGTCGTTCTGGACAGGTTTTGTGAGACTCGCTGTGTTGTTATATCAGATATTAGAACATACTGAGGGTATTAAGTGCTCCTTTCACATACAGTGATATATTTCTATAAATCTCACAGGACGGCGCAATAAACCGCGTCCATTAAAATCCGAGGAACGCAACAAAGCAGTCGCTTAATGGCAAGTGCGAATGAAAAAAGCATTTTCTGTAAGATCCTTACGCGGCGGCCAAACGAACCACAACGCCGCGAGCGGCTGACTAACGTTAAAATGCAGTCAGTACAAACCGAGGGAACGCGTTTCCCATCGCCGAGGATCTACGCATCCTTTAATTCAGAGGTAAAACATGTAAACGGAAGCCAAATGTGTCCAATCTAACCTCAAATTTACAGTCAGCATTTATTCATATCAAAAGTGTGTATACAATTATATATTCAATCTATAATTAACAAAATAAAATGGAAGTTCCCCCAATTCCCAGGATCTGATCCAAACGATCAAAGATAATACAACATTTATTACAATACAAAAATACTGTACAGAGGTGCCTTAAAAATCATCACGTAAAGAGCTCTATCCAGAAAGCACTTTGCTGAAATATTCTCATCGCTCCACAGAGTTTGTTATAAATTGCACGCGATTAGTCAAAAGAAAGTCGTATTTAAATCCTGCTGTAGATTTTCTTCCGATTGCGATAAAAAAGCAAATTCTCGCTGGAAAACAGGCCTCCGTTTGTGTCCCGCAACAGAGTGGCTTTCCCAGACCTCACGACGGACGAAAAAGAAAAACGAGAACGAAAATAAAAATGGAAGATCTTTAGAAGCCGCTCTTCAGAAGTACAATCTCTCTCCACATTAGCATCTGGCAATTATGAAAATAAATAGCTCACGAGTGAGTGGACAGAAAGCTATGTCTTATTTACCTCCACCCTTTTACAACGTCTCAGAAATCGGAGGATTTCCGAACACGGCGTCCCTGATACGAGAAACCCGACCCCGACCCCGACCGTCCCTGCCGACGGCGCCCGCGATCACATCGCTGCGATTCGTGGCGATAAACGGTACGTTCAGATCAAACATGACATGACAGCAGCTGAGCTAGCTCAGAAAAGCAAGCTTGGGAAATTAAAAAATAAAGAGCACGTCAGTGATGACGAGCTGCGGCGCAAACCTCATTCCTCCAATTCTCATCGTCGCTGAAGCGACGCAGGCTAATCGTCGCGCCATCTCTGAACCCGCCGCTACCGGCCCAACCCGTTTCCTCCAGCTCATCACAAAGACATAAAAAAACCACACAAATCTGCATTCCCACCCCACGATGCTCGCGCACCGGCCTGAGAGAGTTGCCCCCGCCTCGCGCTTCCCGTCGGAGCCGGCGCAGAGGCGGAGGTTCAAGTTTCCGTTGATTAAGATGATCGACAGTATGCGAGAAAGACGGAAGCGACAAGATTGAGAAAGAATGAAGTGGAACGTGTAAAAGACAAAAGGATAGAAATCAGTCCGTCTCCATGCTGACGCAGGAAGACGCTCCGTCCACGCCGTCGAGGGTCTGGGATGAGACGTGGTTCTCGGGCTGGGTGGAGGAGGGCGCGGGCGGAGGGACGGTGGGCTGGCGGATCTTGTCTTGGCGCTGGTAGAACAGGAGGTAGGCGGCGCTGGTCTACGGGAATAAAAGCAGAGTGAACGTTTCAGTGACCGGTGACCGTCAGACTCTTTCATGGTTTTTATTTCTAAACGTTTGGGTTCGGTTCTGTTACGCTCACCGAGGCTGCATTTATTTGATCGAAAACACAGAAATGTTATTACGATTTAAAATCAATGTTTTCTATTTAAATATATTTCAAAATCAGAAATCTTTGTGAATTCTTCAGAAATCATATGCCACTTTGCGGCTCAAGGAACATTTCTTATTATGAATATTGAAAACACTTTTCTTAAAACTTTTTTTAGGACTCTTTGATTAATAGAAAGCTAAAAAAAAAAAGTTACATTATACACTACCAGTCAAATGTTTTTGAACAGTACAATTTTTTATGTTTTTTACCAAAACTCTCTTCTACTCATCAAGCCTGCATTTATTTGATTCAAAATACAGCAAGAGCAGTACAATTCTGAAATATTTTTACTGTTTAAAATCACGGTTTTCTATTTGAATACATTTTAAAATGTAATTTATTCCTGTGATTTCAAAGCTGAATTTTCAGCATCATTACTCCAGTCTTCAGTGTCACATGATCCTTCACAAATCATTCTAATATGCTGATTTGCTGCTCAACAAACATTCATTATTATTATTATTATCAATATTTAAAAGAGTTGAGTACATTTTTATCAGAATTTTTTGATGATTAGAAAGATCCAAAGATTTTTTTTTCTTTTGGGGGGGAAAGAAATTATAGAAATTAATACTTTTATTTATCAAGGATGCTTTAAACTGATCAAAAGTGATAATAAAGACATTTATAATCTTACAAATGTTTCTATTTCAGATAAATGCTGTTCTTCTGAACTTTCTATTCATCAAAGAAACCTGAAAAAGATGTTTTCAACATGATAATAATAATAATGAATGTTTCTTGAACAGCAAATCAGCATATTTTCATGATTTCTGAAGGATCATGTGACACTGAAGACTGGAGTAATGATGCTGAAAATTCAGCTTTGAAAGCACAGAAATAAATTACTTTTTACAATATATTCAAACATAAAACAGTTATTTTAAATAGTAAAAATATTTCAAACTTTTACTGTTTTTGCTGTACTTTGAATCAAATAAATGCAGGATTGGTGAGCAGAAGAGACTTCTCTAAAAAAACATTAAAAATCATACTTTTCAAAAAATGTTGACTGGTAGCGTAAATGTGTAAATCTGTCACTTTTGATAAATGTAATGAATGCTTGCTGAATAAAAGTATTAACGTCTTTAAAAAATATATACTGAGCCCAAACTTTTGGTTCGTATTGTGCTTATTAAACTGTTTAGATTTACTTTTGTAAATCAGCTTACAAGGACAGTTCACCCAAAAATAAAAATTAATTTTAATTACTCATAAAATTACAGTGAACCACTGATGTCATATGAACTATTTTAACGATGATCTTACGACCTTTTTGGGCCTTGAATGTGGTAGTTGTGTTGCTGTCTATGCAGGGTCAGAAAGCTCTTGGATTTCATCAAAAATATCTTAATTTGTTCAGAAGATGAACGAAGGTCGCACGGGTTTGGAACGACATGAGGGTGAGCAATTAATGACAGAATTTTCATTTTTGGGTGAACTGTCCCTTTAAGCACTCAGTCTGGCAGCCACCATGATTTTATTTAGAGTAAAACAAGTCCAGTGCCCTGATATATATGACCATTTCTTGTGGACATCATTTTGAAACAGATCGGTCTTTCAGAGGCTGAGAAAGTTATTGTATTTTGAGGAAAAACAAACATTTCATTTTAGAGGAGCGTGCACTGATGAATCATGCACGGCAAGAACCAAGGACATTTAATAAAAAAACATTAAGGGTCTATTTTGATTTCATGTTGATAAAGCAAACCACAGGAAGGTGCATTCATCTCACCACTATTTGTTCCTCCCTTGCATAGGTCACCTTACTGTCGTCAAAGTAATACCACTGGCCGTTGTCCTTGTTACGGGCATAACTAGTATCTAGAAGAGGAAAACCAGAAGTATTGGTGTAATATTATTGGTATAATCAAGACAGCATGCAATTTTTGACATAAAACGCTAAGAAAACTGATGCATACAGTGTCCGTCTCGGAGTCCGCCATAGTGGTTCGACACAGCGATCAGGTCGTATCTACAGGGAGGTTCAGTACTGTTCACTGTCTTCTTTAGGAGGAAACCTGAGAAGTCCAAATCCCTGCAGACAGAGAATGAGAACTGCTTTTCACCAGAGCAACAACAACCGATGTACCAAGTTGTTTTCTTTTTTGAAAGAAATTAATAATTTTATGAAAGGAGAAGTCGACTTCCAGAACAACAATTCACAAATAATGTACTCCCCCCCTTGTCATCCAAGATGTTCATTTCTTTCTGTCTTCAGTCGTAAAAAAATTTTTATTTTGAGGAAAACATTTCAGCATTTTTCTCCATATAATGGACTGATATGGTGCCCTGAGTTTGAACTTCCAAAATGTAGTTTAAATGCAGCTTTAAAGGGCTCGAAATGATCCCAGCTGAGGAAGAAGGGTCTTATCTAGCGAAACGATCGGTTATTTTCATAAAAATAATACAATTTATATACTTTTTAATGCCAAATGCTCGTCTTGTCTTTCTCTCCCTGAACTCTGTGTATTCTGACTCAAGACAGTTCGGGTTTGTCGAAAAACTCAACTTCAAAAATCATTTTAAAATCATCCTACATCGCTGCAGAAGTACAGACACAGTGTTTACAAAGTGAACATGCAAAGAAGATCAAACACCCTTAACAAAAAAGGTAAAACAGTGATACAGGACGATTTTGAAGTTGAGGGAGAACATGAGATGGGAGTTTTTCCACATTCACTGACTGACATGAACCAGAACAAAAACAGTCCAGGCAGAGTAAGACAAGACGAGCGTTTGACATTAAAAAGTATATAAATTGTATTATTTTTATGAAAATAATAGATCGTTTCGCTAGATAAGACCCTTCTTCCTCGGCTGAGATCGTTTACAACTGCATTTGTGATCGTTTGAAGCTGCATTTAAACTGCATTTTGGAAGTTCAGAATCGGGGCACCATATCAGTCCATTATATGGAGAAAAATCCTGAAATGTTTTCCTCAAAAAACATGTTTTCTTTACGACTGAAGAAAGACATGAACATCTTGGATGACAAGGGGGTGACTACATTATCTGTAAACTGTTGTTCTGGAAGTGGACTTCTCCTTTAAGCTAAGACACAATAAATAGCTTATAAGTGACAGTAACGATATTTATGATGTTATTTATGATCTCAATTTCATGAAGGTGCTTTTTTTTTTTTTTTTTTTTTTTTTTTTTTTTAATGTAGCATGGTTTCCACATGAATGTTAAGTAGAACCATGGGTGCACTGGCCAAACGCCAGAGGGGCCGGACCATGTTGAGTTTTTTTTTTTTTCTTCGCTATATATGTATATATAACAATGAATTATAGTAAATGAACGCAGCCTATACTCGTCCATCGGCCCAGACAAACGGGCTGTGCGGCCCACTTGATTCAAACATTCTAATTAATTTAATGTGCTCCGGCTCAGTGCGGCGGCTCAAAAGTGCTTTTTAATGTCAAAATGTTTGAAATAGCCAATCAAAGTGTAGAAGGCGGGGTTTAGCGTTCACAGAACTGATCTGCACGACACTTGAATGTGAGTCGAGGCAGCTGAACGTGACGAGACAATTTATCAATGTGTTTACTAACTGTTTACGATATAAAACAAATGTTAAACAACAGACTTACATTTTTCAGGGATGCAAACTACTACTGGCCTTTCTGAATTTCTTAATGCCGTTCACGTTATTCATCACAAGATAAAAGCGATTTTTTGTAAATCTCTATTCAGGCTTTCTTCTGTAATTTCACGTGTCTAAGAAAATGTTTAAAAAAAATAAAGACACATAAGCCTAAAATATCATTTTCAAGCTTTACTCTAGAACACTGTAAATCTGAAGACTTTCACTCTCAAGTGCCGTGAATAAGAAAGTGACATATATTAGGCTATAATAAAAAAATATATATAATTTGCTATTTCAAATGAATTAATTTATATACAAACTGGTGGTCAAATGTTTGAAATAATTAAGACTTTTTTTTTTTGAAAGAAGGCTGAATTTCTATGACCATAAATACAGTAAAAATAATATGAAATATTATACTTAAAATAGTGGTTTTCTGTTAAAGCTATTTTAAAATTAATTTCTGTGATTACAGCTGAATTTTCAGCATCATTTTTTAGCCCCAGTCCGACACTGAGTAGAACAACCGTTTTAAACATAATGTTTGTTGAGCAGCAAATCAGAATATTAGAATGATTTCTGAAGGATCATGTGACACTGAAGACTGGAGTAATGATGCTGAAAATTCAGATTTGAAATCACAGGAATAAATTACATTTTAAAACATATTCAAATAAAAAAGTTGTTTTAAATTGTAAAAAAATACATATATTTTTAAACTACCGACCCAAACTTTTGAACACTAGTGTGTACATGTCTTTTTTTGACAAACAGTTCTTCATCTTACCGCAGGGGGAACTCCACGATGGTATCCAGTTTCTCTCGAGAGTATTTTGTGTAGGAGAAACGCTTCAAATGGATGATAAGAACCTCCGGCAAAGACCACAGATCCAGTTTCTTAGTGGCAAGCTGATGCTTTTTACATGTTGGACAATACCTACAGACCACACAAACAAACACAAGAGTTACACGTGCGGAAGAAGCAATCCTGTTCTTCAAATACATCACTAGAAATGATGAAACGGATGATTCTAGCTCTAAATTATGCAACTAACAACACAAAATGTTACTCTTTCTTCATGCTCATGTAGGCTAGACTAGAATAAATGGCGAGTATCTATGACAGAAGTACGTAGTGGATTACCAGGGGTTTTCCTCTTCCAGTGTCTCTACCGTGGTAAAGAGCTCTATACATTCCTGCAGCTGGACTGTGGTTTGCTGGTGAGGGACGTCCATGCTCTGATGCTTTATATATTTCTGCATAAACACAAACAAACAAAAAACATATGTTTGCAACAGAAATCCTACAGTTTGCATAGCTTGAAAAGCCAAGACTCAAACAAAAAGTCACTGAAAAAATGGATTTAGACATTTGTTTTATTAAATGATCAAATTAATACTACATTTAAGCATATTTCGCATATTAAAAAGCTTTAAAAATCACTGTGAGAACACACCAGTGGCTGTTGGCAGTAAAGTACAGATGATGTTCCATGAATTTATTTAGTACATTTCCTACCGTAAATATATCAAAACTTAATTTTTGATGAGTAATATGCATTGCTAAGAACTTCATTTGGACAACTTTAAAGGTGATTTTCTCAATATTTAGATTTTTTTGCACCTCAGATTCCAGATTGTCAAATAGTTGCATCTCGGCCAAATACTGTCGTATCCTAACAAACCACACATCAATGGAAAGCTCATTTATTCAGCTTTCATGTGTCTCATGATGTATAAATCTCAATTTTAAAAATTGACCCTTACGACTGGTTTTGTGTTCCAGGGTCACATTTGAAGATGCAACTAATGCATATTCAGGATATCAAAATAAATACACTATTAACTATCTTTTGAAAGAAAAGGGAATGTTTTCTATTTTAAGCATGTGTTTACATTTATGTACATAAACTCTGGTGCCGTGTTGAGTTGAGAACCACTGGTTTTGACATAAATTGACAAAGAAAAGCTGCAATGCTGGTTTATAACACTTAATATTTAGTAATATTGATTTTACTGCACTGACGCCATGAGATAAGAACAACATTTTAACTGAATTAAGCCAAATAATGAAAATATGTGACCACAAAACCAGTCTTAAGTATCACGTTTATTTGTAGCAATAGACAAAAATACATTGAATGGGTCAAAATTATCGAAAAAAAAAAAATCATTAGGAAATTAAGTAAAGATCATGTTCCATGAAGATATATATATATTTTCCTACCATAAATATATAAAAACTTGTCCTATCCTAACAAACCAGACATCAATAAAAGATTTACAATGCAAATAAATACCCTGTGATTACAATGCAAAAAATGATAACAGGCATATATATGTGTTGACAACTTTATAATCATATTAATATTAATGTGTTTGTTTTATTGTTGAAGTAATGCCATTAAGGTCACTGTCTGTGTTTTGCTTGGTAATACTTTACTTAAAGCCTTTATATATGATGCATTATAAAAGTAGTTTTACTGCATTAATTATGTCTTGTAATGCGCTGAATGATCTTAAGAATAACTGGATAAAAAAAAAAGTTTGTCAAGACTAACTTTAAGTTGCCTTGAGAAAACTGAACCAGAAAGTTTGAAAAGTTGAAAAAGTTTAAGAAGTTTTGAAAAGTTTTAAGTTCGGTGGTTTTCAGTCTAAAATAGTTTGAAGTTCTGAAGGCAATACAGTCTGTCAGAGATAGCATGTTATTAGCATGTTATTTGCTAAAATAATTAACAAGTTACTAGCATGATTCTAACATGGTTAACATGCTACTAGCATGTTGTTAGCATGTTTCTAGCATGATTAGCATGTTATTATCATATTATTATTAGCATGATTTTCTCACGATTAGCATGTTACTAGTAACATTTCTATTTGTTTCTAACTGACTCAAGTGAACTGACTTGAGCTGAATAATAAGACTATGCCTTCTGCAGAGCTTCTTAGTGCTAAACTGAACTTGTTTGAGCAGCTTTACATCGTCACTGAACTGAACTGCAGCTGATTAACAGCACACTATCGTCCTTTTAGATTCTGTTATTTTCCTGTTCATTACTTTGAAGCTGCTTTGAAAAAATCTGTATTGTGTAAAGCTTTACATACGTGAAAGTGAACTGTAATATGATGCTTCACTGCATTAGCAGCAATACTTTAAAATGAGCATGACACTAAACCTCTAATGGAACAGACTGGACCGAGCCTCGTATGAGAGATCGCATTCATTTCCTCGTGCGACAACAGACGCGAAGCATTTTTAAGGATCAGAGAGTTCATTAGCGATCTTACCTCGGCTTCGTTCTCATTGTAGTACTTCTTCTTCATGTCAGGGTCCCAGTCGATGGCGACGTATGGCTGAGCTAAACAGAAACAGTGAGTCATGCCATTAGGAGCCGGAACAGTTGTGTTTATGAGTTCACGAGTACGAAAAGACGTCAACTGAGCAGCCGGAGAGATAAAAGACACGCGATCTCACTTTGTCTTGACCCTCGCTTGTGCGCACGTGACCCTGGAGTCGTACAGAAGCATCAGAAGTGTAGAAGTCTGTAATAAACTGAGTTTCTCATTAGCGTGTACTCACAGCTGAAAGAGAAGCTGCCGTCCGCCTCTCCCATCCCTCGCTCCGTGGTGCCATTAGAGTTCACCGCCTGAATGGTAAAGAGGGCTTTTTTCCGCCTCTCCGTGTAGCGCCGTCTTCCCGGAAGCCTCTTGTTTGCCTGGGCGCAGGATGCGGCCTCCTCCTCATCCTCCTCGTCCTCGTCCTCGTCCTCCTTTCCCGAAGGCTCTGCCCCTGCACTTTGGTCCCCGTCAGTGGTGTCTTGCGAGTTGGTGTCAGTGCTGCCGCATGCCGATTGGCCCTCCTCGGTACTGCTGCCCCGGTCCGGTTCGCTGCTCGACTCCTCCTCCTCAGCTCTCTCCTCCCCCTCGCTGCTCGGGCTGGCTTCCGATTGGCAGTTGTTTTGCTCTTCGGCCTGATTGCCTTCTTGAGTCTCCTCCTCTTTCTTGGACGGCCCCGCCTCCTCAGAGTCTTCCTCGCCTTCATCTGTTCAGAAAGGAATCATTTTTGGTACATCAAGTGCTTGGGGTCATTTAACGTTTCTTTACAATAAGGTTCATTAGTTAACGTTCGTTAACTACATTAGTTAACATGAACTAAGATTGAACAGTACTTCTATGGCATTTATTAATCTTAATGTTAATTTCAGCATTTACTAATGCATTATTCAAATCAGGAGTTGTGCTTGTTAACATTAGTGCACTGTGAACTAACATGAACAAACAACTGTATTTTATTAACATTATTATTTATTAACTAACATTAACAAAGATTAATAAATAGTGTCATAAATGTATTTGTTCGTTCATGTTAATTAATACATTAACTAAAAATTGACACCTTATTGTAAATTGTTACTGAAGTCACTTATATTATTCAAAACTGCAATTATTTGATCAAAAATACAGTAAAATAATAGCAATATTGTGAAATATTATTACAATATAAAATAAAAGAATATGTGTTAAACTGTAATTTATTTCTGTGCTTTCAAAGCTGAATTTTCAGCATCATTACTCCAGTCTTCAGTGTCACATGATCCTTCAGAAATCATGAAAATATGCTGATTTGCTGCTCAACAAACATTTAAGAAACATTACTACAGTTGTGCTGCTTAATATTTTAGTAGAAAGTGGTTCTTTGATGAATAAAAAGATAAAAAGAACAGCATTTATTTGAAACAGAACTATTTTGTAACATTTAGTGAATTTATTGCATGCTTGCAGTAAAGGTATTCATTTATTTTAAAATAAAAAACGAGTCATACCATCACTAACTCCATTGGTCTGTGCCTTGTACAACTCTTCCTCATCATCTTCTTCTTCCTCCTCCTCTACTTCTTCTGAAGGGTCTAGAGGACGGACGTATCGCCTGTGCAGGGACACAATCATGACACGTATAAACTTCAACCCAACTTTAGCCTTTAAAAAGAACAGATCACGACAGCTTTATGCCATTAAAAACAGCAATACTGGATTAAACACACAGAATAATTCCATATGATCACAAAACATACAAGAAGCAGTTAGTTACCAAATGCATTTATACAGCGAAACATATGACTGAATGCATCTACTGCTGGTAAAACACGTACAAGTTATTTTAATAATCAATATGACATTGTTAAACGTACAGAGCATTTGCGTAATTAAAGATCTCTGTTTCCAGGACTAATGGCATTTATATGTGTTAACAACTTTATTACCATATTAATATTAATGTGTTTGTTTTATTGTTGAAGTAATGCCATTAAGGTCACTGTCTGTGTTTTGCTTGGTAATACTTTACTTAAAGCCTTTATATATGATGCATTATAAAAGTAGTTTTACTGCATTAATTATGTCTTCTAATGCGCTGAATGATCTTAAGAATAACTGGATAAAAAAAAAAGTTTGTCAAGACTAACTTTAAGTTGTCTTGAGAAAACTGAACCAGAAAGTTTGAAAAAATCTGAAAAGTTGAAAAAGTTTAAGAAGTTTTGAAAAGTTTTAAAGGGTCATCGGATGCTGACTTCACTTTTACATGTTGTTTGAACATTAATGTGTGTTGTCAGTGTATGTACAAATCTACCCTATAATGATACAAATCCATGCAGTGGTTTTTAATTAATCTGTTAAATAATATCCCCTTTTTCAAATCGAGCCGTTCTCAGATGCCTGTCGTTGTGGCGTCACATGACAGAGGCCACTCCCACCATAGTTGATTGACATGAGCGTCTTACCTCAGATTTTTTATGAATCTTTACAATTGCCTTTCCTAATAATGTGCTAGTTAGCAAGTTTAGCGGCTAAACATGGCTAAAGTAAACAGGCTCGTCACTCCACAGAGAGAAGAGAGGGGCGGGGCGAGCAGAGCTCATTTGCATTTAAAGGAACAATCGCTCAGAATGGGATGATTTTTACAGAGCTGATTTTAACAAGGTAAAAAGGGTGTTGTTTTACACAACCATTGAGAATTTTTAACCAAAGTATATTAGAGACCCTAAAGAATCATATCAACTTGTGGAAAATGGGCATCCGATGACCCCTTTAAGTTTGGTGGTTTTCAGTCTAAAAAAAACAATTTGAATTTTTGAAGGCAATGCAGTCTGTCAGAGATAGCATGTTATTAGCATGTTGCTAAAACAATTAACAAGTTACTAGCATGATTCTAACATGATTAGCATGTTACTAGCATGTTGTTAGCATGATTAGCATGTTGCTAGCACAATTTTCTCACAATTAACATGTTACTAGCATGTTGTTAGCATGATTCTAGCATGATAAGCATGTTACTGACATGTTTCCAACATGATTCTAACATGGTTAACATGCTGCTAACATGTTAGCTTGATTCTAACATGATTAGCATGTTGTTAACATGTTAACATGATTAACAAGTTACTATCATGTTGCTAACATTATACTAACATTAACATGTTGTTAGCATGTTTCTAACATGATCTGCAAGTTACTAACACATTACTATCATGATTCTAACATGATTAGCATGTTACTAGCATGCTGTTAGCATGTTTCTAGCATGATTAGCACGTTACTAGCACGTTGTTAGCATAATTCCAGCATGATTAGCATGTAACTAGCATGATTAACAAGTTAGTTTGAATGAGTTTGAATGGATTAGAAATACAGTACATAGAAGGGAAGTCTGACTGAGTCTCAAAGGATTCTGGGAGTTCTGTCAGTTGTAGTTTGAATAGTGTTGCTCATTTGAACATTCCATCAATGTAAGTCTATGGGATTTTTCCCAGTTTTAAACGTCATATTTAGGAAAACCGTAAGTCTGATCAGTTAGAAAAGATACAGCAACTCGGTCGGATCAGTCTGAAGATCTGGGCTGAGTTTGGAGTTTGTAGAGTTAAAGCTCTAGGAGGAGTTAGAGTTGATCATTTTAGTCTCAGAAGAATAAGAAGAAGTTTAAACAGTATTTCAGAAGTCACATTTTCGTTTGACAGCACATATTTTTCTCTCCATTTTGGCCTTCATCAACACAGAGACAGTGTTTTTGTCAAGGAAAACTGAGCTTTTGAATACGCTCTCCAAAACAGATACATTTGACAAAAACGTTTTCACTGTGAAAACAGAGGCTTTTAAAAATGATGACGCATGTTAATGTGACACATATTGTACCGATCTTTATTTATTTATTTATTTATTTATTTATTTATTATTGTGCCGGTTATGTGCTATTTGCTTTATTTACACTATTGCCACAGATGTGTTATTTTGTTCATATCACAGTCCTGCAGAAATGAAAAATTTACTTGCGACTGCTGTTTGCGGCAAAACATGACAGCGGTTGCGTTTTAGATCAGACATTCAATCGGCACAACCTGGACGTGTCAATCAGAGCCGAGATATAAAATGATCCTGCCAGAAAAACTGCATGAAAACGTATCATATCTTTTCCGTCTGTATCGTCTCAGCACGTTTTTTCTGAGGCTGTGCGCATTTGCAGGATTCATCGTTTCCTGAAGTTTCAGTGTGGATGAGAAACTCTCGGAAAATGCTTGAAATGCTAGCACGGACGGAGCGTTTTAAAACGAAAATGCTGTTTTCATTAATGTATTTGGATTAATGTAGATGTAGCCTATGAATACCTCTGTAATACACTATACAGACAAAGGCTTGAAGTAAACGGTTACTTTTTCCTTTCATAAAAAACACAATAAATGTATAGCACATTGAAAACTAATGGATGCCCACATTTAATCAAAACTAGCTTGGGTCAAAATGTACATGACCGGTGACTCACGCTAGTCTTTTCAGGAGGAGCTGGTAGAGATCTTCCCGTGTGCACTGAGCACGTGGCACAGACATCAGCAGAGGGTGACCGAACAGGGAGGTGCCGTAGCTGTTGCTGCCCGAACCGTAATCTCTGTAATGAGAGCGTTCACGCATGTAGACGGCCATAACCACCTCTTCACCGTCCTGATCCACACAGCCGCTGCTCAACTGATACCTGCATCAACACACCGCAAAACACATTTAGACCCAGCCAACTGTCTCCAGATGCATCTTTGATATACGTTTTCTTGCCCTTAAAAATTAACTGCATTATATGAAAACATGAATTTAGGAATTAATGTAACATGTAAAGTTGAGGTAAAAAACTAACTTTACATACACCTTGCAGAATCTGCAAAATGTTAATTTTTTGACCAAAATAAGAGGGATCATACAAAATGCATGTTATTTTTTTTATTTAGTACTGACCTGAATAAGATATTTCTCATAAAAGATGTTTACATATAGTCCACAAGAGAAAATAATAGTTGAATTTATAAAAATGACCCCATTCAAAAGTTTACATACACTTGATTCTTAACACTGTGTTGTTCCTGAATGATCCACAGCTGTGTGTTTTTTGTTAGTGATAGTTGTTCATGAGTCCCTTGTTTGTCCTGAACAGTTAAACTGCTGCTGTTCTTCAGAAAAATACTTCAGATCCCACAAATTCTTTGGTTTTCCAGCATTTTTGTGTATTTGAACCCTTTCCAACAATGACTGTATGATTTTGAGATGCATCTTTTCACACTGAGAACAACTGAGGGACTCACATGCAACTATTACAGAAGATTCAAACACTCACTGATGCTCCAGAAGGAAACACGATGCATTAAGAGCCAGGGGGTGAAAACTTTTGAATTTGAAGATCAGGATAAATTTAACTTATTTTGTCTTCTGGGAAAAATGTTAGCATCTTCTGTAGCTTTTGAAGGGCAGTACTAAATGAAAAATATGATATTTAGACAAAATAAGAAAAATGTAGGGTACGACGGGGCTAAAGGCGCCTTTGATATTATTTTCCTCTAAACCACCAGATGGCAGAAAAACGTGGCGTAGCACTTTCCAAAACATCCGCTTTTCAACATACACGTACGATACTCGTTGATCCTTGACACGATCACGGGCAGCAGAACAAAGTCTATTCTGCGCTTACTTGATTTAATATTTGATGTTTTTAAAAATGTTGTAGATTTAAGTAGCAAATGAGAATCACTAAAATTATTCAATATATCTTGAGACAAATGTCTTCTTAATGATTTTCATGAGTTTTGTTTAAGATAATTAAAGCTGCAGTTTTTAAATAACAAAAGAGTATGTTAAAGTACGGTTGTTACGTCCCAGTGGGTGCCGGGCCTGTTTTTTTCTTTCTTTTGGTTGCAGGTATGCTGGTGGTTGTGGGCGTGTCTTTCCACCTGAGGCTCATCATGCGGGGTTATTAAAAACTGCAGCGTTGATGAGGACGGGGGACGCGATGTTAGCTCGCTAGCCGGCTTGCTGTTTACAACTCTTTGTTTTGTTCTTTATGTTTTGTTTACATTCACTTCAGACCCTCAGCTTACAGTCCTTCCGTTGCTGACTTCCTCTGTTACTGACTACTGATTGTTGAAATTCATTTGTTAATTACGCTTTTGTTAAATAAATTGTTTTCTTTTGCTACTTGCTGGTCCGTGTTGGCTCGTTTATGTTGCAATTTTGAGCCAGTTGTAACAATGGTATTTGGGGTAAAAAGTGCCCCTGCTGTTGGGGCTAAAAGACACAATATTAACATGATAGTTAACAGAAGGCTGACTTTTCCATTTGTTGACATGATTCAGATGGTAAATATCATATATTATGTTGGGTGTCCGTCTTAGAAATAATTTAGAATGAAACCATCTTATTTAAAAACATGCTATTAATCATACCATATAATAAAATATCATGTTGGGACTATGGGATCTCCTTCAACACTTTCAGAATCTTTACATTTTGAAATGATTTTGTTTCTGTATTTTAAAATATGTGTTTTATAATAACATATTTTAATGACAGTATATTTACTGAACAAAAAACAATTATTTTATTTATCAAAATAAGCAGAAAATAGGACAAACTTTGCTAAAGTGATTGTTTTTAAAAAGTATTAACTTAAACATTACAAAAAAAACCCATTATTTTAGTTAAAGTATTTGTATCAATATTGTGTGCCTTTTACCCCGTGTGGGTTAGATTTTTTTAACAAAATAAACCACTTGTATGATTTATTTTCACACAAAATATGTTGCTCCATAAATGTTCAATACAAAAGTTTGTATTTTCCTGCAATCATATTCTTCAGACACAGCGAAAAACACATTTTTTTTTTTAGGGGGTTCCTTTAGCCCCGTCGTACCCTACACATTCTGTTCAAAAGTTTACACCCCTGGCTCTGAATGCATCGTGTTTCCTGCCGCAGTTTTATCTGAAGAACAGCAGCAGTTTAACTGTTCAGGACAAACAAGGGACTCATGAACAACTATCACTGAACAAAAACACAGCTGTGGATCATTCAGGAACAACACAGTGTTAAGAAAGTATGAAAACTTTTAAACGGGGTCATTTTTTATCATGTCAACTATTATTTTCTCTTGTGGACTGTATGTAAATGTCTTTTAGTGAAATATCTTATTCAGGTCAGTACTAAATAAAAAATAACCTGCATTTTGTATGATCCCTCTTATTTTGATCAAATAATGAACATTGTGCAGATTCTGCAAGGTGTGTGTAAACTTTTGACCTGTATTTAAATAATTTAACAGGTAAAATGGAAACTTAATGAACCATGCTTAATAAACACTGTATATCCGTGTGTGTTGGCTTGTCTGTACGATTAAAGCTGCTAAAAATCTGTACGAAAGTCAGATTAGCTCTATCTTACACAAATATATCGTCCCGGTCCAGTATACAGCTTAAGGACTCGTCAGCCTGGTAAATCCTGTAGAAGCGGTGATTGAAAACATCAGCCACAGCCATCTGTGAGGAGCAGACCAATTATTAGCTCAGACCAAAAACAACATGTACACTTAAAATGGGTTTGGATTCTCTGCCGGTGTTTCAACAGTTAAAGGCTTGTTTGAACCTGGTTGGGAGGGACGTCTGTTGCCTGAGAGAGGGCAGCGCACAAGTCAGACACTCGTCCAGCTTTAGGGACAATCAGACGATACTGCAGAGGGAAGACAGACGCGTTCTTTAGTCATCAGGACAAACCAAACTCAACAGTAAAGCAGTGTCCTCACTGCATCCTTACGAAGTACTGTTCAACAGAACTGTCAGACTATTTCGCCGTAAGCAAAACCGGTTCTGATGACATCATCACACACCACCAGCTGTCTTCCTGTTGACAAACCTGTAGTGCTACATCATTCACATCTGCCAAACTCATAGCATGGGCTCACTCATAATGAGAATGTCTGTCGTGCTGCACATATGCCGTTTTTTTCTGCCAAAAAATGACTGAGCATTTTGATATCTCGCCGTTTTTTTGTAACATGATACAAACCTGAGTGGGTTTGGCTGTGGGATCCAGTGATACGTAGAACACCTCCATGACTCTCTCCTTACTCACAGGTAAGGGGACACTCAAGTAGCAGAAGGGGTCAAAGGTCACAGAGACCTTGTTGCACTCGGGACACACCAGCGTCGACTTAAACAACCCGTGGAACGTGTCGACGATGACCGAATCGTTCCGCCGCAAATGGTTGCGCCACGCTTCCTCAGCCACTTCCTGTGATGCATAAATAGAAACGTGATTCCCATAGTAACACTCAGTGTTGTTCTAGAGTTATGTTTAGACCAAAAGTGGATTTTACAGAGACTAAGCTGGTTGATCATTTAATCAGCTGATATTTGTTTTAATTAAAGTGAATCTAAACTTTCCATAATTCCAAAATAGAACGCAATTTTAAAAAAATGATAATGGTGACGATAATAATATTAATAATATGCAGATTTATTATCAATGTTGGAAACAGCTGTGCTGCTTAATATTTCTGTGGAACCTGTGATCATTTATTTAGGATTCTTTAAGCATTTATTAAAAACAGACATCTTTGTAACAATATACACGACCATTCAAAAGTTTGGGGTCAGTATGTTTTTTCTGTCTTTGAAAGAAAGTAATGCTTCCATTCAGCAAAATTATGTTAAACTGCTAAAAAGTGATAGAAAAGACTTTGTTAGAAGAGATTTCTGTTTTGAATAAATGCTGTTCTTTTTAACTTTTCATTCAAAGAATCTAGAAAAAGTATCACAAAAACTTTCCACAATGTGAAATAGAATGGAATTCTATTATAAAATTGACTTAATGCTAATTACCCATGGAAATGGTTAGGGTTAGGATTAATTAATCACTTAATAAAATAAAAAAGTATGCTTCACTATGTCACAAGAAATAACTTTTATTTTACAATAAATGACCTATCAGTAAAGTACTGCATCACTGATACGGGCTGTTCCACAGAATTGGTCTGAACATCTTGAAAAAATGTGCTTTTTTGCTGTTAAATTCTCATATTG
Source organism: Labeo rohita (assembly GCF_022985175.1). Taxonomy (NCBI): domain Eukaryota; kingdom Metazoa; phylum Chordata; class Actinopteri; order Cypriniformes; family Cyprinidae; genus Labeo; species Labeo rohita. The sequence continues at coordinate 37,745,588 of NC_066876.1, read as the reverse complement.
TATTTTCAGAAAGTTTTGGAATATTTGTCCTCCCCCAAATTCATCACTACTGAAACACAGTAATATATAATAACTTTTTTTTTTTTTTATTACAATTTATTCTGAGGTAAATCCATAATAATTACATTTTCAACAATATTTCAAGTGTAATTTATGAGATTTGTTCTATTTTGAATCCAGTTTTCCTTTGCAAAAGGCAAAAAGTTAATCATACTGAATTCAACGTTAAGGACTCATTAGTTTGAACATACACTGAACCAAAAACTATCATAACATTTTAGTAGATTATTCAGTATACTTTTTTTTTTTTTGACAAAACACCCCATGTTTCAGAAGCGACAGCACATTTTCATGGAAATATTCCCAAAAAAGTGTGCTGAATTGCAGAAAAAATGTTTTCGCTAGTGACGTTCCTTAAAGGAGAAGTCCACTTCCAAAAGAAAGAAAACATTTCAGGATTTTTCTCCATATAATGGACTGATATGGTGCCCCGATTTTGAACTTCCAAAATTCAGTTTAAATGCAGCTTCAAAGGCTCTAAACGAACCCAGACGAGGAAGAAGGGTCTTATCTAGCGAAACGATCGGTTATTTTCATTAAAATAATACAATTTATATACTTTTTAATCTCAAACGCTCGTCTTGTCTTTCTCTCCCTGAACTCTGTGTATTCTGGTTCAAGACAGTTCGGGTTTGTCGAAAAACTCCAATTGTATTTTCTCCCTCAACTTCAAAAATCATTTCAGAATCATCCTACATCACTGCAGAAGTACAGACACAGTGTTTACAAAGTGAACATGCAAAGAAGATCAAACACCCTTAACAAAAAAGGTAAAACAGTGATATAGGACGATTCTGAAGTTGAGGGAGAACATGAGATGGGAGTTTTTCCACATACACTAACTGACATGAACCAGAACAAAAACAGAGTTCAGGCAGAGTAAGACAAGACGAGTGTTTGACATTAAAAAGTATATAAATTGTATTATTTTTATTAAAATAATCGATCGTTTCGCTAGATAAGACCCTTCTTCCTCGATTGGGATCGTTTATAACCACATTTGTGATCGTTTGAAGCTGCATTTAAACTGCATTTTGGAAGTTCAGAATCGGGGCACTATATCAGTCCATTATATGGAGAAAAATGCTGAAACGTTTTCCTCAAAAAACATGTTTTCTTTACGACTGAAGAAAGAAAGACATGAACATCTTGGATGACAAGGGGGGGGGGAGTACATTATCTGTGAATCGTTGTTCTGGAAGTGAACTTCTCCTTTAAAGTTACACACAGATTTTTCAGACTTTTGAACACATTTACCTCAAAATGATGAGATCTATCTCATCTTACATCTTGTTGCTATGAGAGAGGGGGACACAGGAATATTTCCTGATCATAAATTTATGGGTTTAGTTAAAACCAGTGTCAGCCAATTGACTTAAAACATACACTGTTCCGGTAGTGACATGAAAAATGCAGGATACATTTTTTACATTTTCATTATTTACTAGGGATGTGACGAGATCTCGTGACGATATCCTCGCAAAACATTTAGCAGTGTTTACATTAGAGCTGCATGATTAATCCTTAAAAATGACAACTGTTTCACATGGCGAGTGTCAGTGGAGCGTGAGAAGCAGGTTTTGTCGCTGCCCATGTTAATGAATCAGAGGGTCGGGGTAAATGTGAACACAGAAAGAGCAACACAAGCAGTCTTTTTAACCACGTTATAATCTATTATTATTATTTCTGTGTTACAGACATTTAAATAACAGAAGTACTGGGAAAAAAGTTTATAGTTTGGGTATAAACACTTATTGTGTACAGTCGCAATCAAAACGAAAGTATCTTAACACGTGTATGTATTGTAACGCTGATCCTCTTCCCGCCAGGAGGAGGCGACAACTCTCGTTTAAAAAAGTATGTCATTGAATCATTCATTCAGGAGATTTCAATAGTCAAACAAGTCTTAATGAAGTGACACACTGACTCCTTCATTGAATGTTTTTTAGTTGTTGTTGTTTAAATGAATATATGTTTTTAAAAGACTTCAGCAATGAACGGTTGCCAGAACCACTAGTAAATTACTTTATTTTGTTTAGTTTTCTAATCTTTTTTCTTCAGATTCGTGAGAGAATCATGGTCTCAAATTTATTAAAAACAACTGGGATTCTCAATTTATCCAGAATCGTGAAGCTCTTGTTTAAATGTTGTTTATTACTGCATATAATTAATTAAAATGGAAGTTTAATTTCATAAAGTTCAAAATGCACCTACATTTCTTTGCATTTTGTCTTTTTCATTATTTTCCCTATATATTTAATAAGTGTCTCGTCACACCCGTATTATTTACATTTTCAGTTTCATTATTTACAAAGAAAATATAAATAAATATTTTTTCCATTGTTGTTTTTGCAACAATGGGGAAAAAAATACAGAAATTAGTTCAAAATCATTTTCATAACTTGAAATTTAGGGATTAGGGTTTGGGACAGCCACCTCCCAATTGAGAGCACCAAATAAATGATGACTTTCAATCTAATAAGTTTACTAAAATTTTAAACATCACTGTGTTTCAATAGATACAGAAGGATCTTAATAAACACCTAGGATTTGAATACTTAAATGTTGTTTAAATGTGTTTTTTGGGACAGCAGTGTGCACCAATTCTCTAGAATTTCTCATATGTGGCACGAGGTGTACATTATGCATGTTTTTTTTTTTTTGTGTACTACAGTGTGTGTGAAATGCACCTGGTCAGGTCTGCCATCAGCATCCCTGAGTTCAATATATTCCTTCTTTTTGACCCGGTTGAGGTCTTCATGTAGACCGTCCAACAGGAAAGACAGCAGCTCCTGAGAGTCGTGTTGCTGGTAGCCCAGAAACTGTGATGCAAAATGGCCAACCTTTGTCTGTGAACACAAACAAACACAAAAATGATTCATTTCTGCACTACTAATGTAGCGAAACTAAAAACGAACTGAAGGCTTACAGCGCTTAAAGCCTATAAATGACTTCAACTGATCAAAAGGGACAGTAAAGGCACTTAAAATAAATAAAAAAGACTTCTGTTTTAAGCAAATGCTGTTCTTTTGAACTTTCATTGATGATAATAATAATGTTTTCGGAGGAGCAAATTAAAATGCAAAGAGGAAAGGCAATGATTAGAAGACTGGAAATGGCATAGTAATTAGAAATGGAACCAGATTTGAAATGAGCCAATTGATTTCAGCTCTGCTGGTGTCCACAAAGTTTTGTACTGAAAAACGCTAATGCAGAGCGATCACTACAATTACGTTACCTTAAATGCCCGAGGAACCACAGAATAGTGCCTGCCTGACCACATCTGTTTGATGACATCTGCGTAGGCTTCTGCAATTTCACCCTTCATGCCCAGAGGGTTGCTGAAGTTCAGTTCTTCCAGATACGAGTTCCTCAAAAAGTACTCAGTCAGCGGCGGCGTGTTACTCAGACACTGTGGGAAAAAATGCACAATTCACTTTAAGAAAAGCATTTTGTATAAGATGTGAGCATTAAGCAATTCATGACCTCTAACCTGTAAAGCTGAGTTCATGAAGCAGGTGTTGCCTAGGTTTGTGAGGCCACACACTCCAGGAAGCCCTCGATACGAGTCCTCGTCAGCAGAGTTCCGCCTGGAGACACAAAATTCCATATAAATTCCAAACATCCAATAAAATAAGTGCAGATCAAGTCATTTTGCAGCCAAGGTTCAACAACTGGTCTGAAACATTCATGCTACATTAAGCATTAATTCCAAAAAAATATATAAAATTGTAGTGCTGTGTGATTAATTGCAATTAATCACATTAAAAAAAAAATTTTTGTTTACATAATATGTGTGTGTGTAGCGTGTATATTTATTATACGTTTATTGCTACACACATACCGTATATTTTTTACATGCATATATATTTATTGATTTAATTAACATTTAATATAAATATATTTAATATATATAGAACATATTTTTCTTAAATACATCCATGCATGTGTGTGTGTGTATATATCCATAATAAATATACACAGTACACACACACACACACACACACACACACACACACACACACATATATATTTAGTAAACAAAAGCTCTTATTTTGGGTGCGATTAATCGCGATTAATTGTTGCACAAAACTATAAAATTGAATTCCTCATGATATCAGCCCTTTAAAACACAGTCCATTTATTTTTAAACTGCTCTGGATAGGGCAAAATCTTCTTTTTAACCTACTATAATTGTTTATTGGACCTTTGCCCATTCTGGAGTGACTTATTCGACAATTGGTGTAAATAATATGGTCCCAATTTTTTTTTTTTAATAAACAAAATGTTTTCTACCAATCACAGGATTGATTGCGAAATTTATTTGCGCTACAGTGATCAAACTTGGCTTGCCATTCCCTGAGGATATAAGCATTTAACCTACTACAACTAGCTACTGATGTAAATGAATGGGGTTGATGATAAATATGTGGACGTTTGAGCATTCTGTGCTTTAGACACGTTTCCTTAACAAAAACAGAAAGGAAACTTGCATTGGTGCACGAGAGAAGGAAGCTGGTGTCTTTATACTCACATGATCTGAGGCCTGGTTGTGGGCCACGTACCATCCGCATTCCTGATCTCCATAATCACCGTCTGCAGAGCGAGCAGAGCATGTTAGGACACAACACACACACAAACACATGCAGGGTGGCCCATGACAGACCATTCATTTACTAGCAGCTCTGTATGACAAACCTGCCAGGTGAGGTACGGGCAGTGCCTATTACTGTAAATGTCACCACATGGTTACGTAACATAACAGATGAACAGTTTAGGAGTGTAAGTGATAGGTGTGTGTTTTACCATGCCAGAGCTGAGACAGGAATCTAGGACGGTCATGTTAAGGTTGCGTAGCCTCTCCAAGCTCGAATCCGTACTCCGCATCCACAGTCGACTCTCAGCCGTCTCCGACACATCAAAATGCTGCCGTATCTTTTGATGTATAGCGTCTATCAAACACAGATGCGCACGTCAGAGATTCACACGCACGCACTCAGAGATCTGCAGCTCTGATAAACCAGGCTGCCAATATCCTGAGGGGTTTCACATATCAGTTTACAAAACACAATTACATGCCAATAAAGTAGATCTGTGAGAATGACATGCTGTTAATTAAGTAGCATTCCAGTGTTTGAGCTAAACCTTTGATGCACCGCATAAGACGACTTTATTTTAATATAAGTAGACTTTAAGACATTTAGTATGCCTGTTTATCAAACATAATTAATATGAGAAGAAATTGTAAGATATTGAAGTAATTGTCTAACTCTATCTTACTTAAAATACACTTAATACCACACTACTGTTCATAAATTTGAGGTCGGCATGATTTTTTTTTTTTTTTTTTTTAAAGAAATTGATGCTTTTATTCCAATTTATATTTAATTATTTTTCTTTTAAGTTTATCATTTTTAATCGATTCATAAAAGAACCACGAAAAAAATAAGCACTGAAATTGTTTTCAACATTGATAATAATTATAAATGTTTGTTGAGCAGCAAATCAGCATATTATAATGATTTCTGGAGGATCATGTGACACTGACGGTGGAGTAATGATGCTTAAAAAAAAATAAAAAAATCACTTTTACATCACAGGAATAAATTACATCTTAAAATATGTTCAAATAGAAAACAATTATTTTACATTCTAACAATATTTCAATAATATTATTGCTGTTTTACTGTGGTTTTGAACAAATAAATGCAGCCTTGGAGAGCATAATAGACGTCTTTCAAAAATCTTACTGACCCCAAACTTTCGAACATACTGTATGAATGTCACTGAATAAAAATAGCAAATAATTAAATTTAAACATTTCAGTAAAAAAAAGGTTATGTTTTAAATGATAACACACACTAGGATTGTGCCATAAACATACAAATGCACGTGAGTGAGAAAAAACAAACACATGTAAAGAAGTTCTTTCTTTTTCATGTTTAGGTTCTGTGAATTCTGGGAATGTGTATAGCAAACAAAACATATATACATCAGGTGAGGATCTAAACATCACAAATTGGGCTTAGTACAAAGAATGCAATTTTCAAAGCTTCATTATTACTTGTCATTTTGGATGCATTGCGTATTATAAAACAGAAGCCCTGGCTCCGTTATTCACTGCAGTAATTTTACATGCAGAAAGTGAGACTGTATCTTTAATCAGACATTCTTAAAGGGACAGTTCACCCAAAAATGAATATTTTGTCATCATTTACTCACCCACATGTCGTTCCAAACCTGTGTAAGTTTCTTTCTCATGTTGAACACAAAAGAAGATATTTTGAAAAACCAAACTGGTCCCCACTGACTTCTATAGTAGGGAAGAAAGCACTGTGGAAGTCAATGGAGAGCATCAACTGTTCAATTACCAGCAATCTGCAAATATCTTCTTTTACGTTAAACGTAAGAAAGAAACGTAGACGGGTTTGGAACGACATGAGGGTGAGTAAACGATGAGAGTTTTCAAATATTTATTTCTATTCCTGCACTCACGTATCTTGTCTGCTCGACTGAAGCTCGCAGGCACGGTGCTCTCCAGGTTGCTAGAAAGACAGAGGTAGATCTCCACAGGGTAGACCTCTACTTTAACAGTGCTGGGAAGATCAACAACCTGGAAAGAGAAAGATGAAGACTTCCACACCTGCCTAATTTGCACTCAACATCTCATTTGAAGTCGCAGAAAGAAAAGTCAACAGTCTACCTTCCTCTCCAAAGGAGGCTGATCTTTCATCATGTCATACCACGACAACAGTTTATGCCAGGCTTCCGCTGGGACCAGGATAAAGTCCTCATTCTCCGACAGCCTCTCTTTCAGATGATAGGAATCCAGATCTACAGAAAGCATTTAAAATATTTAAAAACGTCTCCTGTCTCCACAGTTATTAAAGAAAGAGCCAAAAATGAAAAAATGCTGAAAATGTGCTCACCCTCAGGCCATTCAAGATGTAGATGAGTTTGTTTCTTCTTCAGAGTTGGAGAAATGTAACATTACATCACTTGCTCACCAACGGATCCGCTGCGGTAAATGGGTGCCGTCGGAATAAGAGTCCAAAGTGGAAAAAACATCACAAAAATCCACACAACTGCAGTCCGTCAATTAATATCTAAAATTGATAATGTGATTAAACCGTTGCTTACGGCTAAAACACGAGCCCTCTATCCTATAATATCACTTTCTACAGTTTTGAACTTATGGATTATGAACATTTACGCCATAAAGATAAAAAGCCTTAAAGACAGATTTGTTTCCTACAAACACCCAGTTTTTCACTTCAAAAGACGTCAACTGATGGACTGGAGTGGTGTGGATTACTTGTGGATTATTGTGATGTTTTTATCAGCTGTTTGGACTCTCATTCTGACGGCACCCATTCACTAGATCCATTGGTGAGCAAGTGATGCAACGCTAAAGTTCTTCAAATCAATTCCCATGAAGGAACAAGCTCATCTACATCTTGCATGGCCTGAGGGTGAGTAAATATTGATCAAACGTTCCATTTTTGAGTCGACAATTCCTTTAAAGTTTAAAAGATTTACAGAGAATGAGACATTGAACATTTTATGGTGCTTGTACTGGATCCTGTGTGTAACGTCGCAGAACAGCAGCGCTTACCTTCGTAGAGGGGAGTGTTATCAATCTTCCCGGGGTAGGAGGTGGAATTTTGGTCCCCGGTGTGCACAAACTCTTTCCACCGGTCAAACCACCTTTTGTCCAGCAAATACCTGCGATACAGATGCACCGTCACATTCAACACGGCTTGGTTGTATCAGGCCAACGCCATTTAATGAGCTTTAGGACAAATCTGTTTAATGTAAACTGCACAGGGCGCCGGTGTCAGTCATGGATTAAGACACCAAACGCCTGTCATACGCCTTTAAGGACGAAAAGGAATTACAGCAGATCTGCCTTTCCTGTCCAAGCAGGGACAACAAACCGAAAGTAACTTTCCCACAACAGACTGACACACCTTCCAGAGATGGAAGTGAAACATAAAGCAATAACTTACAACAACAACATAAAACCAGGTCATGTGAGCATTTACTACCTGAAAATGAAAAGAAATGAGTCAGTTTAACTCGAGTGGAGTTAAGGATGTTCTGATCTGGAAACACAAGCGAGCTGTCAAATCCTAATGATGCTAAGGAAGCTGTTAACCAGGAAACCCAATCTATTAGGCCTGAAAACTGACCCGTGTGTGAGTTTCCTTCTTTTATTTGATGTGAATCATTGAACTCTCACTTACACTGACACGACTGAACCCGAGCAACCCAAACACCCTCAAACCGCGCAAACTCAGGCGCGTTATTAGTTCTACAGAGTTCTGTTAGCGCTTTATCCGTGTTGCGGTTGTTGTTGTTTATTCAGTGTTTGTTTGTTTGTTATTTCGGCTGTGAAGTTTCTCTCACCAGCTGTCTCCCGCCCGGAGCTGCTGCTGGTTCAGGCTGTCGATCTCCCGCCACTGGGTCTCGAGTCCCGGAGGCTCCGTAGCCGAACCGGTGCTGCCGTTCGCAGCCATAATCACTCAGAAAATCCGAAAAGCGCCGTTAGAGCCGCATAGACACACCGGAATGTTTTGACGCAGGAAGTAGGAAGCGGTTAGAATGACAACTTCCGCCCTGCGAGAGAGGGGCGGGACGTACGGCGAGAGGCGTGTGGCGGGGAGAGTTTGTTTCCAACCTGTTTTATTACATCAAATCTGCAAAATACCGATAAATACCTCGCCACTTGCATAAAATTGATCCTGAATGTGTTTTTAATGTTGATTTAATTCTGTAATGTGTTGTAATAATTACATGCATACAATTTTATATACAACATTATATTATTTGTACATTTAGGTTGATTGAAAAATGATTCATTTTCGCATTTAATTATTATTCTGTCATTGAATTTATTAACTATTGATGCTGTCATGATGGAATATTATTGCTGAAAAATGTCCCCATAAATAATTTATAATTGACTCATTATTATTACTATTATCAAGGGCGTAGGTTTGATTTTGGCATTGGTTTGGTGGGGCACGGCAGACAATAGATATTTAATTGTTTGATCAAAGTTATTGCCAGGGACAATTAAGCAGTCGCTGGATATTGGTAGGGGCATGACATAGCGTCCCTGAATGAAATGATTCGGGAACCCGCATAAGCCCCGCCGATCTAAATCAAATGATTCGCGATCCGAGGTTCCAATCTGTACCTCACCAAGATTCAGTTTGTCACGTGGAGTAAGACAAGGCTGTCCTATATCTCCATATTTATTCTTACTCGCCTCTCAATTTTTAGCCCTGCATATTTCTAATAATAATTTACAAGGTATTTCAATTGACGATAGACAAATTCTAATTAGCCAACTGGCTGACGACACCACTCTGTTTCTGAATGACGCTTCCCAAATCCCTTTAGCTTTGCAATTGATCGAGTCCTTTTCCAGAGCTTCGGGTCTCTGTCTAAACATCAACAAATGTGAGTTAATGTCAATTAAACGCTGTGAAATTCCCTCTATATGCAACATCCCTGTGAAAAATCAAGTTACATACTTAGGTATTGTCATTAATAAAGACCAGAAAACAAGATGTAAACTAAATTTTGACCCTTTAATAGTGAAAACACAAAGTAAAATGACTATGTGGCTGCAGAGAGATTTATCAATAAGAGGAAGAATTTTACTCTCTAAAGCTGAAGGATTGTCTCGACTGACTTACGCTGCTCTTTCCTTGGAGGTTGATAAAGGAACATTAAAAAAAGTTGACAGCATGTTAAACAACTTTGTTTGGAAAAATAAAACCCATTATATCAGGAAATCAGTAATAATGAATCCAACAAAACAAGGGGGACTGGATTTTCTAGATTTTGCTACCTTAAACAACACTTTTAAAATTAATTGGCTTAATAATTTTCTTAAAAATCCCTCTTCCCTTTGGAATATTATCCCCAATTATATTTTCTCTAAAGTTGGTGGGCTGAATTTTCTTTTACTCTGTAATTATAATATCTCAAAAATCCCTGTCAAACTTTCTAATTTCCATAAGCAGATGCTCTTGGCCTGGTCCCTCATATACAAACACAACTTCTCTCCACACAAATATTACTTATGGAACAATAAGGATATTCTTTACAAGAATAAATCTCTTTTCTTCAAGGATTGGTTTGAAAACAACCTTCTTTTAGTTGGACAGCTTTTTAACTCACAAGGCAGACTTTATAATTATTCAGATTTTTTACAGAAATATAATATTCCTGTATGTGCCGATGAATATGCGATTGTTTTCAATGCCGTTCCCTCTGGTGTGTCTTTTCTGTTGCAAGGTTCTACATTTCCATGGCCGTGTTCTTACTCTCTGAATTTAACTGACACAATGATTGGAGGTGTTTGCTTTTCTACAGATCGTCAGAAAAATAACTATAAAATCAGAGCTCTCTTCCAGGCTGAGATAACAACAATTCCATATGTAATACCGTATTGGAATAATATTGTGGAGAATATACCTTGGGAGAAAGTATGGACCTTGCCTCATAAGTATCTGCTTACCAATAAAGTAAAAGAAATGACATTTAAACTGATTCATAAATGTTACCCGACTAAAGTCTTTCTTAGGAAATATAAGCCTGACATTGAAGTGAACTGCAGTTTTTGTGATTCTTCTGAAGAAGACTTCATTCATTTGTTTTGGGAATGTTCCCACACAGAGAAATTCTGGTCTGACTTTTTGGTGTTTATTCAATCTTATTTTGTAAGTGACTTCTCATTTTGTTTTAAAGATGCTTTGTTTGGCTTATTTGAATATTCTAAGGAGAATACAGGAAAATTTTACATAATTAATTTATGTTTTCTGTTAGCTAAATTTCACATTCATAAACAAAAGTTTACTGGCTCTAAACCTCTTTTTTCTTTGTTCAAAGTGGATTTGGATATGTATGTGGAAACTATCCAAAGTTCTACTAATTTGAAAGCTATGAAAACTGTATCTCTGTATTCATCCTTTGTGTCATCTTAAGATGTAATTGTATTACCCTGTTTTTTTCTTTGTTTCCCTGGCAACAAATCTGTGTATTTTTGTTTCTTTTTATTTATTTTGTCTGTATTTGTACTGTTTTGTTGTTTTGAATATCTGTAATGCTTAATAAAAAAAAAAAAGAGGTTCCAATCTGAATTAAATGATTCGCGATCCGAAGTTCCGATTTGAATTAAATGATTCGGGAACCTGCATAAGCCCCGCCGATCTAAATCAAATGATTCGTGATCCGAAATTCCGATTTTAATGAAATGATTCGCGAACCTGCATAAGCCCCGCCGATCTAAATCAAATGATTCGCGATCCGAAGTTCCGATTTGAATGAAATGATTCGTGATCCGAGGTTCCGATCTAGCGATCCGAAGTTCCGATTTGAATTAAATGATTCGGGAACCTGCATAAGCCCCGCCGATCTAAATCAAATGATTCGCGATCCGAAATTCCGATTTTAATGAAATGATTCGCGATCCGAAGTTCCGATTTGAATCAAATGATTCGGGAACCTGCATAAGCCCCGCCGATCTAAATCAAATGATTCGCGATCCGAAGTTCCGATTTGAATTAAATGATTCGCGAAGCCGCTCCGAAGTTCTGAACTAAATCAAATGATTCACGATCCGAGGTTCCGATCTAAATCAAATGATTCGCGATCCGAGGTTCCGATCTAAATCAAATGATTCGCGATCCGAAGTTAAGATCTGAATCAAATGATTCGCGAACCCGCATAAATCCCGATCTAAATCAAATGATTCGCGATCCGAAGTTCCGATTTGAATGAAATGATTCGCGAACCCGCATAAGCCCTGCCGATCTAAATCAAATGATTCGCGATCCGAAGTTCCGATTTTAATGAAATGATTCGCGAACCTGCATAAGCCCCGCCGATCTAAATCAAATGATTCGCGATCCTAAGTTCCGATTTGAATGAAATGATTCGCGAACCCGCATAAGCCCCGCCGATCTAAATCAAATGATTTGCGATCCGAAATTCCGATTTTAATGAAATGATTCGCGATCCGAAGTTCCGATTTGAATTAAATGATTCAGGAACCTGCATAAGCCCCGCCGATCTAAATCAAATGATTCGTGATCCGAGGTTCCAATCTGAATTAAATGATTCGCGATCCGAAGTTCCGATTTGAATCAAATGATTCGGGAACCTGCATAAGCCCCGCCGATCTAAATCAAATGATTCGCGATCCGAAGTTCCGATTTGAATTAAATGATTCGCGAAGCCGCTCCGAAGTTCTGAACTAAATCAAATGATTCACGATCCAAGGTTCCGATCTAAATCAAATGATTCGCGATCCGAGGTTCCGATCTGAATTAAATGATTCGCGAACCCGCATAAATTCCGATCTAAATCAAATGATTCGCGATCCTAAGTTCCGATTTGAATTAAATGATTCGCGAACCCGCATAAATTCCGATCTAAATCAAATGATTCGCGATCCGAGGTTCCGATCTAAATCAAATGATTCGCGATCCGAAGTTCCGATTTGAATGAAATGATTCGCGAACCCGCATAAGCCCCGCCGATCTAAATCAAATGATTCGCGATCCGAAATTCCGATTTTAATGAAATGATTCGCGAACCTGCATAAGCCCCGCCGATCTAAATCAAATGATTCGCGATCTGAAGTTCCGATTTGAATGAAATGATTCGCGAACCTGCATAAGCCCCGCCGATCTAAATCAAATGATTCGCGATCCGAAATTCCGATTTTAATGAAATGATTCGCGATCCGAAGTTCCAATTTGAATTAAATGATTCAGGAACCTGCATAAGCCCCGCCGATCTAAATCAAATGATTCGCGATCCTAAGTTCCGATTTGAATGAAATGATTCGCGAACCCGCATAAGCCCCGCCGATCTAAATCAAATGATTCGCGATCCGAAGTTCCGATTTGAATGAAATGATTCGCGAACCTGCATAAGCCCCGCCGATCTAAATCAAATGATTCGTGATCCGAGGTTCCAATCTGAATTAAATGATTCGCGATCCGAAGTTCCGATTTGAATGAAATGATTCGGGAACCTGCATAAGCCCCGCCGATCTAAATCAAATGATTCGCGATCCGAAATTCCGATTTTAATGAAATGATTCGCGATCCGAAGTTCCGATTTGAATTAAATGATTCAGGAACCTGCATAAGCCCCGCCGATCTAAATCAAATGATTCGTGATCCGAGGTTCCAATCTGAATTAAATGATTCGCGATCCGAAGTTCCGATTTAAATCAAATGATTCGGGAACCTGCATAAGCCCCGCCGATCTAAATCAAATGATTCGCGATCCGAAGTTCCGATTTGAATTAAATGATTCGCGAAGCCGCTCCGAAGTTCTGAACTAAATCAAATGATTCACGATCCGAGGTTCCGATCTAAATCAAATGATTCGCGATCCGAGGTTCCGATCTAAATCAAATGATTCGCGATCCTAAGTTCCGATTTGAATTAAATGATTCGCGAACCCGCATAAATTCCGATCTAAATCAAATGATTCGCGATCCGAAGTTCCGATTTGAATGAAATGATTCGCGAACCTGCATAAGTCCCGCCGATCTAAATCAAATGATTCGTGATCCAAGGTTCCAATCTGAATTAAATTATTCGCGATCCGAAGTTCCGATTTGAATTAAATGATTCGGGAACCTGCATAAGCCCCGCCGATCTAAATCAAATGATTCGCGATCCGAAGTTCCGATTTGAATGAAATGATTCGCGAACCCGCGATTTGAATGAAAGCCCCGAACCCGATATAAATCAAATGATTCGCGATCCTAAGTTCCGATTTGAATTAAATGATTCGCGATCCGAAGTTCCGATTTGAATTAAATGATTCGGGAACCTGCATAAGCCCCGCCGATCTAAATCAAATGATTCGTGATCCGAGGTTCCAATCTGAATTAAATGATTCGCGATCCGAAGTTCCGATTTGAATTAAATGATTCGGGAACCTGCATAAGCCCCGCCGATCTAAATCAAATGATTCGTGATCCGAGGTTCCAATCTGAATCAAATGATTCGCGATCCGAAGTTCCGATTTGAATTAAATGATTCGCGAAGCCGCTCCGAAGTTCTGAACTAAATCAAATGATTCACGATCCGAGGTTCCGATCTAAATCAAATGATTCGCGATCCGAGGTTCCGATCTAAATCAAATGATTCGCGATCCTAAGTTCCGATTTGAATTAAATGATTCGCGAACCCGCATAAATTCCGATCTAAATCAAATGATTCGCGATCCGAAGTTCCGATTTGAATGAAATGATTCGCGAACCTGCATAAGTCCCGCCGATCTAAATCAAATGATTCGTGATCCAAGGTTCCAATCTGAATTAAATTATTCGCGATCCGAAGTTCCGATTTGAATTAAATGATTCGGGAACCTGCATAAGCCCCGCCGATCTAAATCAAATGATTCGCGATCCGAAATTCCGATTTTGATGAAATGATTCGCGATCCGAAGTTCCGATTTGAATGAAATGATTCGCGAACCCGCATAAGCCCCGCCGATATAAATCAAATGATTCGCGATCCTAAGTTCCGATTTGAATTAAATGATTCGCGATCCGAAGTTCCGATTTGAATTAAATGATTCGGGAACCTGCATAAGCCCCGCCGATCTAAATCAAATGATTCGTGATCCGAGGTTCCAATCTGAATTAAATGATTCGCGATCCGAAGTTCCGATTTGAATTAAATGATTCGGGAACCTGCATAAGCCCCGCCGATCTAAATCAAATGATTCGTGATCCGAGGTTCCAATCTGAATCAAATGATTCGCGATCCGAAGTTCCGATTTGAATTAAATGATTCGCGAAGCCGCTCCGAAGTTCTGAACTAAATCAAATGATTCACGATCCGAGGTTCCGATCTAAATCAAATGATTCGCGATCCGAGGTTCCGATCTAAATCAAATGATTCGCGATCCGAAGTTCCGATTTGAATGAAATGATTCGCGAACCTGCATAAGTCCCGCCGATCTAAATCAAATGATTCGCGAACCCTCCCCAAAGTTTCGAACTAAATCAAATGATTCGCGATACGCGATCCGAAGTTAAGATCTGAATCAAATGATTCGCGAACCCGCATAAGTCCCGATCTAAATCAAATGATTCACAAAGCCGCTCCGAAGTTTCGAACTAAATCAAATGATTCGCGAAGCCCCTCCGAAGTTCTGAACTGAATCAAATGATTCGCGATGCAAGCTTTGAAGTCCCGATCCGAATCAGTTGGAGCGCTTCGAAACAGTGTATGATTTTGTGACGCAGTACTTTAATTCGGAGTTTTGAAAATGTCCGATTGACTCATACAGCCTGTGATTTTTATAACCATTAACAGTTAGAAGCGATGTCGACTCTTTTGATCTGGTGTTTGCTAGTGAATTGCTTGGACTGTGAGCGGTTGACATTATGAAGTTAAAGTTATTGTTCAAGTTAAAGAGGGTGAACTTTATCATTCAGCTGAACTGTGCACGTTTTAAACCCCTTTTTTAACATGGTTATATATACGTATGTTGAATTGTTTGATTAATTATTGCTATTATTATTATTATTATTATTAGCCTATGTCATCCCGATCTAATCTAAGAAATGGACAGTATTTACAGTGCAACATGTTATGCATTACTATACATGCATTCAGCTAATAAAGGTAATATATATGCGAATATATGTACTATATTATCTGTATTTATACATTTATTGTACATTGATTAAAATATATACATTTCCGTAGACATATCTCGATCTAATTCTAATATTGTAACACTCAAACCTTTAAACTGGACATTAAATTTGACACTGAAAATTTAGAGTGCGACGTGTTATGCATACATGCATTCATATATATTGTATATATAAAAAACATTAAGATGACCTCATTCCTTCATTTTTGCTACCAGAAAACCGATTTATGTAAGTGACCTGAAGTTTTGGCTGTAGGACTGTGCGTTTGACACAAGGTGGCAGTGTTTGTCAGAAAAACACAGACAATAGAGACTCAATTCACAGAACTAAAAGTACTTAAAACGAGCCATAAATTGATATATTGACTGATAAATGACGCTTTAACTAATCTGATTAATCTTATAGCACAACATTTTCAGCTGACAGTGTATGAACCTGCACTGTTCAAATTTGCCTTGTGACCTAATCGATTTTTAAAATGTTCTTTATTAAAAACAATGCAAAAACTAGCTATAAGCCATAAGCTGATGTTTAGAGGCTGCAGTGCTTGCAGATGATGATTATCAAGTAATAGATAAAAATGGGTGACTGGACAGGTGCTGTCATCAGGTGCTGAGTACTGAATCTCTTATTTAATACAATGAAAATACGTCATTTCATTTCTTTTATTTTATCCCACGGCAAAAAAAACTTCTTGAACTTCTCGTGGCCCCTGAATCTTTAGGTCGGCAAATGTGTCATTTGTCATAATTCCGTATTTCTGACCGACGGCTGATTGATGTGTGAGCAGCTGATAATTTGGTGGTGAATGTTCACTCTGTCGAGCCTTTCAGTGTCTCTGTAGCAGCCCTGTATTTAGACTCCTATTGCCCCATCATCAGATGTCATCGTTTCTTCACCTCCAGCGCACACGTCTGTCATCTAGGTTTAGCGTTAAGGCGTTCAGACTGTGAGTAAACCGTGCTGGCAATGGCCTAATGGTTCCTCTGGTGTCAGCAGAGAGAAAAAGAGATCATATGTTGTATAATGGGAAAAAGCTCCACCATCTTTACCGGATCATTATGTGTTTTTACTACATGCAAACTGTCACACATGATTTGAGCACTTATGTAAATAGAGACAGAATAATTCTCTTTAATACACATTCATATTTATACCAAAGTAAAGTGGTGTAGTAGTGAAGTAGTGCATGCAAAATGCATGAGAACTTGGACCATTATGTGTTAGCATACATTACCATATGTGAAAGCTACAGTGCCTTGCAAAAGCATTAATTTTTTCATGTTTTAAAATGTTGCAGCCTTAACTTTTTTTCCACATCGATCTACACTCCAAACAGCATAATGACAAAGCGTAAAACATTTGTGACAACTTTGCAAATGTATTAAAATTAACAAACTGAAATAAGTACATTGCGTAAGTATTCATACTCTTAACGCAGTACCTAGTTGAAGCGCCTTTACAGCCTCAAGTCTTTTTTTTTTTTTTTTTTTTTTGGAATGATGCAACAGGCTTTGCACATCTGCATCTGGCTTTACCTCTCAAGCTCTGTCAGTTTGGATGGGGACTGGCAGACATTTTCAGGTTTCTCCAGAAATATGTGATCGGGTTCAAGCCCATGAATACTTTCGTAAGGCACTTCATATTGAGATTTAACCTGATACTTACGAAGGATGTTCAGAATAAAAAATCACTCTTTTCTATGCAATTACAATGAATGGGAGGCTTTAAAGCTTCAAAAAGGATCCAAAAGCAACACAAATGTATCATAAAATAAGCTGTCTATATGTTTGTGCACTAAATCTTTTAATGTTGTACATCATTGTATTAGCTGTTACTAAAATTGTGAGTCAGTGAATCAGTGAGTTGAACTGTATCAATCTGATTCCTATAATGAATCATTCAGATTTTGTTAAATGGATCATTTCTATATGGATTCTCCTATCATTTTACATTTACAAAAATAGCAGAATATGGGATAAATATTAGAATAATTGTAATGTAAATAATGCTACAGTGTTCATTTTTGGTGAATGTGATTCACAAGATGATTGGCAAACCCACTCCGAGATCCAAATCAAACGATTCACAATATACTCTCTGAAGTCCCAATTTAAACTGAACCAACGCAAGTCCTGATCTAAATCCAGTGATTTGCAAACCTGCATAAGTCCCGATCTAAATAAATAGATTTGTGGTCCGAAGTTCTGATCCGAATCAAATGATTCGCACACCTGCTCCGAAGTCCTAATCTGAATCAAATGATTTGCGATTCTTGCTCCAGAGTTCCAATCTGAATCAAATGATACGTGGAGTTCTGAACTAAGCCAAATGATTCGCAAACCCGCTCCGAACACCCAATTTAGATAAAATGATTATCAAAAGATAAATCAAAAGATTTGCGAACCCACTCCGAAGTTCCGATTTAAATAAGGTGATATTTGGAGTTCTGAACTAAATCAAATGATTCGCAAACCCGCTTTGAAGTCCTGATCTAAATAAAACGGTTCAGGCTTCGCACTCTGAAGTTCTGTTCTGAATCAAAACATTTGCGAACCAACTTTGAAGTTCCAATCTGAATCAAAAGATTCACGAATCCTGCTCCAAAGTTCCGATCTAAATCAAATTATTCGGAAAACCCACTCCGAGACCCAAATCAAATGCTTCACGATCCATGCTCCGAAGTTCCAATCTGAATCAAAAGATTTGCGAACCCACTCTGAAGTTCCAATTCTAAATCAAATAATATGTGGAGTTCTGAACTAAATCAAATGATTCACAAACCCGCTCTGAAGTCCCGATATGAATTAAATGAGTCGCGATCCGTGCTCCCGATTTCACGATTCGTGAAACCCACTCCGAGACCCAAATCAAATGATTTACGATATGCACTCTGAAGTCCTGATCTAAATGAAGTGATTTGCAAACCTGCATAAGTCCCGATCTAAATAAATAGATCTGTGGTCCAAAGTTCTGATCTGAATCAAAAGATTCATGAATCCTGCTCCAAAGTTCCGATCTAAATCAAATGATTTGCAAACCTGCTCCGAAGTCCTAATCTGAATCAAATGATTTGCGATTGGAACTTCGGAGCGTCAATCTGAATCAAGTGATACATGGAGTTCTGAACTAAGCCAAATGATTCGCAAACCCGCTCTGAAGTCCCGATATGAATTAAATGAGTTGCGATCCGTGCTCCCAAGTTCCGGTCTGCATCAAAAGATTCAGGAATCCCGCTCTGAAGTTTCAATCTAAATCAAATGATTCATGAACTGGCTCCAAATGAAGTTTCGATCTAAATCAAATGACTTATTTCTGATCGAACTTGAGAAGTGTATCAGTCTGATTCCTGAACGAATCATTCAGATTTTGTGAAATGGATCTTTTGTGTACAGATTCTCTTTTTGTTTACCATAAAAAAAAAAAAAGCAGAATATGGGTTTAAAATAAAACGACTGTAAGTCAGAGAGCTTGTAAAAAAACACATTATAGATCCTTAAAACAATGAATGAGCAAAGAAAACAAGAGGCCTTGATATTATGAAAACATTTATTTTGTTCTCAGGCATGCGTGGAAAGCACACACGACCATATGTATTTTCTATCAAACATCTTGCTGTAGGGCTTTATTGAATGAACAGAAACACTGAACTAAGAAAGATTGAGAAAACAATGAGTTTTATTCACGGCACAGCGTCCCACTGTTAGCAGGAGTCATTGTGGCAAAGCTTTCTGACCATCAGCAGTCCTTTTTAATTACAACTGATTGCTTTGCTCTTTCTGTTATCGATTGTACCATTCAACATCAACACTGCTTCAAATATGACATCTTCATAGACACAGCCAGTGCTGTAGTGTTGCGTTTACTTAAGCAATATGAATATATGGACATCCTAAAACACCGATGTAAAAAATAGCAAATAGAAAGACAGAAAGTACATTTCTTGAACGTGATGCGAGCAAAACACAGCTGTCGTGTTACTCACGTAACACAGTGAGACTTTTCAGATAGAGTTTCCCATGCATATTGTCAGTCGAACACCAAAGAACCGCCTCAAAAAAACACAAAATAACACATCCATTAAACCTTCGGCAGATTCCTCTATTTACAATGGTTAAACTGTACAGTGTTCTTTAACATGGTGCTTTCTGGATGCTGCACTGATATTTAATTCTGTCCTTTCCTACAGGTTTCTTTATAAAAGCACCAACATGTCTTTGGCCAGTGAGATCAATCATCAACATTACATAAATAAATACATTATTTGCAAAAGAGAAATAAATAAAAGAGCTAATAAATTACACCTATAGAATCATTGAAATAAATATTAATATATAAGATGCACAAACAATCAAATACACAACTGGCTCAGAATAGTGTCTAATTCATTCTTGAAGCTTACGATCTAAAATAAAATGGTGTATTATGAGCTGACAAAGCAGTGACTTTGCTGTACGGTTAGAGGTGAGGAGCGTTTTTCTTCAGTGTTTTTATCAAATCCGATGGTCGTTCATTAAGTTTTTACTTGGTTAGTTGCAGCGCTGTACATGTCTCATGCTAAAACTTCAACACAATAACCACACAATACTCTTTCTGAGGTAAAAATGGGACAAAAAAAGATTTTTCCAAATTGCACGGTGCGATCCGCAAAAATCCTCTGGATGAGAAAGGCTTTTGGGCACATTCTACTGTATCTATGAAGCATTTCAAGTGTTCGACAAAGATGCTCAATAAAGTAGTTTCTGTTCGCAGCGTTAGCAGTTTGTGCTTCACAGTCAGTAACATCGGCTTTATTTAACGTCCTCACCTGGCATCACAAAATACAACCCAGCAAAACTCTTCCTTTGACTCTGTTCCTTAGTGATTTAAGATCCAAACAGCTGTTCCAAGGGTCACCTGTAAGTACAAAGACAGATCTGTGAATTTGAGAAACTCAGCAACACTCAGCAAAAAAAAAAAAAAAAAATAGGTTGGTACTCCATGTGCGTTTTAAAGGGGTGCTACAAAGACTATACATCAAAGTAGAGACGAACTGTCTGCAAAAAAACATAAAACCAATAAAGCCCCAAACCAACTAGCAAAGATTGCCTGGTTAGCATCACTCCATCAGCCTCTGCCCAGAGATGCTGCAACTACACCTGCAAAAAAGTCTCTTTCACTATTGATGGTCATCTGTTCAACTGAACACTCTATTACTTACCAACACTCTATTTGATTAAAAAAAATACAGTAAAAACAGTAACATTATGATTATGTTTTCTGTTTGAATATGATGCAAATACAAATTTTCAGCAACTATAACTGTGGTCTTCAGTGTTACATAATCAAGATAGATAGAACAAGCGAACAAATAAACAAATGATAGATAGACAGATGAATGAACAACAGATAAAATGAACAAACAACAAATTAACGAACAGACGATAGATAGATAAAACAAACAATGAATGATGATGAAAACTCTGAACAAACGAACAAATGATAGACAGACAGAACAAACAATAGATAAAACAAACACTGAACGATAGATAAAGAACGAATGAACAATAGACAAACAACAAATTAACAAACAAACCATAGATGAAATGAATGAACAAAAAAGGAATTAACAATCGACAGATAGGTAAACAATGAACGAACGAATGGTAGATAAAACAAAATAACGAACAGATGATAAATAGATAAAACAAACAATGAATGATGATGAAACTATGAACGAACAAATGACAGACAGACAGACAGATAAAACAAACATGGAACAATAAAGAACAAATGAACAACAGACAAATGAACGAACAAACAATAAATTAACAAACAAACAATCGATAAACAATGAACAATAGATGAAATGAACGAACAAACAAACAATAGATAGATAGATAAAACAAACGAAAAAACAACTATAAATGAGAGGAAACAAACTATGAATGAACAAACGAAAGAGAGATAGATAAAACAAAAACAACCAATGAAACAAATTAACAATAGATAGACTGATAGATAAAACAACAAACGAACAAATGAACGAAAGAAAGATAAAATGAATGAACAAACAAACAAGGAAGTAACGAATGAATGAATGAATGAAAGATAAATAAACAAACAACAAACAAACAATAGATAAACAAAGAACAAATGAACAATAGATGGAAAAAATGAACAAACGTACAAATTAACGAACGGATGATAGATTAAACAAAAGCAATGAACAATGGGTAGATGAAACAAACTACGAACGAATGATAGATAGATAGATAAACAATGAACGAATGAAAAATGGATAAAATGAACAAACAAACAACAAATTATTGAACAGATGACAGATAAAACAACAAACGATGATGAAACAAACTATGAACGGACAAACAAACAAACAAACGACAGACAGATAGAACAAACGTTAGATAAAATAAACATCGAACGATAGATGAAGAACGAATGAACAACAGACAGAACAAACAACAAATTAAGAAATGATAAACAACAAACAACAGATGAAACGAACTAACAAACAAACAAATGAACGAACAATAGATAGATAAAACAAAAGCAACCTATGAAACAATGAACGAGTGATAGACAGACAGATAGATAGACAGATAGATAGACAGATAGATAGATAGACAGATAGATAGATAGATAGATAGATAAATAGACAGATAGATAGATAGATAGACAGATAGATAGACAGATAGATAGATAGATAGATAGATAGATAGATAGATAGATAATACGAAAAAACAACAAATTAACTAAGAATAGCTGGAATGATCTAACAGCATGTTTGAGTCTGAGCAGCAACTGAAATGTTGTATGACAAAGTGAAAGCGAAGTGTCTTCTGGACATGAATAGTGTGACTTGCTGACATGTTGTTTATCTCTTAACAACTTCCTCTTGTAAGCAACACCCACGAATGACAGATCGGGAGAGAAAGCAAGAAGCGCCATCAGATCCAGTGTCTCTTCTGAATAGATGCGTGCCGTTTTTGCACGACGCTGCCGAACGCTCCTTTGATAAAAACACACAGGCGAGCGGTTCTTGTGCTGGATGTGGGTGTTTTTCCTTTATTACTCGAGTCCTGAAGGGCTCCGGTCACATTCCCCACGAATGCAGCATTTTCTAGTTGGGAGAGCAAATACAGTCTTCTCACAGATGCCATCCATAGACGGGAGTTATAACAAGCATTTCTGATGGCAGTAAGGGAATATTATCAAAATCGTGCTTCAGGCAGAGGAAATATTTCTCAGAGATGACGTACGTACGACGAACGTATAAGTGATTCACTAGTGTGCTGTTCTTCACAAACAACAGATAAAAATGGCAAGAAGAAATGTCGTGTTTTCTTTCCACTAGTCTAAATCAGCCTATCACGAAAAGCCAAAGAGCCCAAAATCTCAAAAAACTGACCAGTGCCTGAAAAAAAAAAAAAAAATGTTTTGGCTTGTAGCAACTTCTTCAGTATAAAAACTGGTGACGGTTTATGAAAACTACTTTAACTTAATCACACAAACAACAGAAGACACAAGAGACACTATGTGTCTATATAATGAGGGCAAACGCCTTTTTGTCCGGAGTGATTTACCCTGTACCGACATGAGGAACCGTCTGTCTGCAGCAGCCGGGGGTAAAATCCCGTGTTTAAGGGCGCAGGAACGACAGGGCAAGTGCGAGATGCTAACGCTCCTCTTCAGGGATGAACGCGGCTAACAGCACACAGATCACCGCTCATGAGCGTCAATCAGCTGTCAACACCGCGATCTGTGCGAGCGCTTGTTTCTGCAACGACTGAACGCACAGTTCAGCACTGTATGCGCTCAGCAAACTTACAAATCTGCTCTTGTACTGCAAAAGAAACAGCATTGTGTCTCAGCAGCTTTCAAAATGCAAATAGGATCTAATTTCTGCCCTCTTTGAAGCTGCATGTGTATAATCTAATGGGATTACAGTACATGCCGTTCAAAGGTTTGCGGTCTGCAAACATTTTTGTATAAAAGAATTAATAATTTTTTATAATCGCACAGATGAATTAAACTGATCGAAAGGGACAGTAAAAACACAAGGTTTGCATTTCAAATAAATGCTGTTATGTTGAACTTTCTAGTCATGAAAGAATCCTGGAAAAAAAACAATTATTAATGTTCCACAAGAATATTAAGCACATCTGTTTAATAAAATTAAATAAATAATTCAAAGTTCTTCCATGCAGGGTTATTATCGTTAACTGAAACTAATATTATTAAAGATTTCATTTAATGAAATCAAGCTGAAATAAAATAAAAATATTAGATGAAAAAGTTACATTTATTTCAGTTAGATGCCGAGGGAACTTTTTTCTTTTTAGTTTAAGTTGAACTGCTAAATATAACTGGAAATAAAATAAATAAAATCTAAAAATAGATTGTATTATAGAAAAATAGAAAAAATAGATAGCTAGAAAAATTGTGTACACACACACACACACACACACACACACAACTAAATATTAAATATTAAAAAAATTTAATCTGCTTGCTTAAAGTAAAAAAAAAAGGCTATATAAGTAAATAAAAATAAAAAAAGGTTCTTCCACATAAAACATAAAACCAAAAACAAAAAAAATATATTAAATATATAATATATATATATACATACATATATATAAGCTAATAATTCAAAATAGTAATACTTCACAATAAAACTGATTTATTAAACCTTTTTTGTACATAAAATAAGCTGAACTAAAATAAAATAAAATAAAAATTAAATATCAGATGAAAAACGTACATTTATTTCAGTAAAATAATTAGATAAAACCCTTAAACTTATTTTAGGTAAGTTTCTAATTTTTGTTTAGTTTAACTTGAATTACTAAAATTACCAACTATAAATAAAATAAATAAAGGCTAAAACTGAAGTAAAACTGAAAAAAAAAAAAAAATATATATATATATATATATATCGTTATAAATAAAATATAAAAAACAAAAAAGTTTGTCCACATAAAACATGAAACTGAAATGAAAACTGAAAGCAAAATATTAAACATATAAATAAAATATTAAAAAATAAAATATATACAAGCTAATAATTCAAAATAGTAATAATTCACAACAAAAAAAAAAGTTAATAATTCACAAAAATACTAAGCACATCTGCTTTCAACATTGATGATAATAAAAATGTTTGGACCATGTGACTGGAGTAACGATGCTGAAAATTCAGCTTTGCATCACAGGAATAAATTACATTTCAAAATATATTCAAACAGAAAACTGTTATTTTAAATTGTAATAATATTTCACAATATTACAGTTTTTCCTGTATTTTTAATCAAATAAATGCAGCCTCGGTGAGCAGAAGAGGCAAAAACATAAAAAATTCTCTATATATGTGTATGAATGTGCAATAAATCTTACTGACCCAACATTTAGAAAAACATGTTTATGCACAGTTAAAGCAAGTATAAAAAGAAAGAAAGGTCACCGGGGCTAGTTGTCACAAGCAAATATATCTTTCTATATCTTAGTACCTACAATGGGAAGAGAAGAGGAAAGCAGCACTCAAAATGTATAACAGAATTAATGTAGCATTTGTTTTATTAATAAGTACATTTATAAAGTCCATAAAATAATCATATTCAATGCACTTCTATCCACATGCTTTCCATAATTCATTTTCTGCTTCCAGTTTCTCCGCTTGTGTCCTCAAAATATTGTGGCAGCGAGAGAAATATCCATATCAACAAGCATCATTTCAAGAATTTCGTGCAGGCTTAGTGATTTTTCGCCTTCCAAAAGCTCAGTAATATGGAAGTAATGAGATGTGCTGCTTCAAACTGCATGTGTTGAGGAAGCAAATGTGTTCTGCAGAGATACAGAACAAGTGCTAAATAAACCCAAAAGCATTTCACTGCAATTTAACAGAGGAAGAGAGACAGAGATGTTATGGATATCAGAATGTGAGGGGGCACTCAATACAACTCACGTAAAAGGATTCAGGGCATCTTAAATACTGAGTTTAAAGCATTGGGTTCCCTAACAGTCCCATCTTGGAAGCTTGGAGGACAGTTTAGTGCAATCGAATCTATTACGGAGCAGTTTTTCTCAGCAGATCTCCAGCTAGGAGTCATTCGAGGGCATAAAAGTTCACAAGAGCAAGTTACTGCAAGACATTTTCTCTTTTCAGCAAATATGACTTCACAGCAGAAACTAAACACTGCATAAAACACAATGCTACGGATCTGTGGTTAGTCGCCAGGCTTCTGCTATTACAAAAGTCTTCTGAATGTTTTACTGCATTGCTGTGCAGTTTATTGGGGGCTGTGGTGCTGTCAGGTTTATTATCGTTAACTAATATTGTTTAATAAATTTTTTTGCTAATGAAATAAAGTTGGAATAAAATAAAAAATAAATATCAGATGAACATTTTTATTAATTTCAGTAAAATAAAACATAAAATTAAATAAAATGAAATAAAACGAAATGAAATGAAATTAAAAACTTATTTCAGGTAAGTTTATAATTTTTGTTTAGTTTAATTTGAATTACTAAAATTACCAACTATAAATAAAATAAATAAAGGCTAAAACTGAAGTAAAAAAAAAATAAATTAAAAGGTAAATTAAAAAAAAATAATCTGATTGCTTAAAGTGATAAAAAAAACATTTTTGTTAATGAAATGAAGCTGAAATAAAACAAAACAAAACAAAAAATAATAATAAATATCAGATTAAAAAGTTAAATAAAATAAAATAAAATAAAATAAAATATTAGATAAAAGAGCTAAACTTATTTCAGGTAAGTTTCTAATTTTTGTTAGTTTAACTTGATTTACTAAAATTACCAACTAAAAAATAAAATACATAAAAGGCTAAAACTAAAGTAAAACTAAAACTGAAATAAAAATAAATGAAAAAGGAAAACAGAATTTGATTGCTTAAAGTAATAAAAAAAACAAAAGGTTCTTCCATGCAGGGTTATTATTAACTAAAACTAATAATATTAAAACATTTTTGTTAATGAAATGAAGCTAAAATAAATAATAAAATAAAAAATAAAATAATTTTTTTTTATTTCAGTTAGCTCCCGAGAAAACTTTTCTAGTTTTTGTTTAGTTTAAGTTGAACTGCTATAAATAACTAACTTAAAATAAAATAAATAAAAATTACAACCGCAAAATAATAGAAAAATAGAAAAAATAGATAGCGTATATTTGATACACAAATTGTAATATATACATATATATATATATATATATATATAAAAAAGACCCCCCATAAAGCTGAAAGTATAAAATATTAAATATGAGTGTAAGTAAATATAAATACATTTAAGCTACTAATT
The DNA here is from genome assembly GCF_022985175.1 of Labeo rohita. Taxonomy (NCBI): domain Eukaryota; kingdom Metazoa; phylum Chordata; class Actinopteri; order Cypriniformes; family Cyprinidae; genus Labeo; species Labeo rohita. The sequence continues at coordinate 37,718,494 of NC_066876.1, read as the reverse complement.
CGAAACAGTAGCTTAAAACTATAAATGTACATAAATACTACTGAAACAACACTGCTCAACTGGCATTAATCCTAAAACGAGGCTTTATTTTTGAAAGTGTGATTTATTTGTAGCTTTCTTTCCGACTTTAATGGTGTCTCTGGAGACTCCTTGCACTTTTTTTGAGGAGAGCGGCTGTTACCTGTTACTGCGTCCTGTCTGGCTCGATCTTGGTCTCTCCGTTCTGCTTGTCATTGATGGATTTCTGCGAGAGGCGCGAGGACATGGTGGCGGCTTGAACCACAGCCTTGAAGCTGCGCTTGCGCTTCTGCACGTTCTGCTCCGGGTGGAAGATGATGACGTAGACTTTCGGTATGTAGAGCATCCCCAGAGACACGGAGGCGCTCAGACTCATGGACACGGTCAGCGTCGTCGTCTGGATGAACATCTACATCAACACAGGAAACAAAAGGTCAAGAGTTACAGATCAAAGAATCGTCAAAATCAGCTCAGGTCAACGCAGGATACGCTTGAGTAATAACACATTACGACCGAGACAATAAATAAATGAAATAAGACAAATGAGATTATTGCTTAAACAGCTCAGCCGTCACTGAAACACTGCAATGGAGAGTTTTACCTCTTGAATTTGAATGTTTTTTAAAGAAGTCTCTTCTGCTCACCAAACCTGTATTTATTTGATCCGAAGTACAGCAAAAACAGTACAATTTTGAAATATTTTTACTATTTAAAATCACTGTTTTCTATTTGAATATATTTTACAATGTAATTTATTCCTGTCATTTCAAAGCAACATTTTTAGCATCATTACTCAGAAATCATTCTAATATTCTGATTTGCTGCTCAAAAATAAAAATAAAAGTATTAATAAAAGTATTAATTTTATAAGTTCTTTCCTCACAAAAAATTGACTCCAAGCTTTTAAATGGTATAGTGCATAATGTTACAAAAGCTTTTTAAATATTGATAATAATACACTGAAGACTGGAGTAATGATGCTGACAATTCAGCTTTGATCACAGAAATAAACTGCATTTTAAAATACATTCAAATAGAAAACACTTATTTTAAATAGCACAAATATTTCACAAAATTACTGCTTTTGCTGTATTTTGGATCAAATAAATGCAGGCTTGGTGAGCAGAAGTGACTTCTTTAAAAAAACATTAAAAATCTTACTGTTCAAATATTAAATTATTTTTCATTTATTAATAAGAATGATAACACTATATATATATTATAAGATTACATTTGTTAACATTAATTAACTACTTTAGTTAACATGAACTAACAATGAAAAATACTTGTAAAGCGTTTATTAACCTCAGTTCATATTAATTTCACCATTTACTAATATATTATTAAAATCCAACATTTTACCTGTTAATATAATTAGGAATATTGAATGTTAATTAACATTAAATATTATAAATAATAAATCTTTATTAATGGACCTGAGCTTTTTAAAACAATTAACACTTTTATTAATTGTTTTTAAAGAGATGAATAAAAACCATGTATTGCTCATTGTTAGGTAACATTAATTAATATTAAGTTATGGACTTTATAGTACAGTGTTACCATTAAAATTCATGTAATTATAAAAATATTTATTTAAAAATTAAATAAAATAACTAAAATATTTTAATTATTTAAAATGATTATTTAATAAACTTATTAAAATTAATAACCATAATCATTATACATTACTGTTGGAAAGTTTGTAAATAAAATACAATAAACACAGTAATGTTGTGAAATATTATTACAATTTACAAAAACTGTTTTCTATTTGAATTTATTTTTCAATCTAATTAATTCCTCTAGTCTTCAGAGTCACATGACCCTTCAGAAATCATTTTTAGAATTTCTTATTACCAGTATTACAAACAATTATTTTAGTGAAAACCATGGTACATTTTTCCACTTTTTTGGTGAACGGATGTTCAAAAGAACAGCATTTAAAATCGTTCGTAACATCAGAAATGTCACTTTCACTGTCACTTTTGATCGATTTAATGCGTCCGTGCTGAAGAAAAGCGTTCATTTCTATGGAGAAAAAAAAATCCTTTCGAAAAGCAGTGCCACATTCATTTCATAGCTTTTACTTTGTGTCACCCATCATTTATTTTCCTTTAATGAAGAGCAGAAACATCAAACGTGAAGCTTACACGAAACCCCTCCTAAAGCCTCCTGAGCAACCTTTTAGCAATAAAACCTTCGTTTGGCCGGGCCGCGGCTCCGCACCAAAATAAACATCCTCGGTGTTGATCGGACGCGGCTGCCAAACCAAATCGAAGAGCACCTGCCCACCCGAGAGCGCTCACCAGGAAACGGCACACGCGGTATTAGCGCGGCACGTCGGCGGGAAGCTACCTGGCCGGTTCAATCTACGCGGCAATAACTAACGCTCTAATTCCTAATTCCCGCTGACGAGGCTTCTGGCTTTATTAAGATGGGTAGACATTGTCTTTCAGGCTCCAAAACGCTCCCGTTATCAACCTCCTCCCACAGCCAAACCCCCGGAACCTCATCGGTGGGCGGAAGAGTCTTTGTCTCTGTGTCATGGTGTGTCTTTGGGAGATAAAGGGGAGAAATGAAATGTTGTTTTTTTCCCTCATCTCATCCCTTTCCGTGTCTGCCATATCAAAGGCCTCTTCAAAAAAGAAACTGTGAGCAATACAACTTGGACTTGTTATCGTGAGCCTGGCAGGTTGTTGCTTACTTCAATGCCTTCGCATTGAAATGACTTCATTTCACATCATTTTCTACTTAAGGACTTAAACGGCGACTAAGCTCCGCTCTTTTGTTGATGGATTGGAGCGGAGAACGCATTGTGGTGGAAATACGGCAAGTTGTTTCGCTGAAAGACGCCGTGGCGTTGCTATATATTGTGTTTTGAAGATGGAGAAGGCGACATCTGAGGCGTTAATGTGTAGTATTGCTGCTCTCCGTCTCATTGTGAACGTACGAGGAAAGCATTAATAGCCGAAAATTTCTCACTGTCAGTGAATACGGCTTTCACTGCAGTTTTTTCATACAACAACAGTAACACAGAAACACCGCAGGTAATGACGAAAACACTGCCATAGCTGCATTTGCAGTAGATTTTGCTTCCATGACGTAATATTTTTTGTAAAACAGGATATTAACCATCGACCCGGAAAATGCTGGTTAACGTTAATCGCGTTGGACTCAGACTTACTGACTTTGTTCACACAGGGTAGAAGTACTTCTCTCTCTTTTTTTCTAACTTTTGTCATTTTTTGTGGGTTTTACTTCACAAAGGGATTTTCACAGTGACGCCACAGAAGAATGATTTGTGGCTCCCCAAAGAACCTTTTTTCTTAGTGTGAAGAATATTTAAAAAATCCAAAGAATCTTTTTCCACTATTCAGAACCTTTGTGGAATTAAACATTCCATAGATGTTAAAAAGACAGTTCATCTAAAATTGAAAATTCTGTCATTAATTACCAATCCAGAAGGCCTTTGTTCATCTTCACAACACAAATGAAGATGTTTTTGATGAAATCCGAGAGCTTTCTGACCCTGCACAGACAGCAACACAACTACCACATTCAAGGCCCAAAAAGGTCGTAAGATCATCGTTAAAATAGTTCATATGACATCAGTGGTTCAGCTGTAATGTTCTGAAGCTATGAGAATACCCTTCGTACGCAAACCAAAAAAAGTAACTTTATTCAACAATTTCTTCTCTTGTTTCAGTCGTGCATGTACTGCTGCTGAAGCAGGAGCCAGAGTTCTGACGGACTATTTAATCGATGTTCTTACTACCTTTCTGGGCCTTGAATGTGTCAGTTGCGTTGCTGTCTATGCAGGGTCAGAACTAGGGATGTCACAATACTCAATATAATATCGAACCGTTCAGCACGACATCCACGGTTCAATACGTGCTTGTGAATTGCAGTTTTTCAGTTTTGTATTTAAACAACTTCCTTGTTTTATTTCTCTCTGTATTTGCTGTGTGTGCCCGCGATTTCACCTGCTGAGATGAGGAAAATCTTCCCCGCTTATATTTGAAAAAGCAACACACGCAGAGCATCTTCCCTTCTAATGACATGCAATGACAAGCCTTTCTAAACCTGTTGTCCAACAAAAGAGTTATAAAAACAAAAGTTATAAAAAAACATTATAATTCACAACATCAGTCGAGTGTTTGAAATAACTTCACAGAATGTGGCAGACGATAAATTCTATGCTCATATTCTGTGTATGTCGATTAGCAGTGGCTTATGAAAATACCTGTGATGGCTTGAAGAGCACAGATAAACCATATTATTGCAGTCGAGTGTTTATTGTACTTACATTTCATCATTCAAAACGATGTTATATCCTCTCTGGCGTCCAGTATGAATGAAACACATTCTATTTTGCATAAAAATCTGAAAAATAAATACCGCTCTCAAAAGAAACATTAAGCAGACATATACTAATCCATGCTTTTCCCAGTGTACAGAGGTTTATGGGAGTATTTTGTTAATTTGTTGCAAAAAAAACAAAACAAAAAAACACACTGGCAAGATTTCAGAACCGAACCGAACCGTGGTTAAAAACTGAGGTACGTACTGAACCGTGGACTAACCGTATTGTTACATCCCTAGTCAGAACGCTCTTAAGTTGTATCAGAAATATCTTAATTTGTGTTCTGAAGATGAACGAAGGTCTTACAGGTTTGAAACGACATGAGGGTGAGTAACTAATGACAGAATTTTCATTTTTGGGTGAAGTATCCCTTTAAAGTCTGTGTAAAGGCATTTCAGAGTTGTTTTAAACATTTTAAATGTTAGATATGCATTGCTGAAACACATTACAAAGTCTCTATGTCATGTCAGCTATGTAGTGCTGTGTTGTGGAGTTAGGCTGTTAAATAGTTTTTCCCCATTTTAGCATTTATGATTTTTCGGGCGGAGCTAAAATCAAGTTTTGACGCAATGGAGCCACTGGGCATGAGCCCTGCAGTAACAGTATAAGAGGAGTGTTTGACTTGAAGCAGCCCTGTGTAGACCAATCGGTGTGTGACATCAAAGTACAGAGAACAGACGGCTCCTTTTGCTTTGGAATCAGTTGGAGCCGCACCTGACAGTTGACATGGATGGCAGTTTTCCCACTAGTGGGCGTGGTTTCAGCACAGACAGTGGACACACCCCCAGCGTTTGAGAGCAATGAATACACCCAGTTGGAGCAGACGTCACAGTTACGTCACTTGCAGCTTGCATCCACATTGTGGTGGCAGAAAAACACAGGGAACAAGTGGAGTGAAATGGGAAAAATCCATGGAATAAGAGATGAAACGTATTGCTGTGCCTTTGGATGTCATTTTTATAGAACGCTGTCATCAAAATCGTCGTTTGAAGCTAAACGCAGACATCGGGCCTTGGGGTGACCACCTGTCCCGCACGTCGCATATTGAGAAAATGTCCTGCATTTTGATCAGGCTGTTGGTTTTTAATGATCATGTTAAGAAAACGTCCATTCTTCTGCTTTTTTTTTAGAAAACTTTTAATTTATTCTTTTTGCAGCGTAGTTTCTGCGCAAAGGATTTGTGGACCTGATCAGTGATCCAGCACTACTGACGGAAGTGGTGGAGCGCACACAGAAAAACACAATATTCTCTATTCAATTTAACTAATTAAAAAAAAAAAAAAAAGAGGCAGCTTACTGTCACACCCCTGTGGACTGTTTTGTGTGTTTTCCCCCATGTATGCCCTTATTTGGTCTTCCTGTTCCGTTTTCAATCTTTACGTCACTGTTTAATCGATTACACCTGTCTCCCTTGATTAGTCTGTGTATTTAAGTTTGGTTGCGTCCACGTTTGGTGGTCGGTTCTTATAAGTCATTTTGTTATTGTCATGCTCAGTCTGTCTAAGTCACTCCTAGTCCGTTTATGTCTCTGCGGTTTAGTTCTAAGTCTGTTTATGTCGTTTTCTCGTTGGATTCCCTGCTGTTCCTGCTCGTTATTTGGATTATTTAATAAATGTGCATAACTGGACCTCCTCGTCTTCACTCCTCATTCCCCGCACACCACGCCGTGACACTTTCAGACGCCACTTTCTTATTTTAATAGTTTGTTTGATGTGGTTTCCATGGTGTTATTTTAATGGCAAATAGAGCACATTATTGTAATGCGGGGCACATCAAAATTCACAAGCACAAATCTCTTCTCTCACAGGTGGATTCTCTTAACTTTCAATAAAAAAAGACGTGCTTTCTCTCGCTTGCATGTCCGCGCTCAGAAACATAAATCGGCGCATATGACAACACATGTAATCAGTATTTACACAGCATAACAGTAGAAAATGTATCCGTCTCACACGTGTCCCGCATTGTCCTGCAAAATCACATCTATGTCCCGCAACAGATCTATTGCCAGGTGGTCTCCCTATTTCCAGCTGAGACGCTTTAGTTGCTGTGATTTGGAATAGGCTATCCACGCCAGCAACTTTACTAGTATCTCATTTTAAAGAATTTTACGTAATATAAAAAAAGCAGTAACTAGTAATATTTACTTCTTCATTGTTGTAGTGAGTCGTTGTACAAGTAGGATGGTTGGTGGGTATTTGTCCCACCCGTCCTCTATTTACTGCTGGGTAAACAGTGACGGTGACGAGCGCTGTGTTTTAGTTATCAACACAGCTACAAAAAAATAAAAAACGTCAGAACGGCTTTACGAATGATTTCTACAAAAATTCATTCTGCTCCTGTTTGATGAATGAGGCCCATTAAATGGACAGACTAATGGAACCTGCTATGAGGTCTACATAATATTCACGTACCCTTATAGCACACATACATCTCGGAGACGTCTATGTGATGTCTGCATTTACATCTGCAAGACGTCTATGGCACGTTTCCAATCGGACGTCAAATAGATGTCTATTAGATGTCTTTAAGATGTTTATGATTTAGAATGTATGTAAAACTGACATCTTACAGATGTTTGTACACAGCAGATGCTTTCCAGATCAAGAGATCTGACAGACATCTTGCAGACGTGTGTGTGCTATCTGGGTATGCAGTTCATAGGGAACATATTACAGTCGCACTACAGTTAGAGCATGAAATACCATTTAAACCTAGAACATTTTACATTTACCTAATTCATCTCACTTAAAATCTGTCATTTTCTGCCACCAGATCTCCCACAAAAACATCAATCACTGTTCACAAACACCGAACTGGTCAATACTACTTATTTTTTCAATATTTTGATGCCTTATTTTATTTACTTATTTATTTTTCTGTGGTTTGACAAACTCAGAAAACACATCTGATTTTGCTTTCCACAGACTTTAAAGGTTCTTTATGGAACCATCAATACAAATAAACAAATCTCAATTTTTAAGAGTGTGCTCTTCTCCTAAACTACTACTAAAACCACTTCTGAGAAGGCTCTTTTTAGTAGCATGTGGTGAATGTCGTCAAGTTGAAGCTGCATGATTGCATGTTCAAATGTGGCACATCATGTTCATTTGTACGTCAGCGACATCAAACCTGACAAGATGCACTGGCACGCAAAGTTTGAATATGTGCATGTGCAAATGGGATTTGACTTGTGAAGTGAAAAACATTTGAACTCAACTTCATTTCAGTTTAGAGCATGAGTCAATTGGACCGTTTTAATAGCTCATTTTTATCACTTTATACACTACTGATCAAAAGTTTAGGGTCTTTAAGTTTTTTTTTATTTTTATTTTTTTGAAAGAAGTGTCAGTAACACTTTATTTTAAGGACCAGTTCTCAACATTAACTAGTTGCTTATTAGCATGCATAATACTAGCATATATTATCACATATTAATGCCTTACTCTGCACAATCATATTCTAGATCCTTTAATATTCTAGATATCCTAAACATAACTACTTCACTAACTATCAATAAGCAGCAAATTAGAAGTTTGTTCTTTGTTCACTAGTTAATAGTGAATGTGTTCCCTATTGGAAAGTGTTACCGAAGTGTCATATTCACAGTAGAAACAGTAATATTGTGAAATGTTATAAAAATGTATTTAAAAGAAGTCTCTTCTGCTCACCAAGGCTGCATTTGTTTGATCAAAATAACAGGAAAATGGTAATATTGTGAAATATTGTTACAATTTAAAATAACAGCTTTCTATTTTAATATATTCTAAATTATAATTTATTTCTGTGATGCAAAGCTGAATTTTCAGCAGCCTTTATTCCAGTTTTCAGGGTTAAGTGAACCTTTAGAAATCATTCTAATATGCTAATTTGGTTTCTGAAATTAATTATTTTACATAACTTTAAAGACATTTTAAATTTTACTGTCACTTTTGATCATTTTTGATCAATTTAATGCATGGTTGCTGAATAAAATTAATAATTTCTTTCAAAACTAAAATCTTTTCCCAAACTTTTGAACACGTATAAGAAAAACATCTCGTTTTATGTTCCACTCAAAAACAGAACATCATACAGGACTGGAGTGACACGATGGCGAGTTAATGCTTTGCATTTTTGGGTATTTGTTTATCAACATCAGCAAAGAATCCCATCATGATACACTTCTCACCTTCTCAGTGGACTGTGCCGTGCCAAAGAAAATAGGCACGAACGCCAGCCAGACGATGCAGGTGGTGTACATGGTGAAGCCGATGGGTTTAGCTTCGTTGAAGGTCTCGGGCACGCCTCGGCTCTTGACCGCGTACACGGTGCAGGTGACCATCAGCACGATACTGTAGCTCAGGCAACAGATGAGCGACAAATCAGACATGTCACACTTCAGGATGCCACGCGCCAACTCCGGATTGGGCGGCCGCTGCTCCTCGTAGTCCACGATGGTGTGAGGCGGCATCACGCCGAACCAGACGAACACACCCACGACCTGCGGAGAGACGGGAGGAAGTAAAAGCCGATCGCTAACGGCGAGACCGAGTCAGTCAGAAGGGCAGACTCATTTGTCAAGAGCTGCTGTTAGATTGATGTAGAATAAAGTGTAAAAGAAGCTGTGTTTTAGCCAGTCTTCAGCAGACACGACTTGGCAGAAGATTACCGGTTAAAATAGGCCTGCTATCAGCCTGATTGCTCTTAATGATGGGTTTTAAAGTGCTTTTTTAAAGACACAAAGGAAACTATAAGATCCTTTCCTCGCTTTGTAATAACGTGAACAGATCTCTGAACGAAAACAGGGGATGTGTGTAGTTCAGCTGACATGCAGCACTTAAATTTGGAATGTTTTTAATTCTGAATTAAGACTTTTAGTGTATTTTGATCATGATAAATGTAGATTGTCAGAAAAAAAAATACTATGCATCCTTTATAATAAGTTTTTTGAAAGAAATAAATACTTTTATTTAGCTTGGACGCATTCAATTGATCAAAGGTTTAAGTACATTTATAATGGTAGAAGATTTTTCAAATGAATGCTTTCTATTTCTCAAAAAATGATCATTTCTTGATGAATTTCAGACCCCCCTGTATCCGCACCCTGTCGCCCAGCCCTATTTCAAACTGTAATAATATTTCACAAAAATTACAGGTTTTTCTTTTTTCTTTTTTTTAAAATCAAATTGGGTAGGATTAAGGAAAAAATGACCTAACATTTTTGAACAGTAGTGTAAAAACTGTAGGTAGCCGTCCTTAGAAATGTCCTAATTTTTTATTGGATGTTTAAAATGTAAAATAGTTACTTTTATGATGGATATTGCACCATATTGCTTTTAAAACCATTTTTTTCTTCACATACAGTGTGTTTTTTCGTTTAGTAAACATGTTCCTAGGTTGACAACATCTGTTATTTATAGATCTGACATTGAGAGACTGTCACGTGTCTTGGAGTTACTATAAGTCACAAACTGCAGAAATTCGGCAATCATATCTTATTATGAACGCATATATTTCCAATCAAATTCAGACAGAGCTTCAGATGTGAATGCAGTCTTAATTGTCTTAAAGGGACAGTTCACCCAAAAATGAAAATTCGGGCATTAATTATGCATCCTCAAGTCGTTCCAAACCCACAGGATCTTTGTTCATCTTTGGAACACAAAGTATTATATTTTTTATGAAATCCAAGAGCTTCTGACCCTGCACAGACAGCAATGCAACTACTACGTTCAAGGCTCAGAAAGCTAATAATGACTAGGGGTGTGAATGAGCACTGCTTTCATGATTTGATTTGACTACGATTATCACGATTTAATATCACGTCCAATGCCCAGAAAGGTAGTAAGGACATTGTTAAAATAGTCCATGGGACATCAGTGGTTCAACCATAATAAAGTACCGATAAAGTGGTACTCACATGAACATGCATTGAAGACTTACACGGAAGAGAAGAAATAGTTGAATACGGTCGTTATTTTGGTTTTCTCTGTACACAAAAATTATTCTCGTAGCTTCATGAAATTAAGGTTGGACCACTGATGTCATAAGGACTATTTTATCAATGTCCTCACTAGGGCTGTTGAAATTAATCGATGCATCACGATGCAGACGTGGACGATTCTGCAGCAATGCAGTAACAGACCATAATCGATTATAGACTACTGACGTAATTCACATAGTGCTTGTCACATGAGTATTAAAAATGCACCCAATATTTTTAAATCTGAGATCTGGGCACATTTTGGAAAAACCAAGATTAGTGCGGGAAAGAAAAACGTGTTCCAAAACGATTCCGAGCTTGGATTTTTCCCGCATACGGCACTTGTGCACACTAGAGACAATCGCGGCGGGCTTTACTGCACAGGATATGAGCTGTCAGACACGTGTGTGTATTGCTTGACAGTGTGTGCTTCCGCCCGCCGTTATTTCAATGTTTTACTCTAGATATGCTTTCATTCATGCCGTTTGGAATGCAGTACGCTTTTTAATGCACAAAACTGACAGACTTTCACGTGCGTTTTGTGTTTGTTTGGCTGTGGTTAAATGCACTTGTATTTCCAAATACTTTTATGATACAAAATTGATGTGTAAACAGTCAGTTATGTTTTCAGAACAGGACAAAACATCTGATATGTCGTAATAGATCTGTGCATTAGTGTGAATTAGGGGTCGACCGACATGTGTTTTTCAGGTTCCGATTATTACAGATCAAGTAGACCGATAACCGATATTTTGAACCGATAAATACGTCTAGTGTAAAAATGAAAATTAATGTCAAAATTAAGAAAAACAAGGGCTCTGATGAAAACTGCCTTCCCTGCTGTTAATCGCGTGTAGGACTCCCACACTGCACTTCTTTCTCTTGTCTACCTCTGTGCATCCATCTACAAAAAGGGTAATATAACGAGAGAGTTAACCCTGCTGACTGTGTGCTTCATGATTAAGCCTATGAACACTGTACTACAGCTAAACAGCTTGGGGAAATCTAAGTATTTGGCTTCAATAATTTACATGTTAGAAATGTATGCGTAATACCGTTACCTCTCGTATTTCATCATTAATTCTTTTATGATAACTAAAACGTAACCTAAAATATCAGAGTTGACTATTCAATTCATCTAATGCACATCAATGGATTAACTTAAAAAAAAAAAAAACAATATAGTAAGTGTAAATAATTTCATTGTCTTCATAGCTCCGTTGTTGAAGTTGTTAAGAAGACCACTATTTTCATGAAACTATAACAATAACAGCCTATTATAGGCACACTTACTTCAATAGCCTATTGAAATGTATCAATTTTGTCATCATTTTGTGCCTATGTGACATTTCAGTTAGCAAGTTTAGCAGCTAAACACCAAATGTGGCTAAAGTAAAGAGAGGGGCGGGGCGAGCAGAGCTCATTTGCATTTAAAGGAACAACCCCATCAGAATGGGATGATTTTTGCAGAGCTGATTTTGACAAGGTAAAAAGGGTGTTGTTTTACACTACAATTGAGGATCTGTAACCAAAGTATATTATAGACTTTTCATTAAGACCCTAAAAATCACATCAACTTGCGGAAAATGGGCATCCGATGACCCCTTTAATTGAGTTATTTACTGCTTTATCTAAAACTGAATTGAAAAGATGAAATTCAATGTGAAGAACTAATGTTTTTAAAACAGTATCTAGCGTACCGTTGTACACGTTAAACATCAGTTAAAAACCGAGGACATTTCAAAGCGTCTGCTCAGCGTAAATCATAATGTAGGGTAAGTGCAGAGCATCAGCGGATGAGAGCAGCTGTTCAGAGGCGTGATTTAGAGAACGTCCTTCGCAGCTGCTGTCAATGGGAACATTCAGATGAGGAAGTGACTCGTCGCGATTGAAGGTGCTCGTCGGGTAACGTGCAAAACTTTCCGAGAAACTTCTACGGCTGGGAGGAGAACAGAACAGCAGCCGGGCGGCCGGCGTGTTGCCGGAGAGACAGATGTTGCTGTCAGAATCGCTCGGCGGAGTTCCGTTCTCCGCTCGGCGTCGGTGACACATCTGCCGACGCGCGCTGGAGGAGGTGCCGAGAAATGTCCTGCTGTCAATCATTCTCTCGCTAACGTCCTGTTAATCCGGTCTCCCCCGCGCCTCTGCCCGTGAGTCATGCGCATAATTCTGGGGCGAAGCTCCGACGACAAAAGCTTCTAAAATATTCTTTTGTAAAAGCTCAAATCGGCAGTTTTTAATCGGCGGCGAGGTGTTTATCAGCCGACGCGCCGCGTATCGACGGCGGTGGGCCTTTCTGGTCACCTGCAAATCATTTTTCCACCTTTTATTGATGTTGAATCTGTTGCTGTCGCACATGAGCGTGTTTGGCACGTTTGCTGGCACAAGCAGAACGAAGCCCAGGCACTCAACGTGATGAGGTCTGCAGGCGGCTTATCAGCTTCGGCAGAGTGTTCAAACACAGGAGAATCTGCTCGGCGGGGAAACTGCTATTGACAAAACCTCAAAACTCATCCATAGGGGCATGTCGAGAACAGAACAACAGCACAGGGGCTTTAGTTTTCATAAGCAGTGGCTCCGCGTTTGGCTGGAGGGAGACGGACACGTTCATGTTCGTTTCACGTAAGGTCGGGACTTTCTAAGGTGCCTGTGAATTCTGTGCGATGTGCGGCATTATTAATTCAGTTAATTAATGTTTTATTCAACAATTCAGTCTTTTGGCCTCGCATTCCTCATTGAAGCTGCCACGGCGCTTTGTAATAAATGTGCGAAGCTAAAAGTTAGAGGTGATGTGTCATTTTTTAAATGAAATACTTTTGCAATGCAAACTTAATATACAGGGATTTTTTTTATAACTTTCCTAGAAAAAAGTGTCATTAGAGTATGCAAAAGTATGTCAAAATGTAATTAATTTGTAATATTTTTAATGCATTATTTCTGACAAAAAAGTAAGAAGAAATAATCCAGATCCACACTTCAAGGTCACTTATCAAATTTAAGTAATTTAAACTAATTTTTTAAAGGGAATTACAGCAATACTTTAAGCAAAGATGCATTAAAATAATCAAAAGTGGCAGTAACATTTATTAGATTTATTAAAAAATGTATTCAATTTATTATTTATAATTTTACAATGATTCCTATTTTAAATAAATTGTTTGTTTGAACTTTTTACTCAAAGTTTATTCCATTAAAATATTAAGAAGCACAACTGATTATAATAAGAAATGTTTTTTGAGCAGGTAATCAGCATAAATAACTAACGCTACTGTAGCTGCTAATGTTCAATAAAATAACTCATTAATTGCTTAATGTCTTTAAATAACTCATTTTCAATATAATAAATTTTAATGCATTAATTTTCCTGGTAAAAAATTAAGAAGAAATATTTCAGATCTACAAAAGTAACAGATTTAAAGTCATTTTGTAGTCAAAAGAAATTTTTTAAATTAATTTGTAATATTTTAATGCATTACTATGTTTTTTGGAACTTTTTAATCAAAGCTTTAAGAAAAAGTAAAAGTTTTTTTTTTTTATTAATTAGAAGCAAAAATATTTTTGTATCTACACTTCAAGGTCACTAATCAAATGTAAGTGATTTTAACTAATGAGGCAGTCATCTTGCAATTTTTTTTTGAAGGAAATTACAATAAAACTTTAATACTTTACTTTAAGGATTCATTAAAATAATGAAAAATGGTAGTAAAACAGAAATATTTAAATTTTAAAAATATGAAATAAGAAATTTTTTTGAGCAGCAAATCAGCATAAATAAACTACTCGTTAAGCAGTTATTTTAGTTATTTTATTGAATATTAGCAATTAATGAGTTATTTATGCTGATTTGCTGCTCAAAAAGCATTTCTTATTATAATGAGTTGTGCTTCTAAATATTTTTGTGGAAACTGATACTTTTTTTTTTTCAAGATTTGCTGATGAATAAAACGTTCAAAAGAACAGAATTTATTTGAAATAGGAACCTTTTGTTAAATTATAAATTATTTTACTTTCATTTTTGATTATTTTAATGCAGCCTTGCTTAAAGTTTTACTGTAATTATTTCCAACTAGGCTGACCAAAATGACTTATTAGCTTATTAGTCTTATTAGTTAAAATCACTTAATTTTGATTAAGTGACCTTGAAGTGCAAATATGAAATATTTCTTCTTTATTTATTTATTTTTTTTGTCGCAACTGCACGAAAACAATGCATTAAAATATTGTAAATTAATAATAATAAAAAAACTTTTATAATACTAGGACAATAAAGCAATTAATTGTTATTTAACTAATGAGTTATTTAAAGAAATCAAGCAATTGCTTTCCTTAAATGACTTTTGGAATGACTCTTTACTTAAACAACAATGAACTGCATCATTTTCCTAGAAAAAAAATGTAATAAAGTTTTTTTTTAATTATTATTAATTTATTATTATTACAAATATTTTTACCAGTTAAAAAAAAATTAAGAAGGAATATTTCTTGGTCAACCTAGTTAGAGGTGGTTTTTTTTGTTTGTTTTTGAAGGAAATTTCAGTAATACTTTTAAAATGTGACAGTAAAATAATTTTGAATTTTCCAATTTCAAATTATATTCTTTTAAATTTTTTAATCAAAGAATCTTGAAAAAAAAGTATCAGTTTCTACAAAAATATTAAGAAGCACAACAGATTATAATAATACATGTAGCAAATATTAGAACGATTTCTGAAAGATCACGATGCTGAAAATTCAGCTTTGCATCGCACGAATAAACGACAGTACATTTGAAAATAATTTCAAATAGAAAAGCATTATTTTGAATTGTAATAATATTTCACAATATTAGTTTTTACTTATTTCCTTATTTTTCAGCTTTCCAACCAGCCCAACACAGTGACCAACTCCGTGAAATTCGGGACACAGGACAGGCTGTGGGCTGGACCCTGCATTTGATGCACTCACCTGTACTGAGATCAGTATGAAGGTTATCATGAGTTGCGACGTGGGGCTGATGAATTTTGGCGGCGTGACGGACTTCTTGCCCTGCTCGAAGATGCGGTAGATCCGGTTGGTCTTCGTAAGCATGGCGGAGTACGTGATGCACATGCCCAGCCCCAGCAGCAGCCTGCGGAAGGCGCACACCACCGTCCCCGGCTCGGCGATCATCAGGAAGGTGATGAGGTAGATGAGGAAGATTCCCGTCAGGAGCACGTAGCTGAGCTCGCGGCCCGCGGCCCTCACGATCGGGGTGTCGTTGAAGCGGACGAAGGTGACGATGACGGACAGGGTGGCCAGGATGCCGAGAATGGCCAGGAACAGAGGGATCACGGCCCAGGGCGAGTGCCACTCCAGCTTGATGATGGGAGTCGGGCGGCAGGCCGTGCGGTTCGGGGTCGGACGCATGTCGAAAGGGCACATCTCGCAGTTGAACTCGTCGGCTTGGAACTGATAGCCGTCGCAGAGCTCGCAGTGCCAGCAGCACGGGACGCCCTTCACCATCTTCTTCCTCTCGCCCGAGCGGCACGGAAAACTGCAAACCGAGTCGGGGATCTGACGCGACCCGCCGGTCCACTGCATCTCTTCCACCTGATGAAACACACAGAAAATTAAAGTGACCTGCGCAACCAAACTGCTCGTACTTGTAAAGAGATATTCTGAAACATACAGCACAGCAAAAAATACAGTAACGTTGTAAAATATTATTACAATATAAAATAACTGTTCTCTATTTTTCTGTTTCCCCACCACTGAATAAAGAACAAAAAAGGTAATTGCGACTTTTTAATCTCACAATTCTGACTTTTTTTTCCTCTGAATTGTGACACTTGTGATTGTTGAGATACAAACTTCCAGTTGTGAGTTATAATGTCAGAATTGTGGGATATAAAAATTGCAATTCTAGCTTTTTTCCTTGCAATTGTGAGTTTATACATCAGACTTTTTTTCTCAGGACTGCAATATATAAACTCACAATTCTGACCTTTTCTTAGAATTGCATAATATAAACTACCAACTGTGAGTTATAATGTCAGAATTGCGTGATATAAACAACTGCCAAAAAATTAAATCAGAATTATGTGATAGAAAATTGCTATTCTGACTTTTTTCTCCGAATTCTGACATATTCGCAATTGCAAGTTATAAAGTCAGAATTCCGAGATGAAAACTCACAAATATGACTTTTTTCTCAGAATTGCATGATACAAACTTGCAATTCTGATTTTTTTTTTTTCTCAAAATTGTGACATACAAACTCGCAGTCGTGAGCTATAAAGCCAGAATTGCGTGATATAAACAACTGCGAGAAATAAAATCAGAACTGAGATATAAAATCTCAATTCTGACTTTTTTCTTGCAGTTGTGAGTCAGAATTGCATGATACAAACATGCATTCAGATTTTTTTCTTGCAATTGCAAGTTCACGTCTGCCAATTCTGATTTTTTTTTTCTCAGAATTGCGTGATATAAACTCACAATTCAGACTTTTTTTCTTGCAGTTGTGAGTTTATATATCGCATTTCAGACTTTTTTCTGAGGATTGCGAGATACAAACTCACAATTTTGACTATTCCTCAGTAAAGTTGGAATTGTGGGACAAAAACTCACAATTGTGAGAAATAAAGTAAGAATTGTGTGATATAAACTCACAATTTTGACCTTTTTTTTAAAATTGCATGATACAAACAATTCAGATTTTTTTTTCTTTCAATTGTGAGTTTTTACAACTGCCAATTCAGATTTTTTTTCTCAAAACTGTGAATTGTGAGTTATAAAGTCAGAATTGTGGGATATAAAATCACATATTTTTTTTCTTGCAATTGCGAGTTTACATCTGGCAAACAATTGGGAGAAATAAATCAGAATCGTGTGATATAAACTCAATTCTGACTTTTTTTTGCACATTGTGAGTTATAAAGTCAGAGTGTTTCTCACAGACTTCTAGACAGACACACACACCGACTTTTTCTCACAATTTTGACTTGTTTTCCTCTGAATTGTGAGATTTAAACTTGCAATTGCGAGTTATAATGTTCAATTCTGAAGGGAAAAAAAACACTGATATTTTCTCAGAATAGTGGGTTTATCTGTCACAATTCTGACTTAATAATTGCCTGTTATAAAGTCAGAATTGCAAAACTCGCATTTCTGAAAAAAAGATCAACTGTGAGTTTATATCTCACAAAAAAGTCAGAATTGTCTGAGAAGTCAGAAAAGTCACAATTACCTTTTTTTATTTTTTTAGTGGCAGAAATGGGCTTCCATAATTTGAATATATTTTAAACTGTAATTTATTTCTGTGATGTGCAGCTGAATTTTCAGCATCATTACTCCAGTCTTCAGTGTCACATGATCCTTCAGAAATCATGAAAATATGCTTATTTGCTGCTCAACAAACATTTATGATTATTAGCAATGTTGAATACAGATGTACTGCTTAATATTCTTTTGGAAACTGATACTTTTTTCAGGATTCTTTGATAAATAGATCATTCAGATTAACAGCATCTGTGTAACAGAAGTCTTTTGTAACTATATAAATGTCTTCACTGTCACTTTTGATTAATTTAATGCATCCTTGCTAAATAGAAGTATTAATTTCATTGAAAAAAAATAAAAATAAATCGTACTGCCCCCAAACATTTAAAAGCAGTGTATTATAGACAGCTAACAAAACTAACATTTTTAACTAGGCTAAACAAGACAACATCTTATTCATTCTAATTGCTTCATTTTGTTTAGTGACCTTAAAATATGTTATGTTATAATGGTAAAAAATTATATGTAATTAAATATAATAAAACTTTCCTAAAACTTTAATTAATCAATTAATATATATTGATGTTTTAGAAAAGGGGGGGAGATAGTCTTTTATGAGTCTTGTCAAAGAAACTGTGCACTAATGTACAATTGAAGTCAGTTTACGTTGAGTCGCAGGTTATTGGTCCACTGGCCGATCACTCTGTATCCAGGATTGCTGGTGTTGGTCATCTGGTACTGAAAGATGTCATAGCGTCCAGGAGCATCTCCGTTTTCATTGAACAGAACGGCCGTGCCAGCACTACCTGAAAAAAACATAATCACAGAAGAAACATTTCATTCGTTCTGCTTTGATTGTGTCCTTTGCATCTTTTTAAAAGTAATCGCACGTATTTTCTATTTAAACAGGAAATTGGGAAAAGACATTTTAACCCTTTTTGGACCATTTTACTGTGCAAGTTGATCATTTTAGATTTTTAGATCGAAGCAACCAAAAGCCTAAAAACGATTCTAACTTCCGGTCTTTGAAGGAACACAATACAGATGTGATAGTAAATTATACGTGAGAACCTCAGCTCTTCAGATGAGCTCGATCACAGCCAGACACATCACAAAGACACGTCAGGCTCCAGCTACAGCGATCACCTCCTCTTCCTGTCTCTCCTTCCTCTCCACGGAGACGCTGAACGTCTTTTCTTCGCTCTACACCCATCTGTCATACAGACGCTCCATTCATGCTTACTTTACCCTGCTGCATGTCATTACGGCACTGATATCTGTTTTTACTCCATAATTAGATTTGAAAGGGAAACTCATAATGCAGTACACACAAACATTCTTTGCCAACCTGAATCTGTTTATTTAGTTCAGTCATTGGATCCTTCCTCAGCAAGAACACGTCACTGAACCACCGATAACCTGCTTTTGCTTGTTTGTTCTTTGCTGTAGAGGAGGAAGACAGCTTCATCTGAAACTCTGGGGTGGAAAAAGGACTTATTTTCCATGCGATTTTCTTCTTCGCAATAATGCATATTGCTTGTTCAGCCAATTCCCTCCAGGCGAGCTTTCACCAAATGTTTGCAAGATGACAGTCACTGCTGAGGAAGTGATTTAATGGGAATTCCTTCATGGACAGCTTCACAACGCCACAGCAGAGTTACATTTACTTGCCACAACTTTGCCATTTTCTGGAGACGTTTTTAAGTTTTCAAACTACACTGAACTACAAGGTCACAGCGGTAAACACTATTAAGCACTATACTGTATATAAACAGTTAACCGTACTACTGTCACACGTATTAACACAAAGGTTTTCTATTTTAAATAAATACTGTTTTTTAAAAAATAAAACAAATAAAATATATATAACATTTAAAATATATTTTTAAATTTGCTAATTTTAATTGCAGTAATGTTACAAAAGATTTCTATTTTAAATAAACAATGTTCTTTTAAATAAAATTTAAATAAAATGTAAATACATGTATATATAATTTTAAATACGTTTAAAATATATTTATTTTATTAAAATTCTTGTATTCAGCATTAAATGATAAGTGAGAGTAAATATATTTATAACATTACAAAAGATTTCTATTTTAAACAAATGCTGTTCTTTTGATTAAAATTTAAATAAAACGTAAAAAAATTAAATATATTTTTAAAATATATATTTTTATTTTATTAAAATAAACAAGTATTTACTTTAATAAAATGCTTGTATTCAGCATTAAATGATGCATTTAATTGATTAGAAGTGAGAGTAAATAAATTTATAATGTTACAAAAGGTTTCTATTTTAAATAATTGCTGTTCTTTTGAATGAAACTTAAAAAGAAAAAAAAGAAAAAAAAAAAAAATATATATAATGTTATTTAAAAGAAATTAATACGTTTACTTATTTAATAAATAAGTATTTACTTTAATAAAATGTTTGTATTCAGCATTAAATTACACACTGAACTATGCATTTAACTGATAAGAAGTGAGCATACATACATTTATAACGTTAACAAAGGAAGTAAATGCTGTTCTTTTGAATAAAACTTAAATAAAATGTAAAATATTTATATATAATTTAAAATATTTTTTATTTTAAATTAGTAAATACATTTCAAATGTTACAAAAGATTTCTATTTTTAATGAAAACTGTTCTTTTAAATACAATTTAAATAAAATGTAAAAAAATATATACCATTTTAAATATTTGTAAAATATATTTATTTATTTTATTAAAATAAATGTTTACTTTAATAAAATACTTGTATTCAGCATCAAATGATGCATTTACCTGATTAGAAGTGAGAGTAAACACATTTGTAATGTTAACAAAAGATTTCTATTTCTATTAAAATCGAACAATTATTTTAAATTGCAACATTTCACAATATTATTTTTTAACTGTATTTTGATCAAATATTTGAATTCAAAGAACACAGATTTTCAGTGATTTTCAGCAAATCTAAACTGAACCATACCTACACTTTAATTATACAGAAAAGAGCCCAAATTCTTAAAAATTCCAACACTTCTTCATCCAAAACGACTTATGAATGAGGCATACAACAAGGCAATTTATCCTAAGCCTTGCAATTCATCCCAACTTTCTCCACATTAACTAAAGTCACACAGGTTATGAAGGACATGGCGATGAGCACATGATAACAGACTTTTAATTTGTCGGTTAAAAACTCCAACTATCCAAAGGCAGTCTCACGTCAACATGCGTGACACTTGCGTTCAATCCAAACGAGCCCGTGAGGCAAAGCTAAAGCTCTGGACGGGGTTTAGTTTGGACCTTTGAACATCTTTTGGCATCCAGCCTAATGGCATGTCTGATGGCAGTCGGGCCTCATCTTCAGTGATCCTGATCTAGCGTGACGTCACTCACCGTTGAAGTTGACGGAGCGGATGTAGCTGAGCAGCAGACGTCCCTCCACCGGGTCCATCTTATCACAAACGCCCGTGGCTCCCGGACACAAATCCTGGTGCATGTTGTGCAAAGCGTGAGCCATAGCGTAAACCGCATCGATCACAAACTGAACCTTGCCCTCTTGTTCGTAATGAGAATCGCGACTGATCCGTTCCTCTCCTGAAACAGAGAGACAGAAAGGGTAAGACGAACTAAACGAGACAGCAAAGTGATGAATGAAGAGTTCGAGGAGGAGAACGATAAGTAGGAAAGGAGACTTTAAAGAGTTTTTAAGGTCAGCTGTCATTTCTCCAAACTTCAGTTCACTCGCGAACGGATATCAGGAGCTCTCACCTGTGCATTTCTTCTTTTCTGGGTCGATCTTGATACCCGGTCGTGTCAGTTTGCACCTGAAGTCGTCCTCCCAGAATTCAGCGAACCAGATGTTCCTGCGGTTGTTCTCCAGGGATCGAGTGGTGAAGTACTGGTCAAATCCTGATTAAAAAGCGGAAAAATGACCAATTTTGTCCCTTTAGTGGAATCCACTGCTCCGTCAGATGCTCTGACACAAGGGTGCAGGTTTGATTTTGCCATTGGTGGGGACAAAACAGCAGACAACAGAAATAGTTTGATCAAAATTATTGCTAGGGACAATTTAGTAGTTGCTGGATATTTTTAGGGACACGTCATAGCATCCCTATCGAATTCTACACCCTTAAAAATCATAACAAGCAATGTCCGACTTTGGAAACTAGAGTTTCTCATTAAAAATGAAGGGGGCAGGCAACAGATTAATGAGGTAATCCACATTTCACAAAAGGCTTATGGATGTAATTATAATTGTAAGTTCGACACTGAAGTGAGTTGATGTTTTTGTTACTCTTCTGAGATGTTTTTTTTTTTTTTTAATGTTCATCCAAATCTCATTCTGTGACTTTTCCCTTTTGTTTCTTTCTGTTTGACTACTCAACAGAGAATACAGGAAAATATAATCTTAATTTGTGTTTCCGGCTAGCTTTATTTCATATACATAAATAAAACTCTGGCTCTAAACGTCTCTTTTCTTGATTCAAAGTTGATCTAGACAAGTATATGGAAAAAAATGGTTACTACACTTTTACTACAGTAAAACCACAGTTAATTTTTTCTTACGGGATTTGTATTTGTGTATACTTTCTTTCTTGTTTTGTACAGTTAAATAAAAAATGAGAAAAAAAGATTCTAAAGTCCCAATCTGAATCAAAAGATTGCGGATCGCGAATCATTCAATTTACGAAATGATTCTCGAACACGCTCCGAGGTTGAGATCTGAATCATATGATTCCTGGAGTTCCAAATCTAAATCAAATGATTCGCGAAGCGCCGTGTCCTGATCTGAATCAAATGATTCGCTGTTCGCGAACCGATTTCAAGTTTGAAGCTTAATTCACTATATTTGAAATAGTTTGACAACTGCAGTTCAGTTGGTGACAGTTCAATAGAAAATCAGCTGAAAGCATCCAGTCATCTCATAGTAATAAATATTCGAGAAATGATTGTTGTATCTGACAGTCGTTATAGAGTCGATGTAAACACGTTCTTAAAAATGTTCTTACTCCTCCTCTGTATTAAATGTTTTCCTCAGTGCGTTACTTACATTTCACAAGTACATTCTCTATCTGTATAATGTAATGTGATTTAAGCCCCTTTTTTGCACATTCTAGCATCTCATTGTCTTCAATACAAACATTTAAAAAAAATAATGAATGCATGAATGAATTAAATATTTTTTTTTCATAGAAAAAGAAACATTTAGAAAATACAGAGATATACACCATATATATATATATATATACACCTTTTCCCACTATAATGAACCTTTTGTGCAATGGAAAACTTCTATCAAAGATTCATGAATCCATCATTACCAAAAAACAATTATTTTTAAGAGTCCAAATTTTCTTATAATAACATTATAAACACACAAATAAAACGATCACAATACAATCAGTGACATGCATTTATTTAATAAGGGTGCATATGTATATTTCAGACCTTCAATAGAAGCTCTTTTGGGCAGAATGGTGACGGCACCCTCAGCCACTTCCTCCTGGTCCAGGATGGGAGAGCTCTTGGCCCCCCAGCTGTCTGATCCCACAAACTTAAAATGACCAGTCAAATTGGACTTCCTTGCAGCTTCCAGGACCTGCCTGGACCAGAAACAGCACAAATACACTTTTACACTGAAGCACAGTCAATCTAACTAATATTACAGGGGACAAGCAGTATCTCTTGCAATTATGCTGCATTTTAGCATTTTGGACAGCAATTTGATCAGTTCAGTAATTGCTATTCATGTCCTTACAATCATGTCGCACTTTAGATCATTTACAACAAAGAGAGGAAAAAAAGCAATTTAACTGGTGTCCAGCAAGCCGCTAACATCACCTGTAATTTTGTTTTGTGTCAAAAAAAAAGCATCTCAGGTATTAGATTCATGGCATATTTGGCTGATTACCAGTTACCTGAATGGAAATGTTAACAGTATTAAAAAAAAAAGTAATTGAGTTATTGTTACCATATTCCATATGTAATCTGAACATTTCACACAGAAATATTAAAGCATTAAAAAAGTTGAAATGTCATTAAATGAGTCATTAAATGTTTTTTATATATATATATATATATATATATATATATAATATTTTAGTTTATCTTGTTCAAATTAGGTGTTCACATATTACACAATTAACATAAAAACTACATATAAATACAAAATTAAATAAAATGATCAATAAATTACAAAAAAATCTATTTTAATTCATAACTTTTAATACATTTTTTAATATTTGCTCATTTATTTAGAATTTTCTAATGCATTTTTACACAACACATAATTGGAGCATGACCAAACTGTGCATATTTTTGCCAATGATATGGGTGCATTCCATTTTAATATCTGTTAATGACAACACTTAAATGATTTCATTTGTGCACAAATGTAATTTGTCCCTAAATGTAAAAGAAACTTTGGGAGGAACCTGTACTGTATTATACAAAGCACAACTGCATGCATATATACACAAATATTACTATAACATTTAAATGCATAAAAGTCTCTAAATAAAAGCACCTTCTTGAAATTCCAATATCAAATAGTTATTTAGAGTGGCACTTAACCAAGTTGTTACGAATTAAGCCATTTAGTTACGCATTTGCTTTCAGCACCGAAGACGCGCTTGACAATTCACGCGGTGTGAGCGACAGCTCGTGTTCACAGGAGTGTTTTAATGAGGGGGAAACTTCATCTGCGCAGACATAAGCCTGTCAAAAAGCATCAGCAAAGAGCCATATGGATTAGAGACTGTGACACCCAAACGCACACTGGAAAAATGTCACTCGCGAGCGTCAACGGCGATAGCAAAGTATTGTCTGCGAGAGTTTGTTTGGTACTTGTGAACTTGCAAAGTCAAACACGGAAAAAGCAAAATGACATTATGCATGGAGAAATGCAGTGCCCTGAATATTGCATCTGCTCTTATCATGTATGAAAAGGTCATCTAAGCTCAAGAGATAAATTAATGAAGACAGCTTATTTAGGATTTGACAGTAAAGCTTCGAAGCTGACATTTCCCAGGCAGCTTTAGCACTTCCTGGTTGAAGGGTAGACGTGATACGTCACGCTCGCCAGATGTACAATTATCATTTAAAATAAAGAAATATTCTGTATTTCCTTGTCATTTCACTGGCGGATAATTGAAAAGCCAGTGAGAAAACAGAACATCTGTATGTTAACATTCACCCAGTTCACCCGAAATTGAAAATTTGCTGAAAAATTACTCACCCTCAGACCATCCAAGATGTAGATGCAGTTTGTTTCTTCATCGGAACAAATTTGGAGAAATGTAGCATTAGATTACTTGCTCACCAATGGATCCTCTGCAGTGAATGGGTGTTAACATTTTGTGAACTGAAAACATCAGTTAACGTCTTGTGAATTGAAAAGCTGTGTGTTTGTAAGAAACAAATCCATCATTAAGACATTTATAAGCTTCCAGGTAAAATACGAGTCCTCTGTCCATTGCGTTTGCAGGTAAAAAGTCATCTCATCTGAATCAGGAGAGAAATATGCACAAACCAGGCACCGTTTACAAGCGAAAATGGTCCAAAATAGTTCTAAACAAATATGCTGGTGGATTTTGATGCGAGAAGAAAACAAGAGATGGACTTTTTAAAGGAGGAAGCACTATTATGAATAATGGACCGGTCTGAAATGAAAACACCTTAATGGTAGGTTTGTTTCTTACAAACACGCAGCTTTTTGCTTCCCAAGATGTTCACTGATGGACTGGAGTGTTGTGGATTATTGTGATGTTTTTATCAGCTGTTTGGACTCTCATTCTGACGGCACCCATTCGCTGCAGAGGATCCATCATTGAGCAAGTGATGCAATGCTACATTTCTCAAAGTCTGAATGCTAAATGTCTCACATTTTGTACAATTTCAGCAAATTTTCATTTTTGGGTAAACTATTCCTTTTTGTTTGTTTGTTTTGCACAGGAGGCATAAGTTTTAGAATATTGTTCTTTAAAAATAATCAGTGTATTGAGGTTAAGTTCTTCCAGATCCACTGATAAATAGATGATTTTCTAAGGAAATAAAGAATAAAAACATTTAAAAGATTCTATTATAACATCACCCTGTAGAACCATTTTTGGTTCTAATTAGAGCCTTGATATTTTTTTTTTTTTAAAAAAAAGACCTATTATGCCCCTTTTTACAATATGTAAGATCACTGTAAAAAACAATTTGTTGAGTCAACTTAAAATAATTTGTAACCTGGCTGCCTTAAAATTTTAAGTTCAGTCAACTCAAAAAAAAGTTTATTCAACTTGAAATGTTAAATTCTACTAAGTGACAACTTAGATATTTGATTTGAATCAACTTAAAATTTTGAAAATACCCCACAGATCATTTATTATATCATTTTTAAAATGCCTGTTTTGAGTGGAAGCAGAAACAAGCCGTTTTCGTGCATGTCTCTTTAAATGCAAATGAGCTGCTGCTCCCCGCCCCCTTTTTTCAAAACAGGGTTGTGCCTTTACAGCTCATAGCTCAGAAACTCTAATTATGCGTTTTGAACCATATTACTTTCAATTTCTGACATAGGGTTTTCCGAAGCAAACAAGAAAGCGGCTGTCACACAGCATGTGAGTACTAAACTAAGTTCTCTTTCATGTCGTATTGCGCTTAAACTGTCAAATACACACAAGTTTATGTTAAAAACACACAGGAGTTACCAAAACAGTCAGTTAAATGGCATGTTTCTATTAAATCTGTGTGGCAGCAGTGTAATATACAGTAAATAAATCAATAAATCAGAAACATGTCAGAACGCAGCTCATAAGTATATGTACAGACTGCATTCTCAGCGCTGCCACACGGGGCACTAAACTTTCTTCTTCTATGGTTCTATGGTTTTTCTTTTGACAGTCTCACAGTTTGAAGAGAATCTCACCTGAAATGAAAGAAATAAGACTTGACTGAATGGCACACACTACCAAGATTGGTTTCTGTTTGTGTGTCAGTAATCAGTACACGTCTGTGATCAAGTAATTGCGTATAGAGTGTGTTTGTGGCCTCACACTGCGGCCATTGTTCCCTTTTCAGGTTTGTTGATCAGGAGCCAACTCCATTTACATTCATACGGGAGCATGTGATGAATCACATATCAAAAGCGAAGTATCCCATATTGTGCTGCCTCTATAATCACTACATCAAAGGCCGTTTTCTCCAATTGCACATACTTTGCATTTAGTATTTGGTTTTTACAAATCTCCCCTAAATGTCACGAATAGTAAAACTTAGTTCAATCATAACAAATAATCCACTTGTGTCCTTGTTACCAGTCGACCGTTATCAAATCTGTGACATTCGTCTGCTGCGCCGCCACAGATGGAACGAACAGTTTGTTCCAGACAGAACCATTACAAAAACCAGAAAAAAGCCGCTGTTATTCTCCCATTATGCATGTGTTAGACAACATTTTCAGATTCTAAATATAAAAATGCAACGCTGCTCGCAAACACCCATAAGCAAACATTCTGAGTTAAATACAACATACACAAGCGAACGTCAAACAAAAATCAACACTCCTTCACTTTAACACTTGATTTCAGGGGAAAAAATGTGTTTGTCTTCTTAATCTTTCATCAAAATCTGCCTCTGAAACCCTTTTTTTCAGCTGACATCATCAGTTTCTTAAACCTTTTCCTCCAACATCCTGTCAAACTGTGAAAACATACATTAAAAGAGTCAAATGGGTTGTTAACATCACTTTAAGTTGACGTTTCTCAGTTGTAAAATAATAATAATAAATAATGCATGTGCAATCACGCACTGACAGGCAAACTCTGTTAGCTAAAAGCTTAAAAGCTTTCAGCACCTACAAGTTGACAAAACCGCTCTTGTAAAATGTTTTGGCTAATTTGATGATGATTTCAGATACCAATGAAAGCGTAATCATCTTAGCTTATTTGAACATTTACTTCCATTCCATAGCATTCACTAGTTTTCTATCAAGACCAATGCAAAAATAAAATCAGCAGATTCTGTACAAAAGTATCAATAAAATAAAATAAAACAAAAAGTACTTCCTTAACACTCCTTCATGGTTTTAAATAAAATACAATTAAAAAACAAAACAAAAATCGAAATAAAACTAAATTTCTTAAATAAACAAAATAAAATGTAAAACAATTTAAAAAAAAAAAAATTTAAAATAAAACTGCTTTCTTATCATGCATTCATGGTCTAAAATAAAAATAATAAATAAAAATAAAACATAAAATAACACTTTAAACACACATTCATAGTCTAAAATAATAATAATAAAAAATAACTAAATATAATAAATACTTAACACTCTTTAATGGTCTTACATAAAATAAAATTGAAAACAATAAAAAACTAAAATAAATTAAAAAAATAAATAAATTAAAAAACAACTACTTTCTTAACACCCATTCATGGTCAAAAATAAAATA
This sequence comes from Labeo rohita, assembly GCF_022985175.1. Lineage (NCBI taxonomy): Eukaryota > Metazoa > Chordata > Actinopteri > Cypriniformes > Cyprinidae > Labeo > Labeo rohita. The sequence continues at coordinate 37,690,471 of NC_066876.1, read as the reverse complement.
AAATAAAATACAATAATTCTTAATACTCCTTCATGGTCTTAAATGAAATAAAATGTAAAATAAAAACAAAAAATAAATAAATAAATAAATAAATGAATAAAACTTCTTTCTCATCATGCATTCATGGTCTAAAATAAAATAAAATAGAATAAAAAGTATATATATTTTATATATTCTTAAATAAGATATATATATATAAAATATATTCTTAAATAAAATAACAAATAAAATAACATTTAAAATAAAAAAAATATAATTTAAAATAATTTAAAAAAATTAAAATAACTTTTGAAACATACATTCATGGTCTAAAATAAAAAAAAAATAAAAAGTTAAATATAATAAATACTTAACACTCCGTAGTTTTAAATAAAATAAAATAAATTAAAATATAAAACAATTAAAGAATTAATTAAATTAAAATAAAACTACTTTCTTAACACACATTCATGGTTTACAATAAAATAAAACAAAATAAAAATTCCTTAATACTCCTTCATGGTCTTTAATAAAATAAAATAGAATAAAATCAAATAAATATTTTATATATTTTTAAATTATATATATATATATATATTCTTAAATAAAATAACAAATAAAATAACATTTAACATAAAAAAATTATAATTTAAAATAATTAAAAAAATTAAATAAATTAAAGCTTGAAACACACATTCATGGTCCAAAAAATATATAATAGATACACATAACACTCCTTCATAAATTCCTAAATAAAATTCCTTCTTAAATAAAATAAAATAAAAAAAATAAAATAAAATAAAAAACAATTAAAAAATGAATTAAATTACAATAAAACTACTTCCTTAACACACATTCATTGTTTGAAATAGAATTAAAAATCAATTTTATAAATAAAACTATTTTCCTAATGCACATTCGTGGTTTAATATAATACAATAAAATACTTTCTTAACGCTCCTTTGTGTTGTTATGTAATACGTATTTGTATCGTATCAGGACGGAACGAAAGCTGTATTTAAGCCAGAATGTTCCTGTAAGGTCTTGCGGATCAGACACACATTAAGCACATCATTCACTTACTTGATGTCGTCCTCATGGGCGAAGATGATGACTCCTCGAGCGTTGGGGGTCTCCATTAGTCTCTTAATGATCTTGTCAAACTCTCCTGGTTTGGGCTCTCGTGGGATCTTCATGGACTGAGCGATGCACAGACCTCCTTTGTCACAGAGACAGAGAGACGGACAGCGATGCTGAAATTTTTCTCTCCTAAAATGTGACTCACTTTCTATTTATATTAATGACCGCCATGAATTTCTGGCAGCAGATGGGTACAAATGCACGCGTCTGTCTCTGTCACGCTGCTCTTTGGAACTTTTTGAAATATAGCATATTAATGGATTAACGGGTCCGGATCGTTCTATACGCTTCCGTGCGTTTTACATCCCAACAGAATCTGATGGCTGATACTGTACCTGCCTCTCGAGAGATCTGAATGAAGGCATCGACTCCACTTTCCCCATAGTTCCCCTCCGACGCTAACGTGGACACGTAGTTCCAGCCCATCGCCTTCACGATGTCCACCATCGCCTGCGCCTGGTACGAGTCTGGAGGAACCACGCGAGAGAAGAAGTCGTAGCGGTTGTTGTCGCTCAGCTCCGGTGCTGTGGATGCGTAGCTGATCTGAGGGATCTGGAACAAAAAAGACCAGATTCACATGCATTTTTCAAGTCAGTTAGTCTGTTTTGGCAACCTTCTTGATAACAGCCAAGAAAAACGGTTTCAATGCAAAAAAAAATAAAATAAATACAATAAAATAATAATAATAATAATAATAAAAACATTCTCTATTGTTTTAGTCTTGGTTTCCAGTAGAAATATACTTTTAAAAACACTTAAAACAAGATAAATTCATATGAGAAGTTGATTTATATCTCATAAAACTTGAAGTATGCCTTGAAAATCTTACCCTTTGGGATTTTTCCCCCTTTTTTAATGCTTAAACCACTAAATATTTGTAAATGTATGCTTAAAGGCAATTCTGTTTTAAAAAATGTAAATAAAATAGAATTAAAAAAAAACTTTCTTAACACTCCTTCATGGTCTTAAATAAACTAAACTAAACTAAACTAAACTAAAATAACATTTAAAACAATTAAAAAAATTTAAATAAAACTGCTTTCTTAACATGCATTAATATTCTGAAATAAAATAAAATAAAATAATACATACTTTCTTAACACTCCTTTATGGTCTTAAATAAAATAAAACCAAATTTAAAACAATAACAAAAAATAAATTAAATAAAACAACTTTCTTAACTTAACATGCATTCATGGTCTAAAATAAAAACAAAACAAAACAGATAAATAAAATAAAATAAATATGTTCTTAACACTCCTTCATGGTCTTAAATAAAATAAAATAAAATTTAAAACAATTAAAAAAAATTAAAATAAAACTACTTTCTTAACATGCATTAATAGTCTGAAATGAAATAAAATAAAATAAAGAATTCCTTAACACTCCTTTATGGTCTTAAATAAAATAAAACCAAATTTAAAACAATAACAAAAAATAAATTAAATAAAACACTTAACATGTATTCATCGTCTAAAATAAAATTTAAAAATATAATAAAACAAAAAAAAAATACTTTCTTAACACTCCTTAATGGTCTTAACTTTTTTGGTTTTAAGGTGTAAACCACTAAATATTTGTAAATGGAAGGCAATTCTATTTTACAAAATTAAAATAAAATAGAATAAGATTTTTTTTTTCAATTTTAAAATCAAAATCAAAAATTAAAAACATGTAGCATTTAGAAATTTAGGGTCATAAAAATGTCTCTTACACTCACTGAGGATCCATGTATTTGATTAAAGATACTGTATTATTGTGAAATATTATTGCAATTTAAAATAACTGTTTTCTATCTGAATATTTATTTTAAAATTGATTTCTGTGATGCGCAGCTGAATTTTCAGCATCATTACTCATTAGTCTTCAGTGTCACATGATCCTTCAGAAATCAAAATATGCTGACTCAAAAAAAAACCTTATTATTAATATTAAAAACAGTTGTGCTGCTTTATATTTTGTGGAAATTGAGATACATTTTTTGTCAGGATACTTTGTTAAACAGAAAATTCAAAAGAGCAGCATTTATTTGAAATACAGATCTTTTGTAATATTATAAATATCTTTTGGTCAATTTAATCTAGGTCAATAAAATATTAATTTCTTTAAAACCAAACAGTAGTACATTTTATAATCTTAAACCGTTTTGTTTATCTATGATTGATCTTTTTTAAAGAGTCTTAGATATTCTGCCTGGGAAATATGACACAAATCCTGATAAATTTGCTGCGTTGTCTTTAAAGGAGCGTTAGCATTCTACTTCATACTTTCACAGACCACTTAAGCTTTGACAGCACAACGCGGTAGTGAATTATGCGCGCTATCACATCATTTGTCTGAAACAAACGCAGACGGCTGCCGTCGGTTTCGTCGTGATTCGTCGCTCGGCCTCCGACGCGCTTCACCCAGCGACTGATAAACCTGCGTCCGCTCTCTCGTCTGTTTACAGCAGGAGAAGTGAAGCGGCCGTCGCGCCGCAGAAGGCGATCGAGGTCTCGGCGTGTGTGCGAGCGGCAGGGGCGTCCTCGCAACGGGCACACGGACGAATGAACCGACCATTTGACAGATTATCCGTGAGGATGAGAGAGGTTTTAGTCAAATGAAGTTAAGCACAGGAGGACAGATACAGAGATCAGGAGGTGGGAGGCAAAGAATTCGTTTAACGCTGATTACGTGCGCCGGCCCCCGCCAACGAGACTTTAACCCCCGTTTCACAATCCTGCACATTTCAGGTGTCTACAAAAATCTGACACACCCAATTCAGGTGATGGAGCACTCCACTAATCAACTGATCACAGGAATCAGGCGTGTTTGATAACAGACCTTCAGAAAAAAGAAAAACCGTACTGGATATTGACACTGATTTCACCTTTTGATTTGATTCAGTATTGATTTATTTAGCAATATTTCACGTGGTGCAAATTTTTTAAGGAGAAAAATATTGTGAAATATTATTAAATATATTTAAAAAACTAATATATTCCTGTGATGGCAAAGACCAATTGTCAGCAGTCATTAATACAATCTACAGTGTCAGATCCTTCAGAAACTGTAAAAAAAAAAAAAAAAAAAAAAAAAAAAAAAAAAGAAAGAAAGAAAAAAACAGTGTTTATTTGAAATAAAACTCTTTTCTAGCATTATAAATGTCTTCAGGTTCACTTTTGGTTCATTTAATGCATCTGTGCTCCAATTCATTGCTGAAATCTAATCAAATGAATGGTGATTGTCTTGTTTTCAAGACAGAATTAAACATTTTAATAAAAAAAAAATGTAAAAGACATCAAAAACAGGTAATAAAAAAATTAATTAATTAAAAATAAAATAAAGAAATGAGAGTCTTAAAAAGACATTTTTTTTTTAATTTTATGATACAATGAATCAATTTTCTCAACAGCCCAAAACACATCTGACTTACAAATAATGTTTTGTAAAACGTATTTGCAACACCATAATGAAAACAATTACAGCTCTATTAATTACAATATATTTGTTTTAATTGAAATATTTGTATTGTTTTTACTATTATTTGTTAAAGGAGTCATCGGATGCCCATTTTCCACAAGTTAATATGATTCTTTAGGGTCTTACTGAAAAGTCTCTAATATACTTTGATTAAAAATTCTCAATGGTTGTGTAAAACAACACCCTTTTTACCTTGACAAAATCAGCTCATTCTGAGGGGTTGTTCCTTTAAATGCAAATGAGCTCTGCTCGCCCCGCCCCTCTCTTCTCTCTGTGGAGTGACGAGCCTGTTTACTTTAGCCGCATTTAGCCACTAAACTTGCTACCTAACACATTATTAGGAAAGGCGATCGCAAAGATTCATAAAAAAACCCTTATACTCACTTCTGCTGTAAGTGAAGCTGCATCACGAATGATTCGTGTGAACAGGAGGCGCATTTCCTTCACAAACAAACGTAATCCACTGCATCTTCAGCGGCTCAGATGTCGGGAGTAAATGACGACCACTACGTTCATTATTACATCCAGCAACACAACACCTCAGTCGCTCAATCTGAGATATTCTTGTCTAAGCATCAGAACAATGGAGGTCGGACTGTTACAGCTGATCTGAGGTCAGACGCTCATGTCAATCAACTATGGTGGGAGTGGCATCTGTTGGTGTGACACCACAACGACAGGCATCTGAGAACGGCTCGATTTGAAAAAGGGGATATTATTTTTACAGATTAATTAAAAACCACTGCATGGATTTTTATCATTATAGGGTAGATTTGTACATACACTGACAACACACAGTAATGTTCAAACAACATGAAAAAGTGAACTTAGCATCCGATGACCTATTTAAGTAAAAAAGAATAAACTGTAAACTGTTTTTTAACTAAAAAAAAAATAATAGAAAGAACAGCATTAAAAAAAAACTCTCTAAAAATAAAATAAAAAAATAAAATAAATATAGCCTAGCAAAATGCTCCTTTTTAGAGGTTTTTGAGAGTCTCAAAAAGACAATTATTTTTTTAATTTTATGATAAAATATATCAAATTTATCAACAGCACAAAACATTTTTAACTTATGTTTTGTAAAATGTTTTTGCAACACCAAAATCAAAACAATTACAGCTTTATTAATTAAAATATTTTTATTTTAAATAAAATATTTTTATTTTGTTAACTTTCATTTAAGAATAGTTGAATCTTTTGGTTTGCACTTTTCTAAATTCTCACAGTGAGCACAAAAACAAACAAAACCAAAAAGCACTATATATGTACTATATGTACATGTATTAACCAACTGCTTCATTATATTCTAAGACTTCTGAAGACATACAATAACTTGCAAATAAAATACACCTACACTGTCAGAAAAAAAGGTAAATGTCATATACACAGAGCTATTGTAGAGGTTTCCTAATACCTGGAACATAATATATCAAGGGTATTAACACAAGTCTGGAAAGATATGAGGATGAGTAAATAATAACAAAAAGTCAGATTGTGTCCTAACACAATGGTTTCTCAGAATTAATAGTGCAGATTGTGGTCAATTTCACTGTTTTGGGAGGGATGATTCTCCAGCTGGACAGGACGGCGGCTCAGACAGAGCTATTTAATATTCTGCGCTAGTTCATCACGACGCCGTAACTCTCGGCACGATCCAAATCCAACCTTTTAATCACAGTAATGGCTGCTGTCTGCCCCTGATCTGTGTCCACGCACCTCACTAAAGCCCTAATTTCTGTTACGTGCATGTAGTATATGTGTAGGTTTCTATTTATGGCTGAATGGTAATGCTTGTGCGCACGTCCGACTGTTTTCTAGGTAGCAATGAAATGAAATGGAAATCAAAGACTTAGATGTATAATCTCAAATCATCTCTCAGATCTCAAATCTGCAATTGCAAAGTCAGAGATATCAATATAAACGCATTTCCCAACAAATTCTTCCAAGACCAAGATCTGAGCCGTTCTGTGGTCTCTCATTGTTCATCAACAGTTGTTGAGAAACATCTGAAACATTACATTTATTCATTTAGCAGATGCTTTTATCCAAAGTGACATGCAAATGAGGAACATCGCAAGCTATTTGTGATAAGAGCAAACAACATTCATAGCGCACAACGGCAAGTTTAAGTGTCATTCAGATTTGTTCAATTACAAGCAGAAAAGTAAAAACAAGTGGAAAGTGCGGCGAAACATAAGTAAGAAAAGTTTCCAGAGTTTTTGGAAGTGTAATCTCTGAGTCTGTCTATTTCTACAACAGCAAATCAATTGATCATGTTGTCGCCGCCGGGCTCCCTCAAACAAACCCAATACAGGTCACATACAGTTTGAGTCGACTCTGACGTTTCCCTTCGCTGAAAGGGCATTTATGAATCATCGGTTATAGCCTAGAGTCGCAATTTTCTTGATTAATTAGACACAGCAGTTAATTAGAAGCTTTGAGCCAAGACTTCTGCTTCCTAGACAAACATTTGATAAGGAATTGCTCAGCACGTTTATCCAAAACTTTGCTTGTCACGTATTTTTCTTAAACCACAACCATCTGAAGTTTACAAATCAGTAAATTAGATATTTAAAATGCAACTTTTTCATGGTTAATAAGACCTTGAGTACGCAAATAACCTTATAACATAAGTCACAAAGCATGCCTGTAAATATTCTGACACTGTTTTGTTATGAAATGCCCCTGGATATGCTTTAACAGTAGTGTTTGCCAACTATTGCTCATAGGTTAACTCAAGGTTAACGATTTAAACAATAAATACAGACACAAATGATTCGTCAAATTTCCAAGTGAATGGACTTACAGTTTTAGCTCAGCGGATGATAAAACTGGAAAAAAAAAAAAAAAAAAAACAAAAAAAAATCACATAGACTGAAATTATTTTATAACATGGAACAAGATATTTTCTATGAATTAGCTGCTATACGTAAATAACCAGAAGAATAACAAAGTTCAGTCAAATATTAAACTATTTATAAACCAGTGTGTTTATGATTATGATAATAAATTACAATATATATGATTTAAAAAAGCAGTTTGCAACATCAAGCTGCATTAGGAATTGTTTTGTATTGCTAAAACAAACTAGAAGTGGCTGGAACCAGAACACTTGAACACTCAAGCTCACAAATGGCAGTCAATGTAGTCTGATTCAAGAAGACATTCAAATTCACATCTTATGAACCGCTTTTTTTATTGGATCAGAAACAAACCATGTAACCAGTGTCTGATTCATGAATAAATGAATCTTTAGGCCATTCCATTTAGTGAATCAAAAACATGCAGTGCAACTAGTGTAGTCTGAGTCACAAACAACTGACTCTTTTGAGTCGCTCTTTTTAAACGAATCAAAAACTACACTTTTTTTGATTGATTAAAAAGAGCAACTCAAAAGAGTCATGGGGTGCCTTTCCCAAAAACATTGTTAGCTAGCTATGACCACAAATTCCACTGAACTCTGTTGGTAGCAATGAAACTTGTGACCATAGTTGTGACCATAGAAAGCGTAGTTCGGTTCATAAAAAAATTCTTCTTTTGAGTTGCTCTTTTAAACGAATCAAAAACGGGCAGCTCAGCCAGTGTAGTTCAATTCATGAACAAATGACTCTTTTGAGTCACTCTTTTTATTGAATCAAAAACGTGCAGCTCAGCTAGTGTAGTTCGATTCATGAACAAACGAATCTTTGAGTCACTCTTTTTAATGATTCAAAAACATGCAACTCAACAAATGTAGTCTGATTCATGAACAAATGACTCTTTTGAGTCACTCTTTTTATTGAATCAAAAACGTGCAGCTCAGCTAGTGTAGTTCAATTTATGAACAAATGACTCTTTTGAGTCACTATTTTGAATGAATCAAAAACACAGTTCAGACAGAGCTGTGTTTCCCAAAAGCAACTATGGTCACAAGTTTTGTCATTGCCAACAGAGTTCAATCGAACTTGTGACAATAGACTGCTAACAATGTTTTCAGGAAACGCACCCCAGTGTAGTCTGATTCATCAAATGACACTTTTGAGTCACTGCTTTCAATGAATCAATCAAAAATACTCATGAAGTTAGGGTTTGATTCAGTCTGTTGAATCACTGAATTAACTGCATCCATCAGAGTGACATAAGGCATGAAGATATTAAGATATTATAAACATTAACATCAGGATTTTCTGTATAGCTGCTTTGAAGCAGTGAATATTGTGAATTTTGAGCAAATTTTCAGTGGTGGAATATATATATATATATATATATATATGTTCTAATGCTCTTCTCGTTTATTCATGTTAACTGTATTGCAAATGACACAAGAGTAGGTGTAGCTCATAGTTAGCGTCTATTATAAATAAAAGAAAAAAACGTATTGTTACAAAGCACTTTTACATCTTTTGAATTCGAATGTCACCTCATTATTTGGACAATGTCATTCTGTCCCCCGGATAAACCTGCCTTTGAAGGCCTTGCTTTAGAGTGTCTCAATATTGACCGTTATAAATTTCTTTCCTGCTGGAAGGAAGCAGAAAGAGACAGATTTACCATAGGTTTTCTAAATCTGACACACATATTTCTAGAATATTTGAGCAAATTCTTCCACATGCCATGAAATGAAGCGAGCTTTAGCCCATTTCCTTAAAGGAATGTTCCAGGTTCAAAACGAGTTCAGCCCTTTCAACAGCATGCTGTCGCTTGCCACAGAAATTATTTGAACTCATCCCTTAGTTTGTAAAAACGAGCCCAAAAAAATCATATTTATTATACATGAACATTCAGTGGAAGTCAACGGGACATTTTTCAAGGTTCAAAAGCACATTGCAGCTTACATTTGAGGCACTTCTATTAATTCTTCCATACAAAAACCTGTGTTTTGGGCTGCAAAGTTGTAATAATCCTTTAAGCGGCGGCAGCGTTCTAGGCGGATGAACTTCTGGTGTGTTACTGACATAACTCCTTTGTTTGGATTTTCCTCATATGTAAACAGAGAATAGTTAACATGTTTACTAGCGTTGAAAGACTGGATGTAACTGTACATTCACTTTCACTGTAATTGCATTCTTTCTTTAACTTAAACTAGCTTCCTTTAACCATGCTATTGTGTATTGTGCATCTGAAACAACTAATGTAAGGGTGGTTTCACGCAAATGCTTTTGCCTATAAGTAGGGCAAACCAATGGACTTCACACTGGCAAGTGAAAATTGTACTGCTGCCAGCCTGATAATTCAGTGTCTCGACGCATAATAATAGCAAGTGACACAAGAAAAAGTTCACACAAAAGCGTTTCCCTATAGTTCAACAAAAAATAGCCACGATTCTCTCACTTGAATTAACTGCCGCTGACATCAGTGCAATTACTGACCATTTACCTCACAATAACGGCAATTAGAGGAAACTCTGACAGCCAAGGTGCCTGTGGAAATGCAGTTCCTTTGAAACAACTAATGCAATGATTATTTATTCACAAAGAGACCTGTAGAAATCTTAAATCAAAATATAATCCCTGCATTGACCCACTGCATGCAATTTATAAATGATTAATGCTCAAACACGGAGCTCACGAAGTTATTTTAGTCCTCAAAACTTTCTTAGTGTCAAACATTTGTCCTGGTGATTTGCTTTGTCTTTCCTTTCTTTAGCACGTTCTTTTACAGACTCGATTTGAGTTTTCTGAACAGAAGCCAGGAGCTTATTGCACCAAAGGTTCTCTAATTTTGCAGCTAAGAGCCACTGATGTGCTTTCTAGACCCCCAGACTCTGTTTAATGGCTCAGGGCGAAGACAATGTAATTAAGGCCAGAAACTCACCCGCACAAGTACGTGAACACAAATGCTTCCACACACACAAGCTCGATTTTACGAGTCAAAGGACAATTCATGCCACAGTGCAAACTTTGCTACAAAGGGGTGCAATAATGTGCATCAAACCAGCGGTTTTTAACTAGTGGGTTGCAGGTTTGTTGTAATAATGGTGCATGCTTAGGATAGCAAAATAAACAAGCTTATCAACATCTGAAAGGAATAGTTGCCCAAAAAATGAACATTTTCCTAAATATTTACTTATACTCAGGCCATACAGATGAGTTTGTTTCTTTATCAGAAGAGATTTGGAGAAATGTAGCATTGCATCACTTGCTCACCAATGGATCCTCTGCAGTGAATGGGTGCCGTCAGAATGAGAGTCCAAACAGCTGATAAAAACATCACAATAATCCACAAGTAATCCACACCACTCCAGTCCATCAGTTCACATCTTGAGAAGCGAAAAGTTGCATGAAACAAATTCACAATTAAGGCTTTTTAATACCAGTCCATAATCCATGCAAATTTTTGTCCTTAGTGAAAAAGTATCCCGTTATTCTCTCATATCAAAATACACTGACTCATTTTGATTAGAACTGCTTTAGACTGTTTTGCTTGTAAACTGTGCAAATTTCTCTCCTGATTCAGATTCAGCAACATTATAGGAAACAGGACTCAAAATTTAAGCCGAAAACATGATTTGAAGTTAAAAACCTCTTAATGATGGTTTTTGCTTCCCAAGATGTTTACTGATGGACTGGAGTGCTGTGGATTATTGTGATGTTTTTATCAGATGTTTGGACTCTCATTCTGACGGCACCCATTCACTGCAGAGGATCCAATGGTGAGCAAGTGATGCAATGCTACATTTCTTCAAATCTGTTCTTATGATAAAGAAACAAACTCATCTACATCTTGGACGGCCTGAGGGTGAATACATTTGCAGCACATTTTAATTTTTGGGCAAACTATTCCCAGGGGTCATCGGATGCCCATTTTCCACAAGTTGATATGATTCTTTAGGGTCTTAATGAAAAGTCTATAATATACTTTGATTAAAAATTCTCAATTGTTGTGTAAAACAACACCCTTTTTACCTTGACAAAATCAGCTCTGCAAAAATCATCTCATTCTGGTCGAGGCTGCTTTAAATGCAAATGAGCTCTGCTCGCCCCGCCCCTCTCTTCTCTCTGTGGAGTGACGAGCCTGTTTACTTTAGCCATGTTTAGCCGCTAAACTTGCTAACTAGCACATTATTAGGAAAGGCGATCGTAAAGATTCATAAAAAAACCCTTATACTCATGTCTGCTGTAAGTGAAGCTGGATCATGAATGATTCGTGTGAACAGGAGGCGCATTTCCTTCACAAACAAACGTAATCCACTGCATCTTCAGCGGCTCAGATGTCGGGAGTAAATGACGACTACTATGTTCATTATTACATCCAGCAACACAACACCTCAATCACTCAATCGGAGATATTCTTGTCTAACTTACATCCCTGCTCCGGCATCAAAACAAAGAGGTCGGACTGTTACAGCTGATCTGAGGTAAATCGCTCATGTCAATCAACTATGGTGGGAGTGGCCTCTGTCACGTGACGCCACAACGACAGGCATCTGAGAACGGCTCGATTTGAAAAAGGGGATATTATTTTCACAGATTAATTAAAAACCACTGCATGGATTTTTATCATTATAGGGTCGATTTGTACACACACTGACAACACACATTAATGTTCAAACAACATGAAAAAGTGAACTTTGCATCTGATGACCCCTTTAAAAGGAGGAGAACATGCTTACAGAATCTTTTTGTTATTTTGGCTCTGCTGTATTTGCTGCAGATTCATCCATCACTTGGTAAAAGTTAGTAATATTGGCAAAATGGACAGGTTATGTGCCATAAAAACTATGTGAGGTAGAAGAAAATATGACAAAGACTACATTAAATGTAGGAGGTACTGGAGCAAACAGAACAGTTTCAGCTGAACTGTCATAGTTTGCATAAAATCATGCTGGGCAAGTTTGTAAACTTAGATAAACTTTTGACATGTTTTAGCAGACACTGTACCTGAATAATAAAACATCAGGTTTAAAGGTGCAGTAAGCAATTTCTGAGAAACGCTGTTGATATCTGAAACCACCAAAACTAACACGCCCCTATCTAAAAGGATCACGCTCTTTTATTGATAGCCCCGCCCCCAAAATCATGAGTGGACACGCCCCTTACTGGTGATTGGCTAGTGGTATGTTTTGGTGCTCAGTACAACCCACTTTATACAGTGTTTCTCAAAAATCTCTTACTGAACCTTTAATGGCACATTGGCATTTGACAGCAACTCAAGCAACCTCTTAAATCTTGGGGTTTGATAGCAACAGGGCACTTGTTGAGGATGTTGTTGGCCTACGCCAAGTGGAATAAGGTCAGAAATACACTTTACGCAAGTATGCAAATGCAGACACCAAGTGCGTAGTTGGCAGATGTATTAACTATCTTGCTTCACATGATTCATTTCAAACTTTTGCTTTACCGTGACATGTGGTGACCTGAAAGCGAAAACAAGACTGTATAAAAGACGACATTTACGCTCAGAAAACGCTATTGAGGCAACACTGAGAAAGTGTCAAGTCCAGGATATTATAGTTAACTAAAACTACACTGTAAAAATGACTACTCTTTTAGTTTTACTGTTTCTAAATGTCATGTTTAATTGAATGTGTTGCTTGCTGTTCCTTTGTAACTGTGAAATTTGATGTGTTGTGGTACTGACGTGAAAGCGCATCAATAACTGACACGGAAGCAGTGTTAATGTTTGATTTAGTCCTAGTCGTAGTCTTTCGACTCAAATGCCATTTAGTTTTAACCATATTTTAGTCATCTGAATTGTTTCAGTTTTAGTCGACTAAATCTACAGTAGAAATCTAAAATCGAATAGGTTTATTTACAGTGTAATGCATTTATTAAGCATTTCTATAACATTTTCAAACTCATTATAAAGGTTCGATATTAAGGTTTTATCATGAGAGACACAGATTTAACTGCTGTGACACGCAACATGCCTTTATATTAAAATTAAATGAAACTACTTCTCATAAAGAAACAAGAACATGGTCTTCTTTTCAATGAGATACCAGTGGTTACACAGGCAAATTATCCATTCTTTATAACAGCTTGTTTACCACAATCTTCATTCTTTCAAGCAGCCATATTTATTTATATAAATACATTGAAATTCATCTTTAGGACTACTAAAGTGATTCAGTCAAGAGCAGTGACCCTCCTTTTGTTGCTTGATTAACATTCAGTAGCAACTAAATTAGGCTGCTGTCCCTTTAAAACTGAACACACGGATACAATGTACTTATACACATCCGATATTCTCCCAACTGTTTACGTTCACCCAAGACATTACCAAGTGTGTTTATGTGAATAAATCATTAAAACAGACATTTCAACATCGTTTTGTGTGTATTTCTCCATTCATGTGACACGAAAGAGTACTCGTGCGCTGTGTGAGAGGCGCTGCTTCAGTGCGTGTGCTCAGAAAACCGAACCGAATTAAGTTCTCTTTTGCGTCATCAAATTTATCCATATGTCTGCTCTTCTCTTTTTATGAGACGTGCAGCAAATGTATTCTAGCTTCTGCCAGATAGATTAATAGGTTATGATACAGTTCAAATGCACACATCTAAACTCCTAACCACACAGTAGATTCGTCTGAATGAATCTTTCAGTCAAGCTTTGGGACAAACTATCACGCCACACAACTGCGTCTTTACCCTGTCACAGTAAACTGACCTGTCAATCATTTTGTCACAGTTAACATCCTCCACATTTCATTTTTTATTTCTTACTACTGTATTGGAAAGAAAAGAAGTATCACGTTGATCTGCCAGTCGCGGGTCTTTCGTGCCGAAAATGCTGCTCGTATTTTCTGCCTAATGATGCATTTAAAAGTTAACGACCAAACTGATGTTCATAAAAATGCACATTGCTGTTGCAGATGAAATATTACACAGATAACTTTAAATAAATATTTTTTACCAGGTTAAATGTTGATTATTAGGAACTCAAACCCCTTTTTCTAAACATCTCCACCTAACCCCCGGTCGTGCACATCTGCCATGTTTGTAGTTTTTTAATGAGTTTTATTCGTGTTTGTAGTCCTGGACTGAAAATCGACCTGAAATAGTAGGCCATCTGGGGACTTTTGACATACTCTTTTCAGCATACTATGCTTTGGGACACACTTCTTGTAATCTCACTCACTATTTAGGATGGATAGTATGAACATCGGGACGCAGGGAATGACAGAATTTTGGGTGAACTGTCCCTTTAAGCGACATAAAATAACCCTGAAACTTGTTTAATTTCAGCTAGTTAATGAGATGTTTATCATTTTGCTTACCTTGATGTACTAAAATAGATCAAGTAAAATAAAATGATTAAAAACGGTAAGGACATTTAAAAATCAAAATGAAAACAACAAATTTACTTTAAAAACCAACAAAAATGTAAAAGAAAACAGAAAATTCATTTAAACTAATTCCAACTATTAAGAGTGAAATAAAATAACCCTGGTACATGCATTGCATTATGAAATGTTGTCAAATACATTCTGGAATGCAAATATTCGTGCAATTGCATGGGTAGAAGCGTCTGCACAGAGGATACTTCAGACCTGAGTTGTTTCCTCTGGAACATTTTCACATGCAAGTCAAAGCAAAACCACCATTTCAAAGATTTACCTTTGAATTTCAGTAAGATTTGTAAAAATAAATAAATAAATACTACACTTTAAATAATTTATGACGAGTATTAGACAGACTAAAAATGCATCTCAAGGGAGATCAGGAGTCCACCAAAAAAAGTCCTGCAATATTAATGCTGTTCGAATTTCCCATCAGTCACCTTTTCCTGCTTGGTTTGCCTAATTAGGCATGAGGTTTAAAAAAACACCTCTGGTGTGTGAGTAAAAAACAACACATTCATGTTGAGTTCAGAACAGGACCCCCGTCCCACGTACAGTGAATTTCACTGTTTTATAAGCTCGTCTGATTGTTTTGGCGAGAGGCAATCGAACTCCTCTGTTCTACACGTATCTGAATCTGCCCCGTAAATCTAAGGGTCGGTGAGGGATCTCTACAGAGTTTTATGCCACATAAAGACGAGCTGTTAAAAATTGAGAACCTGAAGCTGTTTCATGAGCCAGAGCACTAAGTCTTATCATTAAAAAAACATGCGGTTTGCTACCGTGTCCCATCCAGCCAGAACGGCCACAGAGACGACATTTACAATTATGCAACTGCTGCACTGCTGAAGTGCTGATTTTCTACTGCGGTTCACGCGGGGCTTATGTGGCGCTTTCATCGGAAGGTCTGTGACTGCTCTGTAATCCAAATGTGTGTGCGCGTGTCTGAGAAAGACGTCCGAGCAACTCAGAGAAAGACGTGAGTTGCGTGTGTGTGTGCACATGTATGACTCTCTTTCTGAAAAGGTGCACTGAAGGTCTGTGCTCATAGATGTGTCATCTCTGTGTGTTAACCCGGGAAGGACGTGCCGTCTTTAAAGCGAGCGTCTGACGGGGAGAGTCGTTACCGTGGGGTGAAGTAAAATCTCATTTCACTCGCCCTGACTGCGGAAAGCGTGAGATACGGCTCCTCTTGCGTCAAGAAACGCAGCTAAAAACACAGAACTGAAAACACACGCTGCATCCTAATTCACTGTCCGAAACAGTATGTGAGATTAGAATTAGCACATCACAAATTATAGTTCATTGAACAGTGCGCCAAAGGTGCCTGGATGGATTTCCAAGTGTGCATTGGTGCATGTTTTGTTTGGCTGACACCCACTGCAAGCCCTTGCATGATAAAAAGAGTTTGTGGCAGTGCTATTTTTAATTTTTCCAGCTGTAGAAAAATGGCAGTCAATCCTATACATAAATGTAATATAGGATATAAACCACCCTATGTCATAAGTGATATTGCCATATGATACCTACAAGGCAACATATAATTTTCACATACAGTACACACATTGAGTAAATGAAGTTTATAACAAAAATAAATAAATAAATAAAATACCCATACCAAAATTTGTATATGTGAACCTGGAGCACAGAACCAGTCTTAAGTATCGCAGGTTTATTTGTAGCAATAGTCAACAATACATTGTATGGGTAAAAGTTATCGAATTTTCTTTTATGCCAAAAATCATTAGGAGATTAAGATCATGTTACATGAAGATATTTTGTAAATTTCCTACAGTAGATATATCAAAACTTAATTTTTGATTAGTAATATGAATTGCTAAGAACTTCATTTGAACAACTTTAAAGGCAATTTTCTCAATTTTTTTTTGCATCCTCAAATTCCAGATTTTCAAATAGTTGTATCTCAACTAAATATTGTCCTAACAAACCATACATCAATGGAAAGCCTATTTATCTATCAGCTTTCAAATGATGTATACATCTCAATGACCTTTGATGACTCAATTGACCTTTATGACTGTTTTTTGTGATCCAAGGTCACATATGATATCATTATGAAGTTTTTTATATGTCATTATATTTAGCAACCATATATGTCAACAAAATATATTTTATTTATATATGTAGCTTTTTTAAAATAACATATTAACAAAAATCTGTATGTTTATATATATATATATATAAGGATGTCTAATTATGAATTATCTAATTATTAAAAGCGTAACAAAATTTCATTTTTAAGGCCCTATTTCAATTTTATATTTGCCAAATTCTGTTTTCCATTCATTTTCTGAATTCCATTTTAATGGTTCCAATAAATTGTAATAATAAAAAGCATGTCTAATTGATAGATTTTATAAAAAATAATTTATTTATTTACTTTTTTCTCCCAGAAATGCGGTGTTGTGTGTTTATATTTTTCTGGTAAATAAGTTCTGCTAAATAATTTTTCTGGTAAACATTCCTTTAAAAAGTAATGTTTTATTAATAATTTTATTAGTAGTAGTACCATCATTACATCAAGTAATATATTTCTGTCACAGTTTCTCCAAGTTTAACTGAACTTTGTTGCTGTGAAGACCTTTAAGTTTCTGTCTGTATTTGATATGACAATATTGTTTTCTCAAAAAGAGGGTAAAATGCTCAAGAAGTCAAGAGTCTCAGTGCAGTTCTAGAGATTGTTTGTGTTCATGTCACTTCAGTATGTGTATAATAAACGAAAGTGAAGTAAATAAACATTAAGTGTACTGACCTACTTTTAATTTTTAGCCATTCAAAATTTGGCAAATTCCATGACATTTGGCTCTATACAGTACATTGCATTTTTATTACTGGATTGTATGATTCTGTAGGGCCCTATACTGTGACAAATAGACCATGTACTCTATGCATACAGAAAATGTCACATTGTTGTCAAATGACATCAAATTTAATTCCAGTTTGTGTAAAAAGGTTTTGGCAGTGTCAAAAAATAATAAAATAGATCATCCAAGTACTATATAAAAATGTGTATACTGTGCGTAATATATATGCTCTTGTATATACTGCAGAAATAGCTAAAGTAGCATGTACTGCAATCATAACCAGTACATACTAAAAAGCATATGCTTCACCATCGCCAGTGAAGTACATACTTTCAGTGTGTAGCAAAAGTATGCGAATTGGGCCACATCCACAGATTCATTCCTGCCACAAAGACTCGAAAAAACACAAAGAGCGTCCACAAACGACAGGTGTTTGGTGTCACAGACATCAAAGAAATTTCCAGAACTCGAGTATTACGCTCACAATCCGTCTCATGATATTTTCATGATGTTTCTGACACATCAAACACACCTTAATGATCGACTGTGTAAAAATATCAGCGAAACAACAGGCTTTTCGTATGCAAAACATGGGCTAAATGGCTGTTTGAAACTGTCCCAAGCATATTTAAACAACAAAAACATGATAAATGGAAAGAGGTGGCTGTCGAACCTTTGTCCACGCTTCAGCGAGCAATCTGTAGACCGGAATAATCACTCGCGCTGATGCTGTGCCCCTCATCATGCAGACGCAAAAAGGTCCGGTTAATGAAGATCCACTGTACCTCTGCTTTTGTTCCGCATTCGTTTCAGACTTTATTCCACGTGTGTTTAATTAGAGGCTTGGCTATAGACAGCTGTCCCCACAGACACAGCCTATTGTCTAACACCTTTCTGTCATTTACAACAGCACAATGGGATAACTTCCTGTGAAATTGAAATGCACTTCGTGGTTTTTGTATTTTTTAAATGAAATTTGAATTTCTATGAAATCTATTTGGAAAAACTGAATGAAGAAACATTGTGAATATACACACAGTGAACTGATGTGAACGCTTACAATATTGTAGTCTGGTGCAGTGTTGCACGATATACCAACACTCAAAAAGTATCACAATACCCTGCTGTTAAAAACGGTACGATTCCACATTTTACTAGTACCGCTACTTTAAGAATGCATTTTAAAGGAGAAGTCCACTTCCAGAACAACAATTCACAAATAATGTACTCACCCCCTTGTGATCCAAGATGTTCATGTCTTTCTGTCTTCAGTCGTAAAGAAATTATGTTTTTTGAGGAAAACATTTCAGGATTTTTCTCCATATAATGGACTTCAATTTTGAACTTCCAAAATGTAGTTTAAATGCAGCTTCAAAGGCTCTAAATGATCCCAGCCGAGGAAGAAGGGTCTTATCTAGCCAAACGATCGCTCATTTTTTTCAAACAATAAAAACGTGTATACTTTTTAAGCACAAAAGCTGGTGTAGCACAGGCTCTGGGATGCACGTCCACAATGCTACGAATTAGTGATGGGTCGTTCTTGAACGATTCTTTCATTTTGAATGAATCTTTAATTCGTTCAGTCGCACATGCGCAACATCCTATTAGGTTCTGTACTTGAATTAGTTCACCTGTTTCGAGTCTTTGGGTTTTTCGAGTTGTTCGTTCATCTTATGGGGCGTCACGTGATGCTGATTTTGCTAAAATGAACGAAAGGACTCGAAAAAAGGTTCATTCATTTTGCTGAACGAGACTCAAAGGTCTGAGTCGGTAAAATGATCCGAACTTCCCATCACTACTACGAGTCATCGTCTGTGTACTGAGTATGGTGAAAAACTCCATCTTATTTTCTCCTACAACTTCAGAATCGTCCGACATCGTTGTAGCTTTTTGTTTGTAAACAGCGTTTGATTTACTTGCACTTTCTTAGTGTTTGTGCGTTCGCTTTGTAAACACTGGGTCTGTAGTTCCACGTGACCTTTCGACGTGATTCAATAGTACGTGAACGCACATCCCAGAGCCTGTGCTACACCAGCTTTTGTGCTTAAAAAGTATACACATTTTTATTTTTAGAAAACAATTACAGATCGTTTCGCTAGATAAGACCCTTCTTCCTCGGCTGGGATCATTTAGAACCTTTGAAGCTGCATTTAAACTACATTTTGGAAGTTCAAAATCGGGCACCAATGAAGTCCATTATATGGAGAAAAATCCTGAAATGTTTTGCTCATAATTTCTTCACGACTTAAGACAGAAAGACATGAACATCTTGGATGACAAGGGGGGGAGTACTTTATTTGTAAATTGTTGAGAAGTGGACTTCTTCTTTAATAAGAGCCGTATTTCTGCGTGTCTGTGTTAGTGAATGATGCAGACACACAGTTTTGTTTACTACACACATACATGTCTCTGTTGCCTCAATACATGAGTACATGAACACATGAACATCATCTCTAGATCTGCTCCGAAAGTCACTTCATTTCTTTTGCAGAAAACTATTGTCATATAACGAAAACCCTAAAGTTCTTCACAGCAACCCGTCAAAATAAAAGTTCAGTTTAACCTGACAGTCAGAAATATATTAATATATTAAATAAAACAGATTTCATAGAGCATTTTATTATTATTGTTATTGGTGGTGGTGGTACTAGTATTTTTAGCTCTAATGATGATAGGAATATTTACTGTTTTAAATTTCAATAGTACTGTGAAATAAAAAAAAATATATAATTATAATAATGAAATTCAACAGACAATATAGTAAATTAATTAAATTTGCAGTCTTTAAGATATATCATGCCAATGCCATACAGTAACTACACCATTATCGTGGCAAAAAGCATTATTTTACCAGCGCCCGATGTATTTAAGAGTGATTCTTCTGGTTTGAAGGCATTTCTGACTCTCATGTTTAATACACCGTTAAATATGAGAATATTCAGAGATGTCTTTGATATTTTGTCGTAACCAGATTATGGGATCACCTAAAAGATGTAAATATGCATTTGACAAGGGCAGAAATCAACTGAGAGGCTTAGCAATGGCCCCGTTAATGAGATTACAGCATTTCCATGACAACTGTGAACTGGAAATGCTGGATTTAGGAACAATACAGCTGCATTTTTTCTTCGATCCATCACGAATAAACACGTAAGGCCTCGGCATTCATGCGATCACTTTAATCTGACATTGCAGGTTTGCGTCCCCTACGCTGCTCCAAATGCTTACTCAACTCCATCCCCTCCTAACATTCCTTCGGAGGAATAAAAACAGACAAAGCGAGTCCATTTTTAAGTACAGGAAGAATACAAAGCTGCAAAATGAATGTGGAGAGCAGCTCAGATCATTTGGAGAAATGGTTTCAGATCGTATCTGTGATTGCAGACTAAGCAGAAGCCAAAGCAGAAATCTACATTTGCTCTCCACTGCCTTAGAGAAGAATAAAATGAGATATATTGGAGTTTCTTTTTCCCGTGGGTCTCTCTTGAACATTTTTGTTTTGTCAAAGCAATGCTATTAAGATCAATCAGCGATCATCACGGCCTTTGTTCGCAAATGAAGTAAGGGCTCTTTATAGCTCAATAATGCATCGCAGATGGGATACGGGGGCTCAAATTGTATTACGACATTCAAAGCAGCTTCTCTTGGGGTCTTAACCAGTGTACACCGAAGCGTAGACGGCCTCCGACTCTGTTGTCTTGTTCCATTAGAGAAGAGCTAAAAAAAGCTTTATTAGTCTGTCACTCGGTCGACTCTCATAAAATCAATTTCCCTTTTCACCTTACGAAAGAGGAAAAAACTCAGAACAATATGCCGGCTTCTCATTTCAAACAGAAGAGCCATGTAGGAAGGGATTTGAGTCCTGTGGAACCCGAGGATATAGGCGACGAGATAGCCTTCGCAAAAAAGCTTACACTAGGGGAGCAAATCACAGCATTCGTCACAGAGCTTCCCTCGTTCCCGGGCAGGGTGTCCGTGCCATGTGTTCTCAGACGAGCCTAATATTGCAATGCATGAGCGAGCCACCAAGTACGATCGTCTCGGGAGAAAGTTGGAGCCTTTTCAGGATGAATAAAGAATAGCTGTTTGCGCTTTTGTTTGCTTAAGGAAAAACTTGCACGAGTAAAATTTGGATCATAAATGCTTGTGCTTGCCAATAATGGCCAATCGCAACCTAGCCTGCGCCAGGCAGATCTCGCTGTCGTTGTTTCCCTGTGCTTTTGTTGTAGCAAACACACAAAAAACACGATGATTACACAAATGTGCTCTCTTATCTTCATCCAAACTGAGCTTGATCCAACAACAATGTACTCGCCAGTTTTTCAGACAAGCAAATTGGACACTGAGTCACAAGTTCACTCATGCATATGCAATATTTGTTGCAGGAAATGTTTAGCGACTATAACTGGGGCGAGACGATATGAGGTCATGGGAGGGTTTAACATGTATGCTGGGGGTCAAAGCTTTAGATTT
The DNA here is from genome assembly GCF_022985175.1 of Labeo rohita. Lineage (NCBI taxonomy): Eukaryota > Metazoa > Chordata > Actinopteri > Cypriniformes > Cyprinidae > Labeo > Labeo rohita. The sequence goes on along the minus strand of NC_066876.1, from coordinate 37,668,329 downwards.
TTAATGCTTTAAAGTCACCAAGCCTGCATTTATTTATTAAAGGAGAAGTCCACTTTCAGAACATCAATTCACAAATAATGTAGTCACCCCTTGTCATCCAAGATGTTCATGTCTTTCTTTCTTCAGTCGTAAAGAAATTATGGTTTTTGAGGAAAACATTTCAGGATTTTTTTTCATTTAATGGACTTTACTGGTGCCCCAATTTTGAACTTCCAAAATGTAGTTTACATGCAGCTTCAAAGGCTCTAAATGATCCCAGCTGAGCGAAACGATTGGTCATTTTTTTTGGAAAATAAAAATGTGTATACTTTTTAAGCACGGATCATTTTATCGACTTGGCTCTTTGAGTCTTGTTCAGCAAAATGAATGAATCTTTTTTCGAGTCATTTCGTTCATTTTAGCAAAATCAGCATCACGTGACGCCCCATAAGATGAACGAATGGAAAACCCGAAGACCCGAAACAGGTGAACTAATTCCAGTACAGAACCTAATAGGATGTTGCACATGTGCGACTGAACGAATCACTCGCAGAGACGACTCGTTCTTCCCGAGTCACATTAAAGATTCCTTCAAAATGAATGAATCGTTCAAGAATGACCCGGGGACGCACATCCCAGAGCCTGTGCTACACCAGCTTTTGTGCTTAAAAAGTATACACATTTGTAATTTTCGAAAACAATGTCTGATTGTTTCGCTGGATAAGACCCTTCTTCCTCGTCTGGGATCATTTAGAGCCTTTGAAGCTGCATTTAAACTACATTTTGGAAGTTCAAAAAACTGAAGAAAGAAAGACATGAGCATCTTGGATGACAAGGAGGTGAGTAAATTATTTGTAAATTGTTGTCCTGGAAGTTAACTTCTCCTTTAAAATACAGTAGAAACGGTAATAATGGGAGATATTATTATTATTTAAATTAATAATTTTTTATTTAAATGCATTTTAAAATAGAATTTATTTATAACTTTTCCATTAAGGGGAAATACTTGCCCCCTGGAATTGATTTCCACCCAGGGGCACTTTTTACATTTATGAGGGCAATTGTATAATCACCTTATTATTATAAAAAACATGTGAAGAGTTCAGATGCAAAAGCGTCTGAGTGCCATCTGAAATTTTCATCTAAAATGAGTATTTTTATCAGGCTTCTATGTTTAGGTTCAATAATTTCACTCTAATGGCAATGTATGGGTCCTTTTCTATGCAATTAAAGTAAAATAACTGAACATAAACACAGGAGCCTGATAAAAATGCTCATTTTAGATATAAATTTCAGATGGCACGCTTTTGCATCTGAACTCTTCATATGTTGTCTTTAATGTCAAATGATTAATTTACTATTACTTTTTACCCAATCAATATTTTAAACTGTTGTCAATAGCAATAGACTTCTTAAAATTACACTACCAGTCAAAAGATTTTGAATGTTTTTTAAAAAAGTCTTTTCTGCTCATCAAGCCTGCATTTATTTGATCCAAAGTAAAACTATTTACTATTTAAAATAACTGTTTTCTATTTGAATATATTTTGAAATGTAATTTATTTCTGTGATGCGCAGCTGAATTTTCAGCATCATTACTCCAGTCTTCAGTGTCACATGATCCTTCACAAATCATTCTAATATGCTGATTTGCTGCTCAACAAACATTTATTATTATTATTATTATTATTATCATCATCAATATTTAAAACAGTTGAGTACATTTTTGTCAGGATTCTTTGATGAATAGAAAGATCCAAAGATAAGAATTTATCAGAAATTAAAAGCTTTTGTAACATTACACACTACACCATTCAAAAGCTTGGAGTTTTGTTTATTTTTTTATTTAGCAAGCATGCTTTAAATTGATCAAAAGTTATAATAAAGACGTTTCTAATGTTAAAAAAGACAAGAAACCATGTAAAAAGTTTTTGTTTGCGTTTTGGGCATATCACATTCTTGCTTCACAGACAAACGTGTCAGTCCATGACGTTAGCCTAGTCTAACACAAATTATGCAAAAACTACTGCTATAATCACTGAAGCTATGAAATTACAGTTTTCAGTCGCTTTGGTGCATTTCTCAAATCATCCTTAACATTTGCAAAGAAGTATGCACATTTCTCAAAGCAATTCATACAAACAGCACAACACAACGGATTACCTGCAAAAGCCTGTAACTTACTCAAAATCTTCAGTTCATCTATCAAAAGTAAGTATGCATGTCAATGAACATATCAGTGCCATCAGAATGAAAAGTCCTTGTGTCACTGTTCACAAACAAGACAGCCAAAATGCTTAGTCATGTTGTCAATCAAACAGTGTACTCTATTAGCATTACCTGATGTAAACTAAAGCAATAGTTTGCATGACAGTTACTGTATTGAAATGCAGAAGGCTGCAATTCTTATGTGTGTCATATATCCATTTCAATAGTGCAAATGTACACATTACTGTATGTGAGATATTGATTGAAAGAGACTGGATAGGAAGAAAAGGAAAAAAAACACATTACAGAGTCATTGTGATAGTCAAGAAAAAGAAATATCCCTGATAGTGCACGTACATCACTAAGACGTCTATTTTACGTCTACATTTACATCTGCAAGATTTATTTTTTAGAGTGTTCGCTCATCTGCACGTTTCCTACCAGGTGTCCAATAGACTTTTATTAGATGTCTTCACTGTAAGATGTTTATGATTTAGAGTGTATGTAAAACTGACATCTTACAGATGTCTGTCAGATGTTTGTACATGGCAGATGCACAAAAGCGAAAATACAAAATTAGAAAGGCAAACACAGGAATCAGCCCTTAGGCAGAACTCTGCTTTTGCATGCAGCACCGTATGAGGAATTTGAGAGAACTGGTTTGTTATTGGTTAATCTACATTCCCTTATTAGTGAAAGTCAAGATTCACCTGCACAACGCATGGCAAATTTACAGACAGACTACAGGAATGTGTAGAAAATATACTTGACAGTTTATGACAACTAGATTAACCATTTTGCATGTAAAGACTTATACGATGAACTAATGACTAGATGTTTTGAGGGGTAAGACTATTGCACAGAGAACTATATAATACATTTTGAGCAACATGACACTAGCAACTGATAATGTAGGAAAACGCAGACAAATGTACATAATCAATTGCATGAATGTACCAAAGCAATCGCAACTCGTTCAAAAGAATGAGAAACTGCTATTATGATGTGCACAAGTGACTAGATGATGTGGAGGTTGAACAAGTAGTTTTGAGAATTTCATTTCAGATTTGAGTAATGCACCAAAGCGACTGAGAAAAACTGTAATCTTTTAGTTACATCATATCTGCACTGTGTTGTTTATGATGAGGGAATCTGCGAGCGTGCACACTCATCAACAGCTCCAGCATTTTAAAGCGCTGACTAATCTAAGGCGCTCTGATTGGCCAGTGCATTCCTAAATTCAGCTGAAACACATTTGATTGGTTATAAGACTCAGCGCTGCACAAAACACTGCTTAAAAACAATAATTCCTCAAATTGACACTCAATTTCACATTCATTTTAATCACGACAGGCATAATACATTGTTTAATTGTCCCATTGTCTTGAATTTATGGGGCATTTTTGTTCATTTTGGTGCCATTTTTGGTGCCAGAATTTATTTGAAATAAAATTTTTGTAACATTTGTAACATTATAAATGTCTTTATTGTTACTTTTGATCAATTGAATGCATCCTTGCTTAATAAAATATTTTTTTTAATCTTTACCAATCTTTTAAATGATAGTATATCAATGTTTCCACAAAAACAGAAAGCAGCACAACTTTCATTGCTGATATTAATAAGAAATGTTTGTTGAGCAGCAAATCAGCATATTAGAATGATTTCTGAAGGATCATGTGACACTGAAGACTGGAGTAATGATGCTGAAAATTCAGCTGCGCATCACAGGAATAAATTAAAAGATATTCAAAAAGAAAACAGTTCTTTTAAATTCTAATAATATTTCACAATATTACTGATTTTACTGTATTTTATCAAATAATTGCAGCCTTGCTGAGCATAAGAGACTTATTATAGATTTGAATTCTTTATAAACCTTTGACTGCGAGTAAATACAATATTTTAAATATAAGTAGTAAAGTTAGTACGGTGATGTAAAATAAAATAGCACAGGGTTCACAGCCCTGCGTGTTTGGATGAGGATCACTAAATACGATTGTTGCTCAAAGTGAATACGATATGCAATAATCATTTCCCCTCACCATGGCAAGCATCGAGGGAGGCTGCATTTTGAAATGCAGATGAAACATTTGTTGCCACAACATGTGGAGCTTTGTAATGCCTGCCCAGCGTTCATATGGTCCGGTCGCAAATTATCCAAGCCTTCCCATTAAAATTCCACAAGCGCAAAATGCAGTATTAATGACTGTCACTGCAACAACATTTGAGCATTGAAAGTTTGGTAAAAACAACTGCAGACAATGAGAATTCACAGCTGTCGGGAATAAAAATCAGCCTAAATGCTCGCTGGACATAAGACAAAGCAGAACTAATATTCAAAAGCCTATGGGATGCCAGAGAGCTAGAGGCCGACAACATGATTAGCCGGTCTCTTTAATCCTCCTTGTCAATTAACGTGAGGTCCTGGCCCGTAGGCATCCAGATCCTGTCCATTTTAAAGCAGACTGGCCGGTATGGCAGGGCAAACACAAAGGAAACGGTGTACAAAAGAATAAAAACTATTGGGTCAATGTGAAAATCAGACAATCCATAGCTGTAAAACTACCTCTGCAATTAAAGGGAAATGACAGATTGATGTAAAATTCAAATTATTTGTAAAACAAAATGGCTGATTTGTTGAGTGTAGTTCCAACAATGATGTTGATGCAGAAATACTGTATATCACACGTGCTGAAATCACTGTTAGCTGAAGAAAATACACCAACATACGAGAGCTGTGTAGACAAAACAATAAAAGATAGATAGATAGATAGATAGATATAGATATAGATAGATAGATAGAATGAACAAATGAACAAATGAACAACAGAAAGACAGAAAGATGATAGATAGACAGATAGAAAAATATAGATATAGATAGATAGAATGAACAAATGAACGAATGAACAAACAAACAATAGAAAGACAGAGAGATGATAGATAGATAGATAGATAGATAGAACAAATGAACGAATGAATGAATGAACGAACGAACAACAGAAAGACAGAGATAGACAGATAGATAGATATAGATAAGGATAGATAGAATGAACAAATGAACGAATGAACAAACGAACAATAGAAAGACAGAGAGATGATAGATAGATAGATAGATAGATAGATAGATAGATAGATAGATAGATAGATAGATAGATAGATAGAAAGAGATAGACAGATAGAATGAACAAATGAACGAATGAACAAACGAACGAAAGAACGACAGAAAGATGACAGATAGATAGATAGATAGATAGATAGATAGATAGATAGATAGATAGATAGAATGAACAAACGAATGAATGAACGAATGAACGAACAGCAGAGAGACAGACAGATGGATATAGATAGATAGAATGAACAAATGAACAAATGAACAACAGAAAGACAGAAAGATGATAGATAGACAGATAGAAAAATATAGATATAGATAGATAGAATGAACAAATGAACAAATGAACAAACAAACAATAGAAAGACAGAGAGATGATAGATAGATAGATAGATAGATAGATAGATAGATAGATAGATAGATAGATAGATAGATAGATAGATAGATAGAATGAACAAATGAACGAATGAATGAATGAACGAACGAACAACAGAAAGACAGAGATAGACAGATAGATAGATATAGATATAGATAGATAGATAGAATGAACAAATGAACGAATGAACAAACGAACAATAGAAAGACAGAGAGATGATAGATAGATAGATAGATAGATAGATAGATAGATAGAAAGATAGATAGATAGATAGAATGAACAAATGAACGAATGAATAAACGAACGAACGACAGAAAGACAGATAGATAGAAAGAGATAGACAGATAGAATGAACAAATGAACGAATGAACAAACGAACGAAAGAACGACAGAAAGATGACAGATAGATAGATAGATAGATAGATAGATAGATAGATAGAATGAACAAACGAATGAATGAACGAATGAACGAACAGCAGAGAGACAGACAGATGGATATAGATAGATAGAATGAACAAATGAACAGAAAGACAGAAAGATGATAGATAGACAGATAGAAAAATATAGATATAGATAGATAGAATGAACAAATGAACGAATGAACAAACAAACAATAGAAAGACAGAGAGATGATAGATAGATAGATAGATAGATAGATAGATAGATAGATAGATAGATAGATAGATAGATAGATAGATAGAATGAACAAATGAACGAATGAATAAACGAACGAACGACAGAAAGACATAGATAGATAGAAAGAGATAGACAGATAGAATGAACAAATGAACGAACGAACAAACGAACGAAAGAACGACAGAAAGATGACAGATAGATAGATAGATAGATAGATAGATAGAATGAACAAACGAATGAATGAACGAATGAACGAACAGCAGAGAGACAGACAGATGGATATAGATAGATAGAATGAACGAATGAATGAATGAATGAACGAACGAACGACAGAAAGACAGAGATAGATAGATAGATAGACAGATAGAATGAACAAATGAACGAATGAACAAACGAACAACAGAAAGACAGAGAGATGACAGATAGATAGATAGATAGATAGATAGAATGAACAAGCGAATGAATGAACGAACGACAGAAAGATGACAGAAATAGATGATAGATAGATAGATTTTTACATTTTTTACAACCCTGGTACTCTCTCTCTCTCTCTCTCTCTCACTCACTCACATATGTTGTAGATGATTTCTCACCTCAAACAGCCGCAGGACATTGGCCACCATAATGGACACTGAGCTCCCTGACGCCCCGATCACACCCACCACGCGCTCAGGCTTGCGTATGATTGGTTGTTCACCGTTGGAGCAGCGGATGTCAGATGTGTCTTTCTGAATGAGAGCCTGGACAAATGTCAGAGACTGCTCTAGAGCGTAAGTGTCCCTGGAACACGTATCGAGGATCCGGGCCCCTAGCGTGATGTTGGGCAGCAGCTCCGGGTCACTGTTGATCTGGTCCAGTGCGTACAGCATGGCCTCCATCCGGTGGATTCCTTTCTCCTTCTTTATTTCTCCGCATGGGACCCCTGCATGACCTCTAGCGTGGACTGGGAAAAGGCCCCCCAAGGTGATGTCCCCCGCGATCTTGATGGAATGTGGGTGCGAGTGCTGGTGAACCGACGAACATGGGCTTAGCCACACCCACAGAATCCACAGGAGGCGTGGCCAAGTGGTAGAGTGACAGCAGCTCCAGCTTAAAACCCGGAACATCCCAACCTGATGGTCCAATGAGGACGGAGGAGGATGTGACGTCATAATGACCAGGAATCAAACATGCAAGTGTTCATCCACTATCTGAGGAACCTGTTAGAGATAAACAAAAATATGTACATGAAGAACAACAGGGGTGCAATTATTGATCTTTTTTTAAAACTTCTGAATAAGATTTATTAATTAATTTATTTATTTAGTAATTTAAAAAAATTGTGATGAAGGCTACATTTTGTCTTTTTGTTTTTAGGGCAGCACAATATCAACAGAACTAATGATAATAATAATAATAATAATAATAATAATGAATTTTTATTACATGTATTTTACAGAACAATTATTATTAAAAAGTTTTAATAAAGTAATAAATATTACTATTATAAAATTACACTGTAATACAGATTGAAAAATATACAAATATGAAATATATATATATTAAATAAAAACATATTTAAGAAAATTAATAGAATAATACATTTAGTTTACAGAACAATTATTACTACGATTTTTAAATAAAATAATAAATATTACTATTATAAAATTACACTGTAATACAAATTTTAAAAATATCAAATATGAAATATAAATACATTAAATTATTAAATATATTAAATATATATATATATATATTCAAGAAAAATAATGACTAAGTAATACATTTAGCTTACAGAACAATTATAATTGCAATTTTTAAATAACATATATACTAAATATTTTATATATTCAAGAAAAATATACAAGAATAGTTTTAATTTTACACTACCACTGCAAAATTACCATACAAATAGTAGTCTTCGTTTCTTAATATCTAGTCTTAATATTAGGTTTTAATTTTTTCATTGCAATTTTTGTATCATTTCAATAAAGCACACAGTCCCAGTCTTAAATATTAAACTTTGCATGTAAGTTTTGCATGTACTTTTGACTTGGGCCAGTAAATAACCAGCTAGCAACCACATAGCAACACATTAGAAAACACTAAAAATATCTTTAATCATACAGAATCACCTCAGGTCAGAAGTATGAAACTTTTTATCACGTTTGCAAACCTTTGAGTTTTAACTCTATGTTCCTGCAATGCACATTTCCTGCTGAATTTGGTGGATTCACATATTCTCATGACAATGATTCTACAATAGTGTTTTGTGGAAAAAAGAGTTGGAACACAAAAAACACTTAAAAAAAAAAGAGTCATTTGAATTTCTAGCACTTTCTGACTATTCATGCACACTGCATAACACATCATCAACAAGACCAGATACAATGCGCTTTAAAGACGCAGGTTTCATTGTCAGAGCGTCTGCTGGGAACGGCGCTGCACTGAAACGCTGTGAATGGAGAGTGATGTAGGCTGGCGTGTGGTGAAGCTCCGGGGAACGGAGCCCAACTGCTCTGATGTGTAGTGATTGTAAGACCAGCTGTGGAATGAGCGGCTCTCCAAAGGGTTCAAAGGTCAGTGAAAGACTGGATTTGTTCAGAAAGCAGAGAGAGAAAAGATGGAATTGAGCTAAGATTGAGAAAGATCGTAGCCAGCAGCTAAAACTTCAATTATGCAAGAAAAGTAAAGTTTGATGTCGAGAGTGTATAGAATAAGGCTCTTGTCTATAGGATGATCACACAGCTGCTCAGAGATGCCAAGAGAGACGCATTGGGGAAAGACAAACAGACGTGTACATGAATAAAAAGACAGGATGAATCAGCATGAGACTCAAGACGGAGTTTCTTCAATGATTTTCAACTACTTTGTCTGATTACTGATTCAGACTGACAAAGCCAACACATTTTTATACAAACTTGGATTAAAAGGGCACAATAGTTATAATAGCGCAATAACTGTGAACAATTTGCAAATAATGTTTTTAAATATGCACACATTCACTCTTATATGTATGCGAAACAGTGTCTAAAACACAAAACATTTCATGCCTGATCACATTCAGTTAGGAAGATTTTATTATGCTCTTTTTTACGATATGTAATATAAGTCCCAGGTGTCCCCAGAACATGTCTGTAAAGTTTCAGCTCAAAATACCCCACCGATCATTTATTATATCATTTTGAAAATGCCTATTTTGAGTGAAAGCAGAAGCACGCTGTATTCGTGCATGTCTCTTTAAATGCAAATGAGCTGCTGCTCCCCGCCCCCTTTTCCAGAATAGAGCTGTGCAGTTACAGCTTGTAGCTCAATTACTCTTCTAAAAAACATCATTTTAGTTTTGATTATCATGTCTATCATGCTTTTTACAGTCATGAGTTTAAACCTCTGAATTACAGTTTTCTGAGTGCACACATCTGAAGCACACACTCAAAAAGCAGCTGTCACACAGCATGTGAGTACTAAACTAAGTGCTTCTTGTTGATGTCGTATTGCGTTTAAACTGTTAAACACACACAACTTTATGATAAAAACACACGAGTTACAAAAACAGCTGGTTATGTCTGCGAACAGCTGGGAAAGAAATCACGTTTATACTAGATCTGTGTGGCAGCAGTGTAATATACAGTAAATAAATCAATAAATGCACTGTTCTCTTGTCTCCTCTGAGGCTGGGATTCTAAATAGTGTTCTGTGCTCATCTGTGCAGCCAACGACAGAACACTTAGCATGCTTTGCTCAAACTTTTGCCATTAGGGTTAGAACTGGTACACCGTTATTGCTTGTGGTGGGTGGGAACGTGCAGATTAAGGGGTGGGAATATTATAATAAGATCCCCTTCTTACATCACGGGGGGAGCGAAATCTGAGCAGTTCGTTTTGTTAAATGCTTGCAGAGAAATAGGTACACCGGGAACCTGATTATAGCACTTAAACATGGAAAAAGTCAGATTTTCATGCTATGTCACCTTTAAAAACAGTGACACTTGAGAAAAAAGAAGTTTAGTTCATATCACTTTATATTACCACTGGTTTACTTTACCTTGTCAAAATCAGCTCTGCAAAAATCATCTCATTCTGGTCGAGGCTGCTTTAAATGCAAATGAGCTCTGCTCGCCCCGCCCCTCTCTTCTCTCTGTGGAGTGACGAGCCTGTTTACTTTAGCCGCGTTTAGCCGCTAAACTTGCTAACTAGCACATTATTAGGAAAGGCGATCGCAAAGATTCATAAAAAACCCTTATACTCACTTCTGCTGTAAGTGAAGCTGGATCACGAATGATTTGCGTGAACATAGACGGATATATGTGGATCTGGAGGTTCATTCCCTTCACAAACAAACATAATCCACTGCATCTTCAGCGGCTCAGATGTCGGGAGTAAATGACGACCACTATGTTCATTATCACATCCAGCAACACCTCAATCGCTCAATCGGAGATATTCTTGTCTAACTTACATCCCTGCTCCGGCATCAAAACAAAGAGGTCGGACTGTTACAGCTGATCTGAGGTAAGACGCTCATGTCAATCAACTATTGTGGGAGTGGCCTCTGTTGGTGTGACGGCACAACGACAGGCATCTGAGAACGGCTCGATTTGAAAAAGGGGATATTATTTTTACAGATTAATTAAAAACCACTGCATGGATTTGTATCATTATAGGGTCGATTTGTACACACACTGACAACACACATTAATGTTTAAATGTTAAAATGTAAAAGTGAACTCAGCATCCGATGACCCTTTAAGAAATGTCTTCTTATTAAGGCTACAGATGTTATTCAGTACAGAGCAGTAAGTGATTTTCTGTGTGACAGTCGCTTTCTGTGCGTGCGCTTCGGATGTGTGCATTCAGAAACCCACATATCAGAAGTTTTATATCAGAAATTTAAAACGTGATTTCAGCGTGATATACAGGATAATCTAAACCAATCAGATGTTTTTTTAACAGTTCAGTTTAGTTCTGGAAAAGTGGGCGGGACGCAGCAGTTCATTTGCATTTAAAGAGACATGCACTAAAAAGAGTTTCTGCTTCTGCTTCTGCTTCCACTCAGAATAGGCATTTTCAAAATGATATAATAAATGATCTGTGGGGTTTCTGAAGATGAAACTTCACAGACACATTCTGGGGACACCTGAGATATATATATAGATACATATTATATCTTGAACAAAGGGGAATAATAGGTGCCCTTTAACAATTCTATTGTAAAACGGTAAACAAATATTTAATGTTTAAGTGTTTAACCACTTCTCTCTTACTTTGCTCTCTTTCATTGTTAAAACTGACACTTTGTGCTGGAATTCACGCTCTGCCTACTTTTATTTGATTGGTTTTCTCAATCACTTTGACATTCCGCTTTGAGACAGCTGAGGCAGACCAGCCTAAAAAATGTTTTGAGGGGATGTCTATGGTGGTTATTCTTAAGCTTAAATTGGGTTTTACAGAAACAGATCTTTATTTTCTTTTAAGAAAATATTTGGTGGTCTGCAACTACCTTACCACTATTGGACCATGGAGATCTGCTCTATATGAATGCCCCAGGACATCATCCAGAAAAAACCTGATAGTGTTTTTAACAGCACTTTACTGGTTGTAGCTATCAAACACATCACTGCACTTTATATGAGAAGGTCGAGTTACCATCTTTGTATCTTTTGTTGAAGAAGTTTTAACTGGTATTGTTTCATTTATAAGTCTATTTGTGGTCTAAATCCATCTTGTTTTTTTTAGCTTTTCCAATTCAAACGTACACTACAATGATCTGATACATTTTAAAGTTCCTCTGGTTCGAACAGAGCTAGGGAAAAAACAGTTTTAGATATAATGCTTTTTTGGCTGGGAATAACTTACAAAACATCCCTAGTAAAAAAATAAATTTACTACAATGAATTTAAAATACATTAATTTTATGCCACAAGTATAAGTATACTACAAATACATTTACATCTTATGTACTTAATAAAAATACCCTGCAATTGTACTTTTAGCATTCTAAACTGGTTATTTAAAGTCTGCTAAATTGGAACAACTCATTTTGTACTTAATGCACTTTAATAGTGCAGAAGTAGTGCTAAAGTCTAACTAAAGATATACTGAAGTATATCTGATTGCGCTAAAGTTGAACTATTGCAAGTATACTTTAGGTCCTCTTTAAATAATATCGGTCTTTAAATGCAAAATATTTTAGGATCATACAATCCTCATCAATAAAACATATTTTAGGCTTAATATTAAGAAATGCACATTGTGCACAAGTAGTACTCCAAACAGATTAATTACAATTTTTATATCTGTAAATCTAGAGCGATAAGTCAGTAAATATGTTAATAGACTTGAACTATACTTAATATAAATACATTTTAAATCTATTAATTTTTTACTAGGATGCTTCTGTCACTAAATGACTTTAAACTGCTTTTAACAAATGATGTGTTTTATCCTCTGGTAAATTGCTGTTGTGATCGTTGATTTGTGCTTTGTGTTATGTTGTAAACCTGTATGTTTATTAGGTCCCAAACACAGAGGTGCAAGGACCCTATGGACCTTTATCTCACTTCCTGTATCCGGGAAGCGAAGCAGTGTATCCCCACTTCCGGTCCCATCGCAACGCAATGAAAACTAATGTGAGAATCTTCTCTTTCCTTTCTTTCACCGGTGTTACTGAAGTGTGTTTGGTTGCTTTTATTCTAAACAACGACACACTGCCTCAGTTTTCGTGATTTCCTGACACAACACGGATGAGACGCGTGGGATGAATTAAGCTCCTTCTAAAATATTAGGCGGGAGCAAGTTCGCTTGCTGCATGCATTTCGAAACTGAGGACGTTTAGGACTACTATCTCATATCACCTGCTGAAATGTTCCTATTAATATATTTCTCTTCCAAATGTGCATTCTGAATAATAAATAAATTTAACCTGCTGCAGTCAATTTCGTCTTCTCATTAACAATGTCTTTCTCATCATATCTTATACCTGTTTACATCAAAATTAACCATGGATTTACTATAGTAAATGTAGTAACCATGTTATATTTTATTTTTTCCGCAGACTGATTTCCAATTGTATTGCCATAGTTTTACTACACATACCATGGTTAATTTCTGTATGAGCGCTATTAAAATAGATGAATGAATGCGCGGGCGTTGCCTTAAAGAAATAACAATGTTGAACATTTTAGCTAATTAATCTTAGACAGTATAACGCGTTGACAGCGTGATTTGAGTATTAATTAAGAATTTTGGCATAAACGTAAATTACATACAGTGCAAAATTTGTAAAATTTCATACAAATGAATAAATACGTTGATTCCGATCATCAGGTCTCACACACACCGCAGCACTGACGCAGTGTGGTGAAATCACGAATGTTTACGAGCCATGGGTTTCTCAGATCGGTACGTTGGATTAAAACTACAAGTTCCTTTGCGTTTGGAAAATTCTGTGCATAGTAATCATCAGAATATTTCTTTTTTGAAATCAACCTGCAGATGCTCATTTTAACAGGCTTTTATTCAACTAGTGATTACAGCATATTGAAAAATATACATAACCGGAAGAATCGATACACTGCTTCGACAAGAGCTTCCGGTGTTCAATTCCGGTGTGATAAAGGTCCATTGGAATTGCTCCGTTTATTATTATTATTCCGTTTCAAAATGAATTGCATTTTTGAGGGCCTAAACATACTCAAAAACTCACGGAACTTTGCGCATGCATCAGAACTGGCAAAAGTTTTCGTCTGAAAATCAGTACATACATGTAACACACCAATACCTACAAAAAAGTCTCCAGGTACGAAATCCAAATCCCCAAATCCGGACAAGTTTTATGCTGATTTTGCCATTTTCAGGCATCTTATTTTATTGAACTCCTCCTAGAGATTTATTCAGATCAACACCAAAATTGGGCAGTCTAATTTAAAGCCCTTTGTGACATTAAATTGTGAAGATCTAGAGTTTTCGTTGGAGGGCGTGTCTGTGGCGGCCTGACAAATTCAATGTTTCACCATGAAAAAGGAAGTTGCAACTAATGTCCGATCTGCCCCAAATTTCAGGTTTCATAAGAGTCTGGTCCTGAACACATCCGAAGGCCAATATTCTTTTATAATCATAGCGCCACCTGTTGGCAGCAGGTTATGTCATGTTTTACACTTACTTAAGTATACGATGTTCAATCTACACCAAACTTCACATATTTGCAAACAGTTTTGGTCTGAACACATCTACATGCCAATATTCAGTTATAAGCATAGCGCCACCAGCTGCTGCAGGACGCAAGACGGGAGAGCACATTTTCTTTTGTTGATTGTCACGCTGTCCACCTCTTTTTGAGTTTTGTTATAGTTATGATTTGTTGGTATATTTTGAGTTAAGATAGATCGCTTCCTTTTCTTTTCATGTTGCATTTTGGCTCATCTGTGATTTAACTCAGACTATTCGTCTGTTAGTGCTGTGATTTGATCTCCACTCTTTTACCAAGGGCTGTTAGTTTAACTCATCTCTTGACTCGTGGTGTTGAGACAAGGTTAGTATGTCACGTGACTTACACAAAGCAACACGTAGAATATCGCTTGTATAAAAACACGAGGGTAGGAGCGGGATTTATGTTTTGTTAGTGAGTGTAGTTAGTTGGCGTTCATGCTGAAGATTTGTTTTTCTTTGCTTTTCTTTGTTTAGATTAGTGTTGAACTGACTGGAGTTAGTATGTGTTTTGTTTTATTAATTTATTTGCTTTCAGCTCCGCTCATGTCTCACACTGTTGAGTTTCTTGTTTCTGTTTTCGAGGTTATGTACTTTTTTTTGTTGTAAACAATCGGCGGTGAGCCCGGGTGCGAGGGCCCTTTCATCGCTGCTTGCAGCTTTAAAGGTATTTGTTGCTGCTTTCTTGGCCGGGTCACTCTTGAAAAAGATATTTTAATCTCAATGAGTTTTTAACTGGTTAAATAAAGAATGAATGGATATTTAGTTAAAAAAAAAAATAGGCCGTATGCGGTACATATTGTGCAGTATGCAGTCAACAGTACACAAGAATTCCATTCCGAACACAAGCCATGGTTTATGTACGAGACTGGAAGGATAAATCATTGGAGCTGCATCTGACAGCTTTCAGAAGCTCTTAGTAGCGAGGCATTACATTTTGATGAAAATTTTACATCGCACTCCAGAGCACATCTGCTTTTGCTGCAGTTGCTCGAAACTGCAACATCCACTCAGTGACAGGTGTTCAGCGGCAACGTCAGATATCGAACGCTGCTGTTCCAGTTCCTTATGAGCCCTGATTGCATTTTACAGTAGGAACTGGATATTGAATTTGCTTCGAATAGCCTAATCAAATCCTAGACCATTCACATGCTCTTTTCGCCAGCTTCTCGGCCTGTCTGCCAAAGGGTTTCCCTTTAAATTCATTCAGCTAACTCAAATCAGATCGAGTATCTAGTCCAAAGAAATAAGTCTCCCTTACTGTTATCGACAGTTTTTCCTCTTATATGATCTGGAGATGTGCGTGCTTGGGTGTACCACAGCACCCCGCTGCTATTTTAGAGATTAAAAGACGTACTTAATATTGCAAACTAATTGTTTTGAAAGTGGGTTCATTTCCTCAAGAGAAGTAATTTGATTCTGGGTTGGCACTAAAGTGGAGGTGGCACGACGTCAGACGATAATCGAAGGAGACAAGCTCTTCCCTGCACTCTCTCTGGTAAATATCATTTTCACGGTGATAAAACATCATTCGAGGCTGTTAAACATAATGGGCTGTTTCAATAATCCATGGTGGCATCAACTAATCTCAGTAATCACTGTTTGTGAAGGGCTGCGTATGGATGGCGCTCGCCATGCGGCGAAGGGTAATGTGGCACTAAAGTAAACGCAAGACCGTTTTGTGCGTTCAGACGGTTTTCACAGGACACTTCCCAATGGTGATCCCAAACAAACCTGTAAACAAGCAATAAAAGCCACCAATGAAAAGCCCAGCCCAAGTGAATGATAAAAAGCAGCATGTTTATGAGGCATTTCAAAGGGAAAGGAAAGCACTTTCTAAATCATTTGCACATCAGAGACAGCTAATATGCAGTCAATAAGAGCAGTCCGCAGACTATTATACTGGATTTCTGTCATTCACTGCAAGTTTCTTTGCTTTTCCTTCAATATATGTAATTAACTTCAGCATTATATGACTCGAACGACTTGATCGTTGAAGTAAAAATCTAATTACTAGGATTGGCCTCAGCAAAAAAAGAAAATCATTTCTTATCGCAATTTCTTTAATCCCTCTGCCGAAAACATGATATTTTCATCTCGTGTTCGACCGAAATCCCAATTTCATTTCGTCGTCTGCGAACAGAGGCTCTGTTAATGCTTTTTAAAATTCATCAGCTGAAACTATTAATGCCCATTCGGGTGTCTGGGCCGGTGACAAATGGTGAGGTCATTCCCAGCGTGACATACTTACTCAAGATAATGTGATCACTCTTCAGAAATGAAGGGCTGGAATAATGGATAATACAACAAATCATCGGGGGGCTTTTTTCCTTCGTATTAGACCTAAATCTTGCAGCTGATATCCATTGGGAGCCGCTGGAGAGAAGTTCGAGAGAACTCGTTCTGAAACGACAGACTAGACGGAGTCAAAGTGACCCGGCACGAAAAAGAGTGTCACTGTACCTGGATTAAGATGGACCACTCTGCAACAATGAGGGCAGCGGTTCAGAAATAAGCTGCAATAGACTGTCCGTAATAGTTGTTACGGACACAGGGAGTATTTTGAAACCTCATTCATCTTCTTGTTACCTGGATATGTGGCTTTATTCAGGAGATAATGGACAAGAGGAAATTCGGCAAATCCGCATTGTGCAGCAAACAAGCTGAGGCGCAGCAAAATACAGCCCAGCCTTAAACGCCGCACACTTTGGTGACGTAATGGTGCATAAAATGGCAGGTAATAGTCCGCATCGAGGGTGTGCTGCGGCCTTAAAGAGATGACAATCACAAAATGGCAAATGAGACTACGTCTCGGTGGATTCACTGACACGTACAAAACACGACCGTCGCGAGAAATAAAAGTGTACAATTTGGGACACTATGTCAAGCGACTGATGCTGCACGCACAGCTTTTTGGTCGCAGAAAAATTGAACTCTTAAACCATGATAAACTTGGGGTTTTCTGATCGAAACCAATTTTTGTCCTTTTTGTATTTTTGTTACCATCATCCTGGTTCCCTAGGCAAAAATGCAGTTTCCATTGGCTTTTTGATTTGTGAAGAAAATAAGCTCTATATGTCCAACAAAAGTTTATAATTCTTACACATTTAATCTTCACAAATGAGCAAAACATTTATACATGCTGGAGCTACATGTAAGCCATAAACGAACTACACCATGGTCACATGACTTCAGTGTCACCACCAATCAGCTCTGACAACTCTTTATTTAAAAACACTTAACTTGAAAGTTTGAGTTAGAATAGTTTGCAAGAGCATGATTATAAACACAGTGAAGCTGTTAAAGTAAGTAGATGAGTTTACCAGTTCAGCACGATAACGTTTAATGTCTCTAACAGCCTCTGCTTTTTTCAAGACAGCTAAAAGCATTTTTCATACAAAATCAAAAGGGGGTACTATGTATTTTATACTGTTAAATAAAACATGAAAATATCTTGAGCTTGTGTTAACCAAAGGCCTTGTTTCAGGCATTTAGCTCAAAAAACCTAAACACAAAACAAAAAAAATGACCCCTAGTGAAAAATAAATATACCAAAATGTATCTGAAATACATTTATTTTGTGTTAAGTATACTACAAATACATTTACATATTTATTTACTTAATAAAAATACCCTGCAATTGTACTTGGCATACTTAAAGGGGTCATCGGATGCCATTTTCCACAAGTTGATGTGATTCTTCAGGGTCTTAATAAAAAAATCTATAATATACTTTGGTTAAAAATTCTCAATGGTTGTGTAAAACAACACCCTTTTTACCCTGTCAAAATCAGCTCTGCAAAAATCATCCCATTCTGAGGGGTTGTTCCTTTAAATGCAAATGAGCTCTGCTCGCCCCGCCCCTCTCTTCTCTCTGTGGAGTGACGAGCCTGTTTACTTTAGCCGTGTTTAGCCGCTAAACTTGCTAACTAGCACATTATTAGGAAAGGCGATCGCAAAGATTCATAAAAAACCCTTATACTCACTTCTGCTGTAAGTGAAGCTGGATCACGAATGATTCACGTGAACATAGACGGATATATGTAGATCGGGAGGTGCATTCCCTTCACAAACAAACGTAATCCACTGCATCTTCAGCGGCTCAGATGTCGGGAGTAAATGACGACCACTATGTTCATTATTACATCCAGCAACACAACACCTCAGTCGCTCAATCGGAGATATTCTTGTTTAACTTACATCCCTGCTCCGGCATCAAAACATGGAGGTCGGACTGTTACAGCTGATCTGAGGTAAGACGCTCATGTCAATCAACTATGGTGGGAGTGTCCTCTGTCATGTGACGCCACAACGACAGGCATCTGAGAACGGCTCGATTTGAAAAAGACACACATTAATGTTCAAACAGCATGTAAAAGTGAACTTAGCACCCGATGACCCCTTTAAAATCTGCTCAGTTGCTCTTAAAAAGTTGCTGTTTTCTGTGAAAAGACATTTTTTCATCTCGTCTTTATGAATGAAAAGTGAATCTCTGAAGTGAATTTTACTGCACAGCTGTAGAGTTGAAAAATAATAAAGGCTTTAAATACAAGATTTTAAAAATGTGTTCATGACTATGAAGAAAAGTTACTGATTATTAAGAATACTATTAAGATATTAAGTCGTCGAAGAGAAGCATCGTTAGTTACATAACATTAGGCTAAACAGTTCTGATAGTGTTTAGCTGTCAGCATTTAAATGTACAACTATATGTCTAGGTACTGTCCTGGGATTTCCAGGCTCTTTATATGTTGTTAAATAACATGAAACTGAATGTTCATGCTGCTATCATTATTTACAATGTTGCAGTTATTATTTTCCTCAGTTTCTGATAGCAGTCTCAAGAGTCTCCACTTATATACAGCACATATAAAATGAGATTCACCGGAAGTTTATGAGCTGGCTTATCATTATGCGGAAATTCTAAAGAGCGCTCCGTGCATATGGTCAATTAGTTACTTTTAAAATGATGTAACTAACTGATGTTACTAACTCAGTTACTATTTGTGAGAAGTAACTAGTAACTATAATTAAATACTTTTTTAACGTAACATGCCCAACACTGTGCACAAGTAGTAATCCAAATAAAGTTCAATTATAATTTTAATTTTAAAGTCTTAAATGATATGTTAATAGAGATGAACTACACTTCTTATAAAATAAATATATTTTAAATATATTAAAATATGTATATTATATATATATTAAATATATTTTATATATTACGGTAGCTCTTAAAGGAGAAGTCCACTTCCAGAAAAACAATTTACAAATAATGTACTCACCCCCTTGTCATTCAAGATGTTCATGTATTTCTGTCTTAAAGAAATTATGTTTTTTGAGGAAAACATTTCAGGATTTTTCTCCATATAATGGACTTCATTGGTGCCCGATTTTGAACTTCCAAAATGTAGTTTAAATTCAGCTTCAAAGGCTCTAAATGATCCCAGTCGAGGAAGAAGGGTCTTATCTAGCAAAACGATCGCTCATTTTTTTCGAAAAATAAAGATTTGTTTACTTTTTAAGCACAAAAGCTGGTGTAGCACAGGCTCTGGGATGCACATTCTTCAACGATTCTTTCATTTTGAACGAATCTTTAATGTGACTCGGGAAGAACGAGTCGTCTCGGGGAGTGATTCGTTCAGTCGCGCATGTGCAACATCCTATTAGGTTCTGTACTGGAATTAGTTCACCTGTTTGGAGTCTTCAGGTTTTTGGAGTGGTTCGTTCATCTTATGGGGCGTCACGTGATGAACGAGCGACTCAAACCTGAAAACTTGTCAGATAAGAGGCGAGGTGAGCTAATCATAGACTAAAGACCCAGGTAAACAATGAATGAATCTTTTCTGTTTCTTATAGCATTATAGTTTTGTCTTGTTTGTAGTGTGATCAATGTTTGTGTAAGCAGTAGATGTGTTAGGGAAGTTTAAGTTTAACATTTTAATTATATTTTGCTAAACTGAGCGAAATGACTCGAAAAAAGATTCATTCATTTTGCTAAACGAGACTCAAAGGTCCGAGTCGGTAAAATGATCCGAACTTCCCATCACTACTACGAATCACGTCTAAGTTCATCGTCTGTGTACTCTGGCTCAAAAAGGTAGAGAATGGCGAAAAACTCCATCTTATTTTCTCCTACAATTCACTTTAGGGTTAGGGTTGTTGTTTGTAAACAGCGTTTGACTTACTTGCACTTTCTTAGTGTTTGCACATTCGCGTTGTAATCACTGGGTCTGTAGTTCCGTGTGACCCTTCGACGTGATTCAATAGTACGTAGTGTTGTGAACGCACATCCCAGAGCCTGTGCTACACCAGATTTTGTGCTTAAAAAGTAAACAATTTTTTTTTTTTTTTGGAAAAAAATGAGCGATTGTTTCGCTAGATAAGACCCTTCTTCCTCGGCTGGGATTGTTTAGAGTCTTTGAAGCTGCATTTAAACTACATTTTGGAAGTTCAAAATCGAGGGCACAATTGAAGTCCATTATATGGAGAAAAATCCTGAAATGTTTTCCTCAAAAACCATAATTTCTTCACTACTGAAGACAGAAAGACATGAACATCTTGGATGAGTAAATTATTTGTAAATTGTTGTTCTGGAAGTGGACTAGCCCTTTCTAGATTTCTTCAAGTCACCCTTTGGGGGGAGATTATTTGACAGGTGATCTGACCAATCATAACACAGAATCTGACATTTTGTCTGACAAACAAACCAGGCAGGAGAGTTGATTAACGTCATTGGCTTAGATTTGAAAAATGGTGTGTTTGAAACAAGATACCTTCTGATGTTCATTCATGTTTATTTCATGCTATAACTAGTAAAAAGGAAAAGATGATCGGTTTGCATGCCGCTTAAACTGAGGCACTACAATGATCTGTCAAGACACATTAAAGAGTCCCAAAACGGTATTTACTGTCTTACAAAATGAAAAAAATAGTCACTTTTGAGACTTTGTTTCATACCAAAAGTAACCTGCTCTGTCTTTTCTGTTGGCGTGTTGTCAGTTTCCTCTTTGCACTGGAATGTATTTTTCACATTTGAAAAATGTGAACATTTGCATTACATGTTTAATTCAATGTGCTACTTGCTGTTTCTTTGATATTTTTGTGAAATTTTCTAGCAATTTCTGAGTGAAAATTGTTTCAAAGCCATTTTTTCAGTGCATGTTACCTCACATTGTGTTATTTAATCTTTTTTTTTTTGCTATTATTGCTGCTTTGTTTGTTCTATTTGCTGTGCATATTGTAATAAAAAAATAAAATATATACAAAAGCATTCAATTTTCCCATCTCAGTATAGTCACTAGTAAAGAAAGGATATGCATTCTTCATATGACATCAGCCAATCAGAACTGTCATTATGTAATTTTCTGGCTGCTCAAGAGCAATTAGTCTTGCCATATACAGCTTTTATGACTCAGGTGATTGGGGTAAAAAAACAAACAAAAAATGCCCGGCATAGGAAACTAAGCACTCGTGATGTGCAAAAAAAAACCCCACTTCCGTCAAAAAGGATTTCACATTAACTCTTGCTGATTTTTCTAGGGCCATCTCACAGCACACACACTATCAGACAAAGATCACACACTGTGAATCCTTGACATTATGTGAGAGGGCACAGGGAGCAGCTACAACGCTTTTGCAAACATCCCTGACGACATATGACATTGTTCACACAAACGGAAGACTTTTAAATGCTGACCTCTCATGCACAGAAGCATGACACAGCCGACAGGGGGTTCAGCGTTGCAATGATAATTCAAAGAGACTCGACAGACCTCATAGCGTGGATTAAGAAACTAGGGATTCATCCTACAGGACATGGAAAGCAGATAAAAGCAGCTTCAAGACAAATGCACAAAAGAGCTCAAAAGTCATCTATACTGCAGTGGGTGTCAAAGCCTCACAAGTGCTACTTAACTCCTGATGGACACGTCAAGGCCTATAATCGACATTATGAAATAATGTACGCACTGACGTTAATGCAAGCCTTTGTGCTGTTAAATACCTATGCCAACCACTACATTTTTCATAATGGAGCCACATCAAATAAACACAAGCCAAACAGGATTACATTGATCAATCAAACATAATTAAATCTGGATTAAAATGGCAAAAACATATTCTCAATCCCAGTCCATCTTCAGATTGCTCTGTTTGGACTATAAGCAAACAGTGTGGAATATGTGTAACTTCAGCAGCATTTGACTGACAGTTTCATTTACAGTCACTATTAAGACTGGCATGTGTCAGATTTTAGTGTAAAATATATTTAAAACATGATAAAAATTTTTTAATGCAGTTAAATAAAGGGACCATCTTTAACAACCATTGTTTCATTATATAACGCTCATCATCTTTGATTATGTCCAGATTTGGTCAGCTTTGATTCACATTGATTCTACAAAAAAAGTACAATGACACAGTGATGTTATCAATGGTAATGGTAAAAAATATTTATCATGGTACTGAATAATCACCATATGCATTTACCATATTCACAGTATGTACTTCAAAGAAGTATAACCACAGTACTAATAACTAAAAATATGTTTCTTCATCCCAAAAATCTATTACAACAATAGACTATAAATGGCATTACCATGGTACTTTGATATGCCATGGTACTGAATCCTAAGTACTGTATATTCATGTACCATTTACATTGTACTCCAAGGCTCTTCAATGAATGCTCATCATAGCAGTGTCCAAACCATGGTAACACCATGGTACATTAATATATATAGCTGCCATGGTACTGTATGATTGAGATTCACCGCAGAATTAATTCAGTACTGCATTTACAACGGTTTTTGGATATAAAATGATTAAAAACACACGCGCACACAGTAAAACCATTCTACTTTTTGTCCGTGGACTCTATAATGACTTCAAAAATACAAATTCGGCTACAGAAAACCGAATTAACTTTGTGGAAGCAAACGACGTATTATAAACACACCGCACGAGCAAATATAAGCCTTATAATCCGATTTTTACCTGTTCATCCTGATGTTGAACTTTCTCCAGGAGTCTGTCGAGATATCCACGACCTCTCCTCAAACCCTCGAAGACATTTCGACTCGCTCAAACCACCTGAAGCTTTTGCCAATTGTTCAGCTCACCTCTGACCTGTGGAGATCACCTCTGACCCGCTGATATCACCTCTGACCCGTTTACAGAGCCCGGAGCTCCTTCATCCTTTCATTCATTCAGTCGCGCGTTCCGCAGTTCCGTCCGCGTCCGCGTGCGCGCGCTCTGCCTTTTCACCATCAAATGAGATTCGTATCGAACATATAATATTTCTCAACACTGTGCCGCTTCTAATCTCTATCAAATCTCTTAAAAGCTCGATTCCCCTCCCCTCCCTCTCCTGCTTTCGCTCTGTCGGTGTGTGTCTCTCTCTCTTCAGTCCATGTGTGCTGTCAGCCAGTTTGTGTTTGTGTTGGTCATTCTAGCCCTCATGCTGTGTTTGGGGTGTTTCTGGTTATTGTCATCTCGTTTATTGTGCTTTTCAACGGTTTATTTTGTTGGGGAGCCCAGCACAATCCGTTATTAGAATGAAGTCAGGAGTAACGCAAAAGACTAGGCTACTTTGTGGTAAAAAAGAGGATGAAGCTTCAGTAATGTGTGTTAACTGGGTCTGAATGAGCTCAGACAAGCCTATTAAAATAATTCTAATAGAAAAAGTCTAATTTAAAACTTGTACTAAGAACTTTAAAATGTACATTCGCATATTTTGGTGCACTTTAGATTAGGGAACACTATTCACTATTGCGTATTAGTAAAATACTGGCTGTTTATTAGTAGTTATAAAGCACATAACTTTACCCAATAGGAAATTCGTTTATTGACGTAAAACTAGTTGGTAACACTTAAGGTTCATTAGTTAACGTTATTTAACTAGCCCACGTTTGTTAACAAGAACTAAGAATGAACAATGACGTAACACTTTAGTTTAGGGAACAATTCTCACTACACTCTTAAAAATAAAGATGCTTCAAATGCCATAGAAGAACCTTTATTGTGTAAATAGTTCCATATCTTTAACATCTAAAGAACCTTTCTGTTTCACAAAAGGTTCTTTGTGGCGAAAGAAGGTTCTTCAAATTATAAAAAGGTAAGAAAGAGATGCTTCTTTAAAGAACCTTTGACTGAATGCTTCTTCTATGGCGTCGCTGTGAAGAACCTTTTAAAGCACCTTTATTTTTAAGAGTGTAGGTACTTATTAACATGCCTATTATTTACATATTGGCTGTTTATTGGTACTTATAAAGCATCTATTCTGCATGACCATACTCTACATCCCTAGTCATACCCAATACCTGAACTTAACAACTACCTTAATAACTATTAATAAGCAGCAAATTAGGAGTTAATTAAGGCAAAAGCCATAGTTAATGGTTTGTTAATAGCGAGAACTCGACTTTAAAATAGTGTGACTGTATTTTTATTAACTAACCTTAACAAAGATTAATTAATAGTGTAATAAATATTGTTAATTTTCCATTCATGTTAGTTAATGAGCTGTGCACTAACATGAACTAACAAAGAGCAACTGTATTTTTAATAACTAACAGGTAATACATTAACTAATGCATTGTGTACTAACATGAACTAACAAAGAACAACTGTATTTTTATTAACTAACAAAGATAAATAGTGTAATAAATGTATTGTTCTTTGTTCATTCAATTTAGTTAATATAATAACTAATGCACTGCAAACTAACATGAACAATGAACAAGTGTATTGTTATTAACTAACGTTCATGTTAGTTAATACATCAACTAATGTTAACAAATGACACCTTATTGTAAAGTGTTACCAACTAGTTAATATGTTCCCTATAGTGTTAGCACATAATAACTAATTGTAGTTAACTAACAAGTAAAAGCATTTTTAACAAAAGGTCAAAATATACTTGCACTCATTTAGGTCTCCTCTGTTTTATGATTTTATTGTCCAAGTATATATATGTATATATGTAGTAAAAAAATTAATTGACCCATGCATCATGGGCTTTGTAACCGCAAACATTAGACCATTAGTTGGTAAAATCAGTCTCAACAGAACATGCATAATTTGCAAGTTAAAAGAGTCCATATTTAGAGTTTCTTTGGGTCAAATCTTTGTCAAACAATATTCCCAAAGAAAAATCTGTTCTGATTTGGAACCAATCAAATACGAATTCTCTAAGAATCAAATATTTAATTTATAATAATTGAATAATTTATTCAGTAAACATCTGCTTGCTCTTACATATTATGTAAGTAGATATTATTTGGCATTTACATATGTGCCGTTTAAATGGGCTCTCAAGGTTTCACTCCCTGCACACCTGCACATCTTGAGGGGATTTTTCCTTGCCACTGCCACCCTAGACTTGTTGAATGGTGGCAGTGGGCTTTGTAAAGCTGTTTGAAAAGAACATGTATTGTGAAAAGCATTGTAAAGCTGACTTTGACGTGCCAAATAAAATAAAAATTCCATTAGTATTCCCTTTAGGACTGTCTTTTTTGTGATTCAATAACAACACCTTCTGTTCGCTTCAACCTTACAGGTGTGACATCCTGTCAAAAGCAGAACAATCTCTCACCTAGTGGCTCCATCCTGAGCAAAAACACAGAGCTGAATAGAAACCATCTGGTTTTTGTGTCTAAACACTGAATTGATCACTTTAAAACAAACAGCACTGCATCATCAGCCAGAAAGCGTGAGTTTGTCATCCAAAAGCTAATGGTTAGGGTATCTCTCTATGCAAATTTTAAAAGAATAAGAATAAGAAGTCAAGCTCGATCACAATACTGAATTCTGAAGACATATATGCAGGTCAAAACTCACATGGGATGTAATTTGATGCTTATTGTCTATACAAAGATTGTCAAATAAATACATTGAATTTGTAGCTAAATTCATTTGGGGATATTTGGAGACACCTTGATTAACAATTAAATATTACGTTTTTAAACTTTAAAAATGCAAAGGGTTTTCTTTTATGGTTTTTGGTGTTTTAAGTCAAATGGCATGTCCTCATTTAGCTCGTGAAGAAAACATGAGTGTGTTTATAACTTCAGGCTGTTTCGGGGAGGCTGTCAACTGTAGGAAATTCACTGTAAATCCATTTAGAAAAAAAAACATCTGCTAAATGGCATTTTGCTGTTTACTTTCCTACTAAATATAAATTTGAGCACGGGCATTGTAGTTAATGCCAATAACATAACATAGAGAGACAACAGATGGGAAATTAAATATTTCTTAACCCAAAAATTATTTGAAAAAATTAAAACCAAATATTACAACAACATTTTATATGACCAAGGACACTTCAATCATGAAAAAGAACACTTGATATGAAAAAAATAGCAAAAAGCTCAGGTCATGCATGCATTTTAGGGTTAAAGTAGAGATCAGCATTCTTCTGCGAGTTCATGCATAAGTAATTCAAGTGTTGTATTTTTAGTGCAATAGGGAAACTGTGCAGGGTCTGAAGATATTAAAGTTGCATAAACTCAAAGGGATGTTCCACGACCTAGAACCACCTGCTTAACACGGAAGCAGCTGTTCACGGTTTACTGCGATTGCTGAAATATAGCACAAACACACTTTTCAAGTGAAAATGTTCACCAAATAATAATAAATAGTGTTTTGAATAATTAAACACTTGATATAAGATTTAAAATATAATTATTTGTGATGAATGACACTTGTGGCTTTTCTGTTTTGAACATGAAGAGAACTAACTTCTTACATCCACTAGAAAAAAGCACAAATGTTAGTACAAAAGAAAAATAAAGTTAGTGTTTCTGAGAAAAGCACTAGCAGCATTTATTTGCACGTGCCGTCTTTAAAATTGATGTGTTTTTAAGTGTGGCTTAAATGTCTAAATACTTTTTGGAACTGGTGCACGTCAAACCTAATGAATGAGCACATGAAAGGTGTTTTAAGATACATGTTCTTCCAGAAAAAAGGGCAGTGAGTTGAAGTGGGTTCAGTGTAGGACTCAACACCTTCACCCTCAGCTCTCTGAACAGGCCATCCAAGAGAATCTGAATTATTCAGTGGCGATTAGAGCACCAAACCAGCACCGAACAAGATCCAGATCAGTTCACACTCTTTATTTTCACTTATAACCAGTGCTTGAAATGGAAAAGAATAACTGCTGGTGGCCTACTCCCCTTGATGTTTGCATATTTGCCTTGTTGTCACACATCTAAAAGCTATGAGGCCGGGAAGCACAATTCTTGTGATATTCTTGGCTTCCTAGAGACGTTTTTGGCCTAGAAATAATAAACGGTTAAGATGCCGAACATGTCTGCGAGACCCAGCAGGTGTGCGTGAGAGAGATGTGAATTTTATTGGAACAACACCACTAGTGTTCCTTGTCTTATTTATTAAATTAGCATAATTATTTTGCCAACAAAGGAGTTTCAGAATTCAGCAACAAAGCCAATGTAATCATCACATATACACGTAATTACATTTGGAAAGATAACCAGCTGTATTTTGTATCTTGTGTATATGTGATGACTACATTGATAGATTAACCCTTTGATGTCTAAGGAACCTTCTGGGCCTCTTCATTTGTGGATCACACTTGGTACCTTCACAGTCAAAACTGACTGAACCCTTAAAACTTGAAATCAGTTGAATACTTTTTTTTTAAATTTCAGGTTCAGGTTAAATTGGTATTTTGTCTTCTGGGGAACATGTAGGTATCTTCTCTAGCTTCTGAAGGGCAGCACTAAATGAAAAAAATATGATATTTAGGCAAAATAAGACAAATGTACACATCCTCATTTTGTTCAAAAATTTTCACCTCCGACTCTTAATGCATCGTGTTTCCTTCTGGAGCATCAGTGAGTGTTTGAACCTTCTGTAATAGTTGCATATGAGTCCCTCAGTTCTCCTCAGTGTGAAAAGATGGATCTCAAAAAAAAATAAAACATAAAAAATAACATGCATTTTGTATGATCCCTCTTATTTTGGTAAAATAATTAACATTTTGCAGATTCTGCAAGGTGTGTGTCAACTTTCGACCTCAACTGTAACTAATGTGACAAGAGTCTCCAAGAGTTATCTCATTCTGATGAAGCAAATGATTTAAAAAAAAATTCAAAATTCAAAATGTTTGAGCTACTGAACAGGCCCAACTGCAATGTTTAACATATATATAACAACTGCAATGCATCCAATGTGTAAACACCTGATAAATCTGAACGGAAGTGATTTTGCATGTGAAAAGTCACCCAAAAATTGTTAAATGTGAGTATGCTTCGCTCCTTACTCACAAAAATGATTCCTATCATCACGTATTGACTCATGTTTGTAGAGTTGCAACTGAATTTTAATTTCAAGTCCTGTCATGCATAATAATCCTGCCTAATTTTCATTATCAATAATTAGCGTCACTAGTAGGCTACTCATGTCCAAAGAAAGAATTCATGAAAGTGTACAGGAGACATGGGAAGCATCACCCCTTTTAAAAGCTAATATTTATTTTGCTATCCTAACAACACGTAATTATATTGCTAGTTGGATTATTTGGATGTAACCTACTTTTCCCCCAGATGTGGGGCTTGTGATCGAGCACTGTAAAGTAAATAAATAAAACACAAACCAATGCTGAGAAATAGATGAATGCCACAGGCATGAGCAACCTGCAGGCTACTAACCACTGACCACTGCATGTGATCATGCGGCATTTGTTGGTTGTCTTACCAGCTGCAATTACGTTAAATAAAGCGACAACTAGTATACACTGTCTGCGCCTATTTAAGATGCAAAGCATGTTTGGCCTGCGATCAGCTGCCTTTTAAAACGCGCGAGTTCGACTCACACTGAGATAAAACCTCATGTCGTGGCACATTTTGCATTTATCTCAGAGTGAACAGAACCTCCTGCCGTTCAATTGCACATTTGCTTCCCCAATCCCCCCCACCTGATCAATATTTAAAATGCGTAAATAAATCATTAACGTGCGAAGCCCCTCAGGTACTGCAGAGTTCGTTTGGTGATGTTGTTAGTGTCCGCATTTGTGTTTGTGTTGCTTTGCGACTTCACCTTTGTGTGTAGAGTAAGTATGTGCTTAGAAGGTCAGTGCACCTTGAAGTATGTTAAATACACAGGGTGTTTTGATGACTGTTTGTGTGTGTGTGTGTGACTCTAACTAGCGTTGTCACAGGGGCCCAGACAGATGGCTCTGTGTTTTATTCTCTCTGGTTCTGGCGGCAGTTATGGATGCTGTTTGAAGTTTGCGGTAACAAAGTCGTAGCTCGCGATCCCGTTTCATTAAACTCTCCCAGTCTTTGCATTAAATGATGTGGTCTGCTTTGGTTTCTTTGGGGTTTCGGTACATTAACAAGACATGCTACCATAGACAGATCAGAAGATAGGCCAATTAGAAGAGGATAATTTACCAAATGAAACGGTTTTTACAAATTGGACTACAGCTTTTGTTATATTTTGCATGATTCCTAGTTATGCAACAGACACCGTCTTTTCTCGCTTATATTTGATGTATCAAACAAATGCACTGGGGGTTTGAGCTGCAAATAAGCTTTCTTTATTTCGGCTGCATTGCTCGGCTGCTTTTGTTGCCTGTCGCAATCTATCCACACCATCGAGAACCATCGGTCGTTTGGTGCGCGTGTAAATTTGGTGGA
Organism: Labeo rohita; assembly: GCF_022985175.1. Taxonomy (NCBI): domain Eukaryota; kingdom Metazoa; phylum Chordata; class Actinopteri; order Cypriniformes; family Cyprinidae; genus Labeo; species Labeo rohita. The sequence goes on along the minus strand of NC_066876.1, from coordinate 37,638,173 downwards.
CAGTGTACTGTCAGAAACATGTCTTTAGTTGTCAGTCACCCTCTGCATGAAATAAACACTCGCAAATGTGGTCCTCAAAAGATTTCACATCTGTCAAGGGGTTCTGTGCGGTTCAGCTGGCCAGGACCTAAATGGACCATGAAGATGACTCGTTATATAAAATCAAGTTTGTTTTAAAAATGTCAGATTAGGTTATTCAGTCCATACTGTATGTGTATCACGTCACCTCTGTGTTCATCTACTTCCTCACTTCTGTGAGATTGTCATGTTAGTGATCACTTCCACGTGCAATGGCTCGATAGGATAATGCAGCAGACCGGGTTGACATAAGTCCATTCTGGTTTGCCTTTCTGTACATTATGTTTTTTCTACCAAATATTGCTTTGGATTTTCATCAGTGCCTGGCACTGGAAACATTTGACACAGCCTGTAATATTTATCAATGTTTTTTAATGATCAAAGCAATGAAAAAATCCATCAGTTAGAATTAGATCTAAAAAAATGTGGACTAAAAGGAATTCATAAGTCTAACAGCTACACACACACACACACACACACAAGGAGTCTCTAATGCTCACCAAGGCTGCATTTATTTGATCAAAAATACATTTTCTGTTTTAATGTTTACAGTAAAGACATTTACAGTGTTGCTAAAAACATTGTTTTATTAGGCTACTTATATTCCAAGAGACAATTATATAGCTATATATAATGTATAATGTCAGAAAATATGTTAATAGACTTGAACTATACTTAGTATAAAATAAATGCATTTTAAATCTATTAGATGCTAGTACTGACACTGTCGTGTAAACATGGCTGAAGACGCGAAAAGAGGAACACATGAACCGAATCAACTGAGTGAGTCATTTACGCTGGAACTGCTCCGATTGATTCAAACTCGTGACTTCGATCATCAGTTGAAGCGATTCACTAGCAAACACCAGATCAAAAGAGCCATTCGTTTTTAAATTTCGACATCGCTTTTAATGGTTTTAAGTGATGGGTGAAACGGAGCTTTTTTTTCAAAAATGATTCGAAACGCTCGAACCAAATGGTGGATCACGAATCATTTTATTCAGATCGGGAGCGGGTTTGCGAATCATTTAATTTAGATCGGAACTTTGGAGCGCGGATCGCGAATCATTTGATTCAGATCCGGACTTCGGAGCGGGTTCGCGGTCCACTTTTTTTTTTTTTTTTTTTTATTAAACATTACAGATATCCAAACCATCAAGAAAGTACAGTTACAGACAAAATAAAATTATTTGAAAAATAATTACAAGAATATACAGACTTGTTGCCAGGGTAACAAAGAAAGAAAATTACATCTTAAGATGACACAAGGGATGAATACAGAGATGGGTTCGCGATCCACGTTCCGATATAAAATGGTTCGCGAATCATTATTCAGATCGGAAATACGGATCGCGAATCATTTGAGATCGGAGCGGGATCGCGAATCTTGATCGGAACTTCGGATTTTGTGGATCGCGAATCATTTGATTCAGATCGGGACTTTTCGGGTTTACAAATCATTTTAGATAACTTCGTGTATCACTAATCATTTGATCCAGATCGGGACTTCGTTGGGGGTTCGCGAATTATTTATTAAGATCGGGACTTCGGAGCAGATTTTATTTGATTATCGCGAATTATTTGATTGATCGGATCTTCGCAAAGCACAAATCATTAATTCAGAAAAAAGAAAGAAAGAACACAAATGTCCCTTAACCATGGTTTTAGTACAGTAAAGCACTTAGTTACTTTAGGTTTTTTTTTTTTTTTTTTTTTTTTTTTTTTTTTTTTTTGTATAACCACAGTTTTGCAACAAATACTAAACTAAACTAAACTATAGTAATTTGAATATAGAGATGTGATTTTTACTGCTTTATGATTAACAGAACTTTGGATAGTTTCCTACTTGTCTAGACCAACTCTAAAATATAAAAAAGAGAGGTTTAGAGCCAGATGTATGTGAAATTTAGCTAACAGGAAACTAAATAAGCTATATCCTCTTTCGAGTAGTCAGACAATCCAGAGTAAACTAAACCAGAAAGAAGGGTCAAAATGAGATTGGATGAACATTAAAAAAATCTGACCAAAATTTCTCTGTGTACATTGTCAAAACAAATAAATGACATCTTCCTCAGAAAAGTGACAAAAACAGCAACTCACTTCAATGCCTGATTTATAATGATGTCCATGAGCTTTTTGTGAAATTTGCATGAACTCATTAATCTGTTGCTTGCCCTCTTCATATTTAAGGAGAGAACTATAGTTTCCAAAGTCAGACATCCCTTGTTATGATTGTTATGATAAATTGTCCCTAGCAGTAATTTTGATCAAACAATTAAATGTACCCGCTGTCCTGTAATGCATGGGCTAAAAGCAAAACTGCTCTTCTCATGTGCACAGGAAGTGTCTGATTGAAGGAGGCGATGGAGTCTTCCTCCCCAAAGAGATGATGCCATTTCAGATGAATCCCCTGAGCCTGTTGCCCTGGTGTTTGGGGTTAAATTTAAATAGACAGATGCGCCAGATTCAGAACTGCAGCAGAGCTCTCTGTAAACCCAAGTCATCCTCTTTCAATAATGCAAGAACCCACATGTGACGGGCACATGGTCGTACACACGGCAGAGCATTCCTGCAGGGAGAAACACACTCCTGGGGATAATGGTGGACGAGTGAGTCTGTACTGCCTTTGTGTGCTTCTCAACGTCCCTCTGTTTTCATTGTGCCATTATTTAACAGGTCTTTATTTATACAAGTTATGCAGTCATGAATTTTGGATGATTGTTTTGAAGTTTGCCGTGGCTGAAAGATAAATTAGCAGAGAAGACCTCAGGCAACTGTGACATTTTTGTACATTTTTCTTCATAATCTGAGGCTCATAAACTGAACTGGGTTTTTTTTTTTTTTGGTATATGAAACATGTACATGTACCTACAGTAATAATAGTGCATGCATTATATTTCATAGCTATTGTTTCAGTTGATCCCAACCCCAGAGTTACATTTTTGCACAGTAACTTTCAAAACTTTCAAACTTCATAAATCTAAAAAAACCTTCAAACATCAAGTTTTTAGGAGCAGAAACTTCAAACTGTCTGATCAGCTTTTTGCAAGCCAACATTAAGTTTGAGGTAAAAAGAAATGTAATGTGTTATAGTTGTGTTGTGATGTGTTCAGCTGTACTATGCTGACCATTATTATACTGCAATTTATGCCTAAAAGTGTGCTCTACGCTGTAACAATTTGCAGATTATAATTAGTTATGTGCAGTTTTAAATATGTGACCCTGGACCACAAAACCAGTCTTAAGTTGCTGGGGTATATTTGTAGCAATAGCCAAAAATACATTGTATGCGTCAAAATTATAGATTTTTCTTTTATGCCAAAAATCATTAGGAAAGTAAGTAAAGATCATGTTCCATGAAGATATTTTGTAAATTTCCTACTGTAAATATATCAAAACTTAATTTTTGATTAGTAATATGCATTGCAAAGAACTTCATTTGGACAACTTTAAAGGCGATTTTCTCAATATTTAGATTTTTTTGCATCCCTAGATTCCATATACTGAAATAGTTGTATCTCGAACAAATATTGTTCTATCCTAACAAACCATACATCAATGGAAAGTTTATTTATTCAGCTTTCGGATGATGTATAAAGCTCAATTTTGAAAAATTTACCCTTATGACTGGTTTTGTGGTCCAGGGTCACATATGAGACTGTTTAAATGGCGTAGGCTCAAATATTTCCTTGTATTGTGTCGCCCTCTACTGATTAGTATGAAAACTACAACAACACAGTGCTGTAAATACTTTAAATCCCCTCCCGTAGTCATTTTTGAAGTATATGACATTCAGATAAGGTTAAAATTATATATAAGCTTATTCTAATAATATCTGCTCCATAAAGGCTATAATAAAATTGAAATCTATAATATAATACAACGGACAGAGGCGCGATGTAAAAACAGTTCTGTCTCTTTAAGAAAGTCCAGGCTGCCTCTTGGCGCTTGATATTGACGTCAGAGTCGCTGTCGGTGCCACATGTGTTGAGCGAGTCGATTTATTTCTACCATTTGGAAACAGATCTTTATGGATAAAGACAATATTTTACATGGAAATATACTGGTCACTCTTTCGTAGTAAGAGTCCTGTCAGATTAAAGTGTTTTGCATCGGTTCATGTAATAACTGTCACAGCTGATTATGGCTCTTCCGCAGAAGAGTGAAGTTACAGCAGAGCTAGAAACACAACCCATGGCCAGTGAAGAAGAGTTAAATGACTCTAAACGAGAGGAAGATGAGAAGCAGGAGGAAGACGGTGTTGAAGATGCTGATCACGAGATGAACTGTGAAGATGACGATGATGATGACGAAGCTCTTGACCTCGATATAAATGAAGATGATGATCCTGAGAAGCCGAAGGGTAAAAAATGTCTTCCAGGCATCGTGTATTTGGGACACATTCCTCCGAGGTTGAGACCGAAACAGTTGCGAACTATGCTGGGAGTGTACGGAGAGATCGGGCGGATCTTCCTGCAGCCTGAAGGTAAAACTACAGTCTTTTACCGTAATATACGATTAAAACAAACCTGTTTGTTTACTAGTCAGTGATAGACATGTACGGTCATGTGAAAAAGTGAGGACACCCTACTGAATTCCATGGTTTTCTGTATCAGGACATCATTAAAAACAAAAAAAAAGGTCCTTGGCTGGTCTTATTTTGAAAATAAAACCTCAGATGAACAACAACACATGACAAATTGCACCGTTTCATTATTCACTGAACAGAAATAAAGTCAAAATAGAAAAGCCATCTGTGACAAAGGACACCCTTACTGTTAACACTGGAATTAAGAGGGTAAATCACAGTCAAAAACCTTTGATGAACTGATCATCATCGGTCTGAGCGCCTCTATAAACACAAAAGCTTTGTCAGTTTGCTGGTCTGGAGCCTTCAGGTGTGTGTTAACACAATGCCAAGAAGTTAAGACATCAGCAATCATCTTAGAGAAGCACTTGTTGCTGCCATCAATCTGAGAAGAGTAATACGGCCATTACAAACAATTTGAAGTTTATTCACAAGTGGGAGACATTTAAAACAGACACCTCTCCTTCCAGGAGTGGACGTCCCAGAAAATTCACCCCAAGATCAGACCGTGTAAAGCTCAGAGAAATGACAGACAACCCAAGAACTACACCTCAGACTCTACAGGCCTCAGTTCACATGTTAAATGATAGAGTTCATGACAATACCATCAGAAAAATATGGGACAAAAATGGCATGTTTGGAAGACTTGGCAGAAGAAAGACTCTTCTATTTAAAACAGAAAAACAGTGCAGCACAGTTTAGGTCTGCAAAGTTGCATCTGAACAAAACACAAGTCTTCTAGAATAATGTCCTTTGAACAGACGAGACTGAAGTGGAGATGTTTGGCCATAACGCACAGCGCCAAGTTTGGTGAAAACCTAAAGAGCATATCAGCACAAACACCTCATACCAAAAGACAAACATGCTGGAGGAGGGCTGGTCATTTTGGGCTTGTTTTGTAGCCACAGGACCTGAACACCTCACAGTCATTGAGTTATCCATGAACTCCTCTGTATATCAAAGTATTCTAGAGTCAAATGTGAGGGCGTCTGTCCGACATCTAACGTTGGGCCAAAATTGGGTCATGCGACAGGACAATGATCCCAAGCCCACCAGCAAATCTACAACAGAATGGCTGAAAAGAACAGAATCAAGGTGTTGCAATAGTCCAGTCCATGTCCAGAGCTCATCCTGGCTCAAATGCTGTGGTGAGAGCTGTGCGTAAGCAAATGCCCACAAACCTCAATAAACTGGAGCAATGTTGAAAAGCAGAGTGGTCCAGATTCCTCCAGAACGATGTGAGAGACTGATAAAGTCACGCAGGAAATGAACGCTTCAAGTTATGCTGCTAAAAGTGGATCTACAGGTAATTGACTCATAGTGTGTCCTAACTTTGTCACACATGGCCTTTCCATATTGACTTTATTTTTCTTAAATAAATAATGACACAGTGTGATATGTCATGTGATGATGTTTATCTGAGGATTTATTTTCCAAATTTTAAGACCTGCCAAGGACCAGACAATTTTTTATTATGTCCTGATACAGAAAACCATGAAATTCAATAGGTTGTCTGAACTTTTTCACATGACTGTATACTGTCTAACAGTGCACACTTATTACAGTAACAGCACGTCAAAAGCTACATTTTAAGACTTCTTGACATCAGAATTGTTATTTTGTGACTTTTATTTGATGTCTGTTAGCTCTGGGTTTATCTGTGTATGAGTGCACTCCTTAAAGTACTACATTAAACCTTTAAATCAGTCTGATTAAGTCTCTTATTCTCATCAAGTCTGCATTTATTCGATCAAAAATACAGTAAACAGTAATTTTGTGTAATATCATTACGGTTTAAAATAACTATTTTCTATTTGAATGTATTTGAAAATGGTATTTGTTCCTGTGATCAAAGCTGCATTTTCAGTCGCCGTTACTCAAGTCTTCAGTGTCACATGAAACTTCAGATTTGCTGCTCAAGAAGCATTTCTTCTTATTATTATTGATGTGTAAAACAGTTGTGCTGCTTAATGTTTCTGAGAAACCTTGATTCACTATTTTGAGGTACAAAAATTTGGGCTAAGTGAACTTTTGTCAAGCTTTTGATCAAAAGTGACAGTAAAGACTTTTATAAGACAACCAGTCAAAAGTTTTGAACAGTAACAGTTTTTTGTTTTTTTAAAGAAGTCTCTTCTGCTCACCAAGCCTGCATTTATTTTACAAAGTACAGCAAAAACAGTACAATTTTGGGTAACAATTTAGAATAGGTAATGCTTATTCACTATTAACTATGACTTTTCCCTCAATAAATTCCTAATTTGCTGGCTATTATTAGTTAGTAAGGGATTAGGGATGTAGAATAAGGCATTAATCTGTGCTTAATTAGTACTAATAAATGGCTAATAATCTAGTAATATGCATGCTAATAAGCAACTAGTTAAGAAACTGTAAAATAAAGTGTTACCAAATTTTGAAATATTGTTACTATTTAAAATAACTGCCTTCTATTTGAATATATTTTAAAATGTCATTTATTCCTGTGATTTCAAAGCTGAATTTTTAGCATCATTACTCCTTCAGAAATCATTCTAATATTCTGATTTGCTGCTCAACAAACATTTATTATTATTCATTATTATAATTATCAATACACTTTTTTCTGGATTCTTTGATGAATACAAAGATCCAAAGATCAGCATTTATCTGAAATAAAAAGCTTTTGTAACATTTTGTAACTTTTGTATACACTACACCACATATAATTTATTTTTTTTATAATTATACATGTATAATATATTTTTATTTTATTTTTAATTTTTTGGGAAAGCAAGAATGCTTTAAATTGGTCAACGTAATGATAAAGACATTTCAGATAAATACTGTTCTTCTGAACTTTCTATTCATCAAAGAAACATGAAAAAATCTGCTCTGCTGTTTCGAACATAATAAATGTTTCTTGAACAGCAAATCAGCATATTACATTGATTTGTGAAGGATCATGTGACACTGAAGACTGGAGTAATGATGCTGAAAATTCAGCTGCGCATCACAGGAATAAATTACATTTTAAAATGGATTCAAATAGAAAGCAGCTATTTTAAATAATAAAAATATTTCAAATTTTTTTTTTTTTTTTTTTTTTTTTGCTGTGCTTTGGATCAAATAAATGTAGGCTTTGTGAGCAGAAGAGACTTCTTTGAAAACAAAAAAAATCTTACTGTTCAAAAAGTTTTGACTGGTAGTATGTATATTACAAAAGATTTCTGTTTCAAATAAAATTCTGCTCTTTCTGTTAATCAAAGTATAGTGCAAAAATGTAAACTGGAAAACAAAAAAAAAAAAAAATTAATAATTGATCATAACTGAGAACCAAATCAGCATATTAGAATGATTTCTGAAGGATCATGTGACACTGAATACTGGAGTAATGATGCTGAAAATCCCTGTACAAAAGCATAACTTGTATTAAAGTTCATGTTTCACGTTTGACCGACATATAAACATTTTTTGTGACTCTCTTGTAGATCGTTGCGTGAAAAGAAAGAAAAAGAAGGCGGGAAGCAATTCATCCAGTTTCATAGAGGGCTGGGTGGAGTTCAGAGACAAGCGCGTCGCTAAAAGAGTCGCAGCCAGTCTGCACAACACACCCATGGCCAACAAGAAGAGGAGCCGCTTCAGCAGTGACCTGTGGTCCATAAAGGTGCATAATACAGATACACTACCAATCAAAACACTTTCATTCAGCAAGAATGAATTCAATTGATCAAAGGTGAATACTAGAATGATTTCTGAAGGATCATGTGACACTGAAGACTGGAGTAATGATGCTGAAAATTCAGCTGCGCATCACAGAAATAAATTATACTTTAAAATATATTCAAATAGAAAGCAGTGATTTTAAGTAATATTTCACAGTATTACTGTTTTACTGAATTTTTAATCAAAGTTGTTTCTTTCAAAAATATTTAAAAAATCTTACAGACCCCAAACTTTTGAATCATTTTAGTAGCTCCCTTACACAGTGTGAAACTGATCATATCTGATGCTGTTTAGTTACTTCTTCCTGTCTCTTTCATCAAGTATCTGCACAGATTCCAGTGGTGCCATCTCAGCGAACGTTTGACTTACGAGCAGACGGTGTATCATCAGCGTATGAGAACTGAAATCTCCCAGGCCAAGAAGGAGACCAACTTCTACCTGGCCAGTGTGGAAAAGAGCCAGAAGCTGGAGAACCTAAGGAAGAAGAAGGAGAAGAAGGGAGAGGTCCTAGAGCAGAAGACCTGGGACTACAAACAGCGACCTACAGAAGAAGAGCTGCAACTGAAACGCTTTAAGAACAAAGGCTTGTCCAAGAAGAACCTCCAGAAGGCGCAAGAGAAGAGCAAAACCTTCCAGGAGAAAGCTCAGTCCAACGTTTCCCTCCTGGCCAAGATCTTCGGTGGTGGAAGGGCTCAGGATTGACATGCTGAGAACAACTGACATTCAAGTCTTGTGTATTTGTGTACATTCTTCTCAGTCTTTGAACAAATTTCTACAGTTCTGCTTGTGCTTTTTGACACACGAGATTGTTCTGATTGACTGTTTCATACATTCAAAATAAAAACAGTGTAAAAACACTTTTCCCATGAAAAGAGGCTTAACGTCTTCTGAAAGCATAATGCGTTGTTCATTCATTAAATTGTTCTCTAATTCTATCCCATGCCTGTTTCAGAAATTTGCAAAATTAATTACTTTTAGTCATTTTAACATAGAAACTGTTATTGGCTGAGTTTTTGGGATTCAAATGAATTATTAATGTTAATAAAATAGTCTTTATAAACAAACTGTCATATGTATTGAACCTCAACTTTTATTTGAACACAATATCAATATAAACACTGCAAAAAGAGTTTTCTTACTCAGTATTTTTGTCTTGTTTTCCAGAAGAAATATCTAAAAATTCTAAAAAGCTGTTTTCTTGAAAATAAAAAGCAAACAAGAAAAAATATCTTTGATTACCCAACATCCAGAAGTTATTTATTTTGATACATTTCTTCAGAAAACTAAATTAAATATCTGATGTCATTTTGCTAAAAAGGCTTAGATATTTGTTCTGGAAAAACAGACAAACAAACAAAAAGAAATACTGAAAAAAAAAATACATTGGTAGACTTCTGTGACATTCTTTGCTTATGAAAAACGAGAATTTTTAAGAGATTGAATTTCATAGTTTTATCAAACAATATAACCGCTCTCTTAAAAATCCAACAGAAGATGTCAGCGGGTCAAACCGTAGCTCAGCGGGAATGGTGCATTTAAGTCGATTTCACAGCATTACATTGTTGCGAGGGTTTTGTTAAGGACAAAAACATCAGTAGACTCAAACAGCTGGGTATTTTAGAGGAAGTGGCCTGTTCTTTTTCCCCTTGTGCCACCCTGTTTTCACGTAGGCCTACATCTGCTTGTTAAATGAGACCTTTCTCATCCTAAAAAGACAGATTTCTCCAGGCCATCTTCGAGTTTGGTGTACTCCAGGTTGGACTTGTAGTATCTGCTTTCATAGCGTGGGCTGCTCCTCACATATTTCAGATATTCTGGGGTTCCGGGACAAATGACGTTGTCGGCCAACAGGACAGTGCCTTTTTGGAGCAGACCGCAGTCCTACAATGTTATAAAATTGATGTGTTTGTAATTTTCCATATGTCAGAAGAACCTCTTGAGGGATTAACATAAACAATAGTGTACTTTTTGGTTTCTTACCTCGAGAAGTTTAGTATCTAGTAAGTAACGATCTTTCCAGTGGTCCAAAAACACAAAATCAAAAGATTTGACTCCAAATCGTTCCCTCAGTTTGGGGATTAAATCACCAGAGGGTCCTTCCACTAGAGTAACCTTTAAAAAACAGAACAAAGAACGCACTGTTACCTTTAAAATACAACTTCAGTCCTTTAAAGCAACTATATGTGTTTTTGTATATATTTTCTTTACAGGTAAGTGAGTAGAATTTAGTCATGTACCCTAACACTATTTAAAATATAAAAGATATGAATTAAGCTACAAACTCCATCATGATGCCAGCCGCTCCAACTGATTAAAACTCGTGATCATTCACTTCAAACGATTCATTAGCAAACACTACAGTAGATCATCACTTAATGATCTAAAAACACTAAAAAAATCATTTTTGAAATTCCGAGTCAGTTAAACCATTGTGTCACAAAATGATTTGCTCCATTTAAATCACGAATCGCGAATCATTTCATTTAGAACGAACCATCGGATCGCGTAACGCAAATCATTTGATCCACATCGGGACTTAGATGCGGATTCGCAAATTAGTGGATTCAGACTGGGACTTTGCTTATCCCGAATCATTTGATTTAGATCGGAACTTCGGAGCGCGGGTTCGCGAATCATTTGATTCAGTTCGGGACTTCGGAGTGGGTTCGCGAATCATTTGATTCAGTTCAGGACTTCGGAGTGGGTTAGTGAATCATTTGATTCAGTTCGGGACTTCGGAGCGTGTTTGTGAATCTTTTGATGCAGTTCAGGACTTCGCGGTGGGTTCGCGAATCATTTGATTCAGTTCGGGACTTCGGAGTGGGTTCGCGAATCATTTGATTCAGTTCGGGACTTCGGAGTGGGTTAGTGAATCTTTTGATTCAGTTCGGGACTTCGGAGCGTGTTTGTGAATCTTTTGATGCAGTTCAGGACTTCGCTGTGGGTTCGCGAATCATTTGATTCAATTCGGGACTTCGGAGTGGGTTAGTGAATCTTTTGATTCAGTTCGGGACTTCGGAGCGTGTTTGTGAATCTTTTGATTCAGTTCGGGAATTCGGAGCGTGTTTGTGAATCTTTTGATGCAGTTCAGGACTTCGCTGTGGGTTCGCGAATCATTTGATTCAATTCGGGACTTCGGAGTGGGTTCGCGAATCATTTGATTCAGTTCGGGACTTCGGAGTGGGTTCGCGAATCATTTGATTCAGTTCGGGACTTCGGAGTGGGTTAGTGAATCTTTTGATTCAGTTCGGGACTTCGGAGCGTGTTTGTGAATCTTTTGATGCAGTTCAGGACTTCGCTGTGGGTTCGCGAATCATTTGATTCAATTCGGGACTTCGGAGTGGGTTAGTGAATCTTTTGATTCAGTTCGGGACTTCGGAGCGTGTTTGTGAATCTTTTGATTCAGTTCGGGAATTCGGAGCGTGTTTGTGAATCTTTTGATGCAGTTCAGGACTTCGCTGTGGGTTCGCGAATCATTTGATTCAATTCGGGACTTCGGAGTGGGTTCGCGAATCATTTGATTCAGTTCGGGACTTCGGAGTGGGTTCGCGAATCATTTGATTCAGTTCGGGACTTCGGAGCGTGTTTGTGAATCTTTTGATGCAGTTCAGGACTTCGCTGTGGGTTCGCGAATCATTTGATTCAGTTCGGGACTTCGGAGTGGGTTCGCGAATCATTTGATTCAATTCGGGACTTCGGAGTGGGTTCGCGAATCATTTGATTCAATTCGGGACTTCGGAGTGGGTTAGCGAATCATTTGATTCAGTTCGGGACTTCGGAGCGTGTTTGTGAATCTTTTGATGCAGTTCAGGACTTCGGAGTGGGTTCGCGAATCATTTGATTCAGTTCGGGACTTCGGAGTGGGTTCGCGAATCATTTGATTCAATTCGGGACTTCGGAGTGGGTTAGCGAATCATTTGATTCAGTTGGGGACTTCGGAGTGGGTTCGCGAATCATTTGATTCAGTTCGGGACTTCGGAGTGGGTTAGTGAATCATTTGATTCAGTTCGGGACTTCGGAGCGTGTTTGTGAATCTTTTGATGCAGTTCAGGACTTCGCTGTGGGTTCGCGAATCATTTGATTCAGTTCGGGACTTCGGAGTGGGTTCGCGAATCATTTGATTCAGTTCGGGACTTCGGAGCGTGTTTGTGAATCTTTTGATGCAGTTCAGGACTTCGCTGTGGGTTAGTGAATCATTTGATTCAGTTCGGGACTTCGGAGCGTGTTTGTGACACTTTGGGACACTTTCTCTTAACACAATATTGCATTTTATGTTATTGTTTTTGATTAACTACCTTTACCTATAATGTGAGTGTTTAATGTTGCCTTTGGTTTGCCTTGATGTACTGTTTCCTATTTAATACTGTACAGCCGCCTTGTCACAATTCTGTATTGTTAAAGGCGGTATATAAATAAAGGTGACTTGACTTGACTTGACTTGACTTGAATCTTTTGATGCAGTTCAGGACTTCGCTGTGGGTTCGCGAATCATTTGATTCAGTTCGGGACTTCGGAGCGTGTTTGTGAATCTTTTGATGCAGTTCAGGACTTCGCTGTGGGTTCGCGAATCATTTGATTCAGTTCGGGACTTCGGAGTGGGTTCGCGAATCATTTGATTCAGTTCGGGACTTCGGAGTGGGTTCGCGAATCATTTGATCCAATTCGGGACTTCGGAGTGGGTTCGCGAATCATTTGATTCAGTTCGGGACTTCGGAGTGGGTTAGTGAATCATTTGATTCAGTTCGGGACTTCGGAGCGTGTTTGTGAATCTTTTGATGCAGTTCAGGACTTCGCTGTGGGTTCGCGAATCATTTGATTCAGTTCGGGACTTCGGAGCGTGTTTGTGAATCTTTTGATGCAGTTCAGGACTTCGGAGTGGGTTCGCGAATCATTTGATTCAGTTCGGGACTTCGGAGCATGTTAGTGAATCTTTTTATGCAGTTCAGGACTTCGCTGTGGGTTCGCGAATCATTTGATTCAGTTCGGGACTTCGGAGTGGGTTCGCGAATCATTTGATTCAGTTCGGGACTTCGGGGCAGGTTAGTGAATCTTTTGATTCAGATCGAAACTTTGAGCGAGTTTGCAAATCATTTGATTCAAATTGGGAGTGGGTTCGCAAATCTTTTGATTCAGATTGGAACTTTGGAGCCCGGATCGTGGATCATTTGATTCAAATCAGAACTTCAACGCGGGTTCGCAAATCACTTGATTCAGCTCGGGATTCGGAGCATGTTCGCGAATCTTTTGATTCAGTTCGGGAGGGGGTTTGCAAATCATTTGATTTAGAACTTCGCGTATCAGGAATAATTTGATTTAGATCTGAACTTAATTCCCGAATTATTATTGGTAGTAATTTTATTAGCTTTTTAACTTTTCTTAGACATTTTTGGATTAAATATTTTTCGATAGAAATTAGATACTTTATTTGCTGAATTAAACCCAACGGAATGAGTTTGAATATTACAATCTGACATATACATATCATAATTTATATACATACTACTCATTATTATTATTATGCAGTAAGCAGTGTGCAAATCTTTTATGCCAAATATACACTGTTGAAAACATTTTTTTTGGAGTATATTTTACAAGAAAATACCATATTAGTCTTTTTCTACCTGCAAATTTCATGTTTACTTATATATGTTTGGTAACACATTAGAATAGGGAACACATATTACTATTACTAATTTTGAGGTAGTTGTTTAGGTGTGGGGAAGGTTTAAGGGATCCATAATATGATCATGCAGAATAAGGCATTAATTAATTCATGGTATGCTAGTATGATGCATGTTTATAAGCAGCAAGTTAATAGTGAGAATCGGTCCTTAAAATAAAGTGTTACCGTATGTTTTATTTAAATAATTTTTTGTAATTATTTGTGCAATTAACTAGCAATTTCGGAGTGAACGTTGCTGTATAAGCCCTACACCATTTTTTTTCTCAGTGTAGCCTATGCAAACCAGCTCTTTTCTCACCTTGTCCTGAAGGCCGGCGTAGGCGATGATCTGACGAGCAACTGCGGCAAAGGCTGGGTTAAATTCGACCGTGATGAGTTTGGAGCCAGGGGACAGCAGTCGAGCGATCCGAACGGTGGAGTAGCCGCAGTACGTGCCGAGCTCCAGAGCCGCGCTGGGGTTAACCTCCGTCAACACCGAATCCAGTATGAGCCCTTCAGAGAGACACACAGAACACAACCAGAGGAGAACTGAGAAAACTAATCAATGATGTGGCTAATGACATAGTTGAAATATCATTAGAGCCTTTCTGCCCCATTAGCAGCTCCACGCCGTTGTTTATTCATCAGTGCCTGTTGTCACACGTGAAATTGAGCTGCTAATAGGGACAAGATCATACTGATGTTTGTTGTTGGGTGTCATATAATGCTACTAATACATTTAAATTCCCCTCAAATTCAAATGATGGACACCTTGCACTAATGTCTGCTAATAGCCAACAATCAAAATATAATAAGTTTGTATATTGCATAAAAGATTTACTGCATATTAGGGGAACACATCTGAAATGAATCCATTCTCAGTCCGATAATGCATGAGCGCAGCTGATCGCTGCAATTTTGATTGTGTTGCATGCAACGGCTGCACATTGTGCACATGCGTACATGCAACTAGTGTGCATGTGTGCAGCCATGCAGAAAGCGTATTGACCCAGTAGACAGGAGCCTGCCATCACTTCTCATTCAGAACAGCCGGCTGTGAGTAGCCCTAAAGCCATTTACTCAAGAGCGGAAAAGAGCAAAAAAACATCAGGCTAATGCCGAGAAAATTAGAAAGGGAGCAGAGAAGGAGGCGAGGGAATGGAAAACAGGTTGCTACCTTTATCATCGCCCACGTTCATGGCCCATTCTTTGTTCCGGCAGTAATGGTCGATGGCGGAGATGACGCTCTGAGGGTCTCCTTTTGTGGCGTTCTTCTGAACGGCTTTCAGCATGCGCTGTGTTCATAAAGAGCAGCCATTATCAGCAATGTTCTTAAGCAAAGCACAGGCAAAGAACAATAAAGACACGTTACAGGAGGCCATTAATTACTCTTGCTTTCAAAATGTTCTATTGAAAAATCCTGTTTAATCCTGAGTCCCTTAAAAATGTACTGTAGCTGTACTGTGGGACAGATGTCACAAGCTAAAACTGTGCTATTTTAATATATCCAGTGGTACTTAATGATTAGCGTATGCATGTACCATGGTATTTACATGGTGTATTAGATTCTTATTCACAGATTATTGGATTTACACTACCAGTCAAAAGCTTTTGATGTTTAAGATGTTTGATGTTTTTTTAAAGAAGTCTCTTCTGCTCAACAAGACTGCATTTATTTGATCCAAAGTACAGCAAAAACAGTACAATTGTAAAATATTTTAAATATTTAAAATAACTGTTTTTTATTTTATTTATTTATTTTATTTCAATATTTTATTTTTGAAATGTAATTTACTTCTGTGATGCGCAGCTGTATTTTCATCATCATTAGTCCAGTCTTCAGTGTCACATGATCCTTCAGAAATCATTCTAATATGCTGATTTGCTGCTCAACAAACATTTATTATTATTATTATTATTATTATGTTGAAAACAGCATATTAGAATGATTTCTGAAGGATCATGTGACACTGAAGACTGGAGTAATGATGATGAAAATTCAGCTTTGATCACAGGAATAAATTGTTCTAAATATTCAACTAGTTATTTTAAATAGTAAAAATATTTTACAGTATTACTGCTTTTGCTGTATTTTGGATCAAATGCAGGATTGGTAGGCAGAAGACAATTTTTAAAAAACAATAAAAAATCTTTTGACTGGTAGTGTAAGTTTAATTTTGGAAATGGAAAATATAATTTAAATAATAAATAAATAATATATTTTCAGTAATTAATATTTTTATAATATATATCTAATAAACATTATTATCTGTGATTCATTGTTTTATTGTGGTTTCATTGTCTTAATGAAAAACATAATTTTTCAGTAATAAATACATTTTTAAATAATATATTTATAATATGTGTAATGTGTGTAATGAACAAATTAGAGGTTGACTGATTAGCAGCATTAAACGTTTATAAAACATGTTTAGTAATAAATAATTTGATAATATTTATATAATATTTTTTTAAACATTATTTTAAATTGAATTGATTAGAGACATATAGTTAGTTAGTCACCATACACCATAAACAAGGACATTAACAAAACAACACAAATATCTGTAAGAACAATGTAAAAGATCTAAAACGTATCTACATTATACTTTAACATACACACAAATACAAATATGTACAATTAATTTATACAGGACATATCTACACCTACTCATATTCACGTCTCACATTTGGTACACATTTTTACTTGCCCCAGGTCGTCTAAATCGTTTCCTTGTAGGTAACAACTAAAAATGAGAGATGAATCCTCTGTGATAACCAGCGCTTTGTATACAGTATATAAATATCATTCAACATAGAATCAGATAAATAGCATATAACCCAGACATGTTCTTTACAGGCTTTGTTGGATTCACCAAAAAAACAGTATTTTCATGGCAGATGACCAGAAAAAAGGGTATTTCTATGGTTCCATGTTCAAAACACCATTGTAATAGCATGTTTTTTCTTTCTTGGCCTTGAACATCAAATCACAGCAGCTTGAACCTCGCGTAAGTGAGTGATGTATGTATGATTGACATGAGAGCCACCTGAGGTTGTGATGATCCTGTCAAGATGTCAAGGACCCGCTCAAAGATGACCGCGTGCCACAGAAGTGCCAGCCAGCTGCTTCTCTGCACAGCTGCGGGGATGAGCCAGCGATAGAGGACGTACAGGACAGCTGCCGAACCCGCCGTCGCTGCCAACAAACTCCACAGCATCCTGCGAAAGACAGGCAGAGACATTCACAAAGAGAATAAATGATTAAGGTCAGCGAAAAAATGACATTAACAGCAGAACAATTCACAAAGGGTGAGACTTCAAAGCGGTGTCAGAAAGAATCACACAAACACAGATACGGCATCAGTGTGAATCAGGGGGAAAATACAGGTGAAGGTCAAAGGGTAAATCTCACAAATCTGTTAAGAACATGTCCTTGTTTTTCATATTTCGCTCCTAAATCAAAAGTAAGTTATAATATATTGTTGAAAGAAAATGAATCATGAAGACATGTCATAGCATCCCAACTACATTCTACGCATTTAAAGATGATAACAAGTGATGTCCAGCTAGGGAAAATATAGTTCTCTCCATAAATATAAAAAAGAGCAAGCAACATATTGATGAGTTTTCTTTGGATTGTCTGACTACTTGAAGGAGAATATAAAAAAATGTAACTTAATCTGTGTTTCCTGCTAGCTAAATTTCACATACATAAACAAATGTCTATTGTCAACCATTGGTCCTCTTAAGGTGAAAAAACGTGGTTTCTATAGTTAAACCATGGTCACCACAAATTAACCATGGATTTTCTAACCATAGTTTAACCATGGTATTTGTAGTACAACTGTGGTTATAAGAAAAACATGGTTGATACAATGTTACTATAGTAAAATCATGGTTCATTTTTTCTTAAGGGATTTATATTTGTGTACTTTTTTTTTGATGTTTTGTACTTTTTAATTTAAAATAATGAGAAAATTTGCGAACCCGCACCGAAGTCCCGATCTGAATCAAAAGATTCATGAACCTGCACTGAAGTCCCAACCTGAATCAAAAGATTCACGAATCCGCTCCTAAGTCCCGATCTGAATCAAAAGATTCATGAACCTGCTCTGACCTGAATGAAAAGATTCACAAACCCGCACCGAAGTCCCGATCTGAATCAAAAGATTCATGAACCTGCACTGAAGTCCTGACCTGACTCAAAAGATTCATGAATCCGCTCCTAAGTCCCGATCTGAATCAAAAGATTCATGAACCTGCTCTGACCTGAATGAAAAGATTCACAAACCCGCACCGAAGTCCCGATCTGAATCAAAAGATTCATGAACCTGCACTGAAGTCCCAACCTGAATCAAAAGATTCACGAATCCGCTCCTAAGTCCCGATCTGAATCAAAAGATTCATGAACCTGCTCTGACCTGAATGAAAAGATTCACAAACCCGCACCGAAGTCCCGATCTGAATCAAAAGATTCATGAACCTGCACTGAAGTCCTGACCTGACTCAAAAGATTCATGAACCTGCACTAAAGTCCCAACCTGAATCAAAAGATTCACAAACCCGCACCAAAGTCCCAATCTGAATCAAAAGATTCGTGAACCTGCACTAAAGTCCTGACCTGAATCAATAGATTCGCAAACTCGCTCCGAAGTTCTGATCTGAATCAAAAGATTCATGAACCTGCACCGAAGTCCCGATCTGAATCAAAAGATTCATGAACCTGCACTGAAGTCCTCACCTGAATCAAAAGATTCATGAACCTGCACTGAAGTCCCAACCTGAATCAAAAGATTCACGAATCCGCTCCTAAGTCCCGATCTGAATCAAAAGATTCATGAACCTGCACCGAAGTCCCGATCTGAATCAAAAGATTCATGAACCTGCACTAAAGTCCCGACCTAAATCAATAGATTCACGAACTCGCTCCGAAGTCCTGACCTGAATCAAAAGATTCACAAACCCGTACAGAAGTCCCAACCTGAATCAAAAGATTTGCGAACCCGCTCCGAAGTTCTGATCTGAATCAAAAGATTCACGAACCTGCATTGAAGTCCCAACCTGAATCAAAGGATTCACGATCTGCGCTCTGAAATCCCGATTTAAATCAAATGATTCACAAACCCACCGTGAAATCTCGATCTAAATCAAATTATTTGCGAACCCGTGCAACCCCCGATTTGAATCAAAAGATTCCTGATCCGAAGTTCCAATCTAAATCAAATGCTTCGCGAAGCTGCTCTGAAGTCTTGATCTAAATCAAATTATTTGCAAACCCACATAAGTCCCAATCTGAATCAAATGATTCACGATCCGCAATCCGAAGTTCCAATCTGAATCAAACCAACCCGCTCCGAACTTCTGATCTAAATCAAATGATTCATGATATATATAAATATATATATATATACTGATGGACGTATAATATGTGTCAGGAGCATTCACTCACTATCATTATCTCATTTTTGACCGAGATGGCTTTTAGCTGTTTTTTTTATTATTATTTTTTTTTGTAGTGAGTTTTATTATTATTGATGTTGGACAGAAATACAGCAGGCTTTGTGAGACTTATCTCAAAACTCACTGCCACTCACATTCAATGTTGACTTTACTCCAATTCAGTGCAACAGAACCCTTGGACCTAAATTATTGATCATCTCACGTGTTTATGACATATGGCCACACCTGTGTAAATACCCACAGCTCTATCAGCCATATTATGATGCAAGTTCACATGCTAAATATTTGCAAGGACATTTAAGATATTACAAATGATCAATAATATTCAGACTGGCCACATAAAAAAACTGACACAATATAAGAAATACAAAAAAAAAAAAAAAAGGAAGGACAGGGTTAATAAAAACTTTGACTTTCAGTGGTGTGAAATGCCAAACTTTCCCTCTCCTGTTTCAATCCAGTGGCCCTAGAAAACACTGAAAGTCTTCTTTCTGTGCCGTGCAAGATTTGGACTCATGCCTGGCGAAGGAAATGAATTAGCACAGCTTCATCTCCACAGCAAATTTACCACTCATATGAACAGAGTGTGCCTTGTAATGCCTTAATGGCAACTTTTTATGGCTTAATAAAGTTAAACCCTTACCCTGATAGTTCTTACTCTGCACCTAGTGTCAGGTCAGCTTCACATTTTCTAGAAGTTCTAATCATCAATGGTTGAAATGTTGACTGCTTATCTGTTTTACATCTGTTTTTCACACCTGCACTACTTGTTCAAAGGTTTTGGGTTGATAAGTTTCTGACATCATAAATGTCTTTATTGTCACTTTTGCTGAATTAAAATATTTTTAAATCTTACCAACTTGAGAACTGAGAACTTTTTAATCTCAAAAATGAAAATTTAAACTCAACTCAAGAATTCCATACAATTAAAAATGCTTCTTAAAGTAACAGTTCACCCAAAAATGAACATTCTGCCACGTTCCGATCCTGTTTATGAATTTATTTCTTCTGCGAAACACAAAAGGCTTTGGGAGGGAAAAAACACATATTTTAAAAATATCTTCTTTTGTGCTCCAGAAGAAAGAAAATTCACACAGGGTGAATAAGTGCTGACATAATATTCATTCTTGGACAAACGATCCCTTTAAAAAGAAATTTCTTTACAGAACCTTTCTTTTCACAAGTACAGAAAGTAAGTGCAGTATACCGCCGCACGCAGTTATCACAGTGCTGCCGAAATGACACTGATCCAAATACATTCCTATTAGTAAAGCTCAGAATAAGGACTTCTGCTCCGGCTTTCTATGCAGACACAATGGGCCGCTCATGAAGAACCCCAGGCACGATCCACTGGAGTAACATAGTGAGACGCAGCACTGACAGTGCGAGCCTGTGCGCTGTCAGAGCGTGCTTTAATTAAAGATGCTATCGCCATCAGACCTGCAGCTGAAAATACAGCCCCTAAAAGAAGCAGAGAGACGGAGAGACAGAAGTGTCTCTTCTCTCTTAAGCGGCCGGTTTTATGGCTCCTGACGTCTCCTCCGCACGTGGCCTGCCAGAGACCTCGGGACTTTAAACAAGACTGAGTTCTGATTACTAGGCCACATGAATATTTAAGCCTCCTGCTTAATTATAGATTGCAGCTAGACTTTAGTAAACTGAAGTGTGTCTGTTAACACGAAAGCAGCGAATCAACACATTGTGCACGCTGTGCGCGAGATGTGCCAAATCTCAGTCTTGCTTATGAATAAATATTGAAGTGTGAACAGTATTGGTTGAGGCTGGATCATGCATAAAGTTACATAAACACAATGTGTTACGGCAAGAAAGGATTGTCACAGAATACATAATACATATGCATGCATTTCCTTGAATTTCATAAGCCAAACAAAGAACAATCTGTTGCGATATTGTGCCAAACAACATTTCCATAATCTTACTTCCTTTCGCAGCTGTCTTCACAAACACACACACAGAGACGAGCTTTCCTTTCTCTTTCACTCCGATGCCTTTCTCTGACAAAGTCTTTCTCGCTGGCCCCTCTCTCTCTTTCTCTCTTTCTCTCTCTCTACCTCTGTCTCTCTGCCCTCCCACTTCTGTTTGCTCTTTCTATCCTGTTCTGCTGGTCTGCCTTGATATGTGTTGAAAATGATGTATGACCACAGGTCACACTAGAGAGAGAGAGCGAGGGAGATACAGCACACACGTGTGTGTAAACATACAGGCTACCGCTCATAAATACTCAGACACACGGCAGGAGAAGGAACTGAAAACTTGGCCAGCAGGGCTGAGTTTTTAATCCTCCTTTAGCCAATCATGTTCTAATCTTCTCACGCTTTCTTACGCACCCTCTCTGCCGCTCGCTCTTTCTTTCTCTTCTCTTTTCCCCATTTCTCCTCCTCCGAACCCTCCCTTTGCACACACTGACACACGGATAATGATGACAAAAGAGGGGCCTCAGCATCACCGTTTTCCAGCATACGGAGGGAATGTAAAGCGTGGTACGTCTCCTGCAAAAAACACACATTTACCCCTTTAACTGTCACTCCCATTTTTGAACACAGACATAAAAATGCATTATCCAGACTTACATTTTTATAATTCATGAATGAAAACATTTTGTAATATGATTTTGATGTACATTTTCCATGGTAATGCAATGTCTGATTTTAAAATGCCTTTCAAAGGATGAATTTTGAAATTTTAAGTTTTGAGCTGATATATAATTTCTTATGATATCTAAAGCGTGATAGGGAAAAAGGCAATGAAGAAAGTCTTTTGTGACAAAGGTCAGAATTCATGTTATGATGTAGATTTTTTAAGTGGCACTCTTGACATATATTAATCTATTACTTTTCCTGCATAATTTCTAACACAAATTTAGTCTATTTAGGACTCTTAGACCTTTCCAACGATGTATAGTTTGTCATGATTAGGTTAGGATTTATTTGTAATATGGTAAAGTAAACTTAGGCGTCCCACAGGGTGGACAGTGACAGTTAAAGGGTTAATGCAATACTTCAATCTTCTGAATGCCTATAATGCATTATGAAGATATATATTATGATGTACATTATGAACATAACTTATTGGACCTAGGTTTCATTTGTTTAATGGAAATTTTTTAAAATTATAAATTACAAAGGTTAAACTTTATTTTAAGGTGTCCTTGTTACAGTGTAATTATATATTTAAGTACTTAGTAATATTAATTATCTACATATACTATATGGTTAGGGTTGGGATTGGGGTTTGGCTTAGGGTTACGTGCATATAATTATACATAATTAATTGTTATTTTAATAGTAATTACATATTACATTTATAAATGTCTATATATAATTAGCTGATACTGGAGACTTTCTTTCTTAAGATGCATTCATATTGACTGGTATTGGTGTATTTTCTTAAAATTAATATAAATTACCGATACAATGGTATAACATTCACTTAAATTAATTTGATAACACTATTAAATTTAATGTTTAGCAAATGTATATTATATATGCAAATATTTTTGCAAATATATATACATACATATATATGTATGTGTATGTATATATATATATATATACACACACACACACACACACACACACAATAACTGTTTGTTTGCTTTATATTTGTTAATTATAGACAAAATGTTACAAAATTATAAAGAAATTTTTCCAAATAATTTAAAATACCAAACCAAAAAATTCCAAACCAAAAATATATTAAAACCAATAATTATCAGCTAATATTGGAGACATTTTAATTTTTATATTTACTGATAATGGATATTTAATTGTGTACGGCCTTTTCCTAATTTTTTCATTTAAATTACTGTACTATCATATGACATTCACATATATTTAAATTATAGTATATGGTATATCTATATAATATATAGTATATCATTAGCAAGTCTCAAAATTAAAATGAACAGTTTGTTTTTTTGTATATTTTATTAATTATCTAAATAAATACAAAGAATAGTAAAATAAATTAATATCTATAAATTAAAATTGGTAAAATATTTTATTTAATTTATTTTTGTTATATATTTTAATATTTTCATTAAAAAATAATATCTTTAGCAAGTCTCGCAATTAAAATGAACAATTTTCTTTTATTTTTGTTGTATATTTTACTTATAATACTTATATTTTACTTAGTATTTTTATATAAAATATATAAAATGTAATATATAGTATATCGTTAGCAAGTCTCAAAATTAATATGAACTATTTTTTGTTGTATATTTTAGTAATTATCTAAATAAATAAAAAGAATGATAAATTAATATCTATAAATTTAAATTATATAAAATATTATGATTGACTGACTATATTATTTTATATTATTTTAGTTTTATATTTTACTATTTTATTTTAAGTAAAAGAATATTTTATATATATATATATATATATATATAAAACACATTTACACACACACACACACACACACACACACACACACACACACGATATCTTGTTACTGTTACAATTATGAGCCAAATCATTCCAAGTTTATTAATATTGAATACTGACTGATATTGGACATCACTGTGCATCAATCCCAAAATAGCTTTGAATTCACATGTAAAACCATTTTGTTACATGTGAAACATTCTGTGCACAATGTTCTAAAATCACATAAATATACACATGAGATATTCATGTACATTTTTCACAAACACACTGCATGAGCTCTACATGTGGATTATGAAAAACAAAAAAAAAAAGAGAGAAAAAAAAGGGTAAAGGAGGCGAGAGGTTACAGATCCCAAATGTATTCTCCTTAGTACATGTCATCCCCGATCTAAATCATCCACACACACAAACACAATGATACTTCCAGTTGGTGCATCCACATACACAGGTGCACACGTCGTTCTGTATTGTGGTTCTGTGAACCTCTAATAGTGTCGCTCTCAACATGTTAAGCACTTGAAATGTGAATGTACTAATGAATGCAGCACATTACAGCATGCGTCAATGGGTTTGCCTTTTAGGTTTGCATCAGCCACTTAACTCCTCTTATCTGCATTACTGTTCAGCAGCATAAATGAGACCTTAATAACATGCTTATTTCTAATTAAAGCGCAATCAAATGTGGTCATCATCAAGTAATAAGTATGGCATGTTGAAAGTCACCTGACCTGGCTGAACAGTGGCTACTGGTGGCCGAAAAAGGCATTTTCAGAAGTGCTCTCGTAATTAAGACAAGGTCAAACATACATGTGTTCCCTTGCCAATGGCTGGTGTTACACATAATTAAGAGCCGTTGAAAAATAATAAAAATAACACGCTTGGTGCTGTATTTCCAAATGTATGGATACAAAAGGTGTTACCTTACAGTATATGAAACTCAAATGCACATTTATCTTGCTTTGTGTGTATGCAAACTTTTTTTAATTTTCGGCACCAACATGCAGTGCTTTTACTTTTAAGGTCAAGTTACGTATGCAAAAAATACTAACCTGGGTAATTCTCAGCATTCAGTTTGTTCCCTGGCGAAGTAAAATGTTGGGAACTCCTAAAGGAACAAAAGAAATGTTCATTTGCACCCAAGGCACATTGACGTAACCCCCATACAGTGGGTTTCCAGGACTAAAGTAACTGCTGGGGGCTCTGATGCATGCCAGAGCGGTGACTCACTGTGGGGCTCCACTGCTCTGCATCACACACACACACAAACACTCACTCATTTCAGGTTAGGTTTCCCCCAGCTCTCCTTACCCATCCTGTTTAATTATCATATAAATCAATGCTGTCGCTGCAATTATGAATCAGGCTAGATATCCGAAACATAATGCTCTAATAAGGTTACATGTGCTCAAAGCAGAAATTGAAAGATACACTGAAATTTTAATTTAGGTTTTATTCCAGATGGATTGGATTTCATTAGTTAAAATATTTTTGCATATTTTTAAAAGTGAATAAACACATACATACTATATATGAAAATATGTGCAATATTACTTAATTAATGTTATTTATTTATGTAGGTTTTCCAGGTGGATTTAGTTTTTTTTAATTAATTATTTATTGGATTTTTAATACTTTTACATAGCATGAATGAATACGTATGTAATATATTTAATAAGTATACTGTACATATAAAGTATATATTATGACATTTATTACCGACATAGACTTATGTATGTGAGGATATGTACCATAAAGGTTTTAATTTATTTTATTTTTTAATTAATTTTTATTTTTTGGTTATCCCGGTGGATTTAGTTTTTTTTTTTTTTTTATTAATTAATTATTTATTGGAATTTTTTTTAAAATATTTGTTTATATGTTATTATAGCATAGGATAGTTTATATTCACATAAATAAATAAAAAAATAAATATTTTAAAATGTCTCAATAACAGTATACAAAGCATTCTAAAAATTTATGATGTATTATTTAGATAGATGTAAAAATAGATATTTAAAGCAGAAATTGCAAGATACGCTGAAATTTTAATTTAGATTTTATACCAAATGGATTGGATTTCATTAGTTAAAATATTTTTGTATATTTTTAAAAGTGAATGAAAACATATAAATTATATAGGAAAATATGTGTAAATATATAGTATATGTAAAATACATATTATTAAATTTATGACCAACATAGAATTATGTATGTGAGGATATGTATCATAAAGGTTTTTTAATATATACATATTTTTAATTACTTAATTAATGTTATTTATTTCTTTAGGTTTTCCGGGTGGATTTAGTTTTTATTTTATTTTTTTTTTATTGGATTTTTAATACTTTTAGCATAGCATGAATTAAAATGTATGTAATATATTTAATAAGTATATTATACATATAAAGTATATATTATTAAATTTATTACCGACGTAGACTTATGTATGTGAGGATACGTACCATAAAGGTTTTTATTTTATTTTATTTTATTTTTTCATTAATTTTTAATTTTTTGTTTTTCCCAGTGGATTTAGGTTTTTTTTTATTAATTATTTATTGGAAATATTTTTGGAATATTTGTTTATATGTTATTATAGCATAGGATAGTTTATATTACATAAAGAAAGAAAGAAAGAAAGAAAGAAAGAAATATTTTAAAATGTCTCAGTATTCAACAGTATTCAAACCATTCTAAAAATTATGATTTCTTATTTAGATAGATTTAAAAGTAGAAATGTAAAGCAGAAATTGCAAGATACACTAAAGTTTTAATTTAGGTTTTATACCAAAGGGATTGGATTTCATTATTTTAAATATTTTTGCATATTTTTAAAAGTGAATTAATACATATGTGTTATATATATATATATGTATTTAATTTGTATGTTATAAAATATATATTATTAAACAGTAAACTAACTAATCTAATAGAATGATACACTGATTTATTTGTTAAGCTAGGGTGGAACAACGTAGATCTACACTGAGAAGCCGTTTAACTGCTGAGCCTAATCCTGTTACAAACTACTGCCATTTAACGTAATTTCGTGAACAAATAATATGTGCAATATGTAACAGCTCAGCACGACATACAGCGGCTCACAGCACTCTGCATTAGACGCTGCACTCCCACTGCCTCTCCCCTGCGCATTCCACCTGGATGGTACAGTCTGAGTTGCTTGAAAGGAATTCGGGTCAGCCCACTATGAGCCAGTTTAATTTATTAGGGGTGGACGGTTTCACATCATATCCAAATTTCGTGACTGCAGTTACGCACAATATAGAGAACGAACCTCATCAGGATGATGTCCTACCAAAACACAGATTTATCAAAAACAAGAGCGTATTAATGACGGAGGAATTTGCGCAATGACATAATTACACGCTCCCCAGCCTATCCAATGAGTCGCGGCAGCGGAGTGAGTGACTCGTGAGTCTATTCGCAGCTGCTCCGTCGCTTCCACGATCCACTCCAGTCCGGATTTGGCAAGGAAAGGAACAGCTGCTGTAACGTTTTAGCAATTTCAGGAGAGAAGGAGCAGCGGTGAGACATGCGGGGTGTAGAGGAGTCGCTCCAGCAGCAGCGGAGACCGGACGAGCAGCAGCGGCGGCAGTAGAGGATCATGGCCGAGGACTATTGGGAGCGCTCGGCGGCTTTGGGATATTATTACTGCTGTTAAGATTACACGACAACACACACTCACTCACACAAGCACACACGGATCTCAACTCCACGGGTAAGAAAACCACCCCGGATATCGTCCTGTCCCGCTCTGATATTTCACCTGAAAGTGGGAAAAGACAGAAAAAGTAGGTTTAGGCCGTTTTTGTGGGAGTTAATTCGAGCCGGACAGTCTGTGTGTGTGTGTGTGTGTGTGTGTGTGTGTGTGTGTGTGTGTGTGTGTGTGTGTGTGAGATATATCCTGCTCGGGTCGGTCGGTCTCTGAATGAAAACCGAGAGATTGTTTTATGATGTGTGCGAATTTACAACAGTTTAGCTGGAAAGAAGGAATAAAAATGAAAAAGGCGCGTTCCTGTACAACGGCCGTTTAATGCTGCTCTTTAAATCCAGCTAACTAGCTAACCTGGCTAGCGTGTTTATGTGTGTGTTTACTGTGGATTAGTCAGCAGTCTGGCTGTAATCAATGTTTAATTTGATTAATCTTACTTATTTATGGTTTGCCTGAATAATTATGTTGTCCTGAGGGAGTTTTGTGTTTTATTCAGTCATGTTGTGCTTTCTAATAATGTCATCCGAATTACCTCAGTGTGTGTTTATTAAAGGTGTATGTTCAATTTCGTTTAACATATTAACAAAAATATTAAAATATTTAATTAAATGCCTCTGTACATGTTCGCAATGACGTATTTGACGTTGGGAATGGCGTGTGGTGATGACAGCATAACGTCACTCATTCACAGGGTGATGCTGTTATAAAAGCACGTCATAGTTGTGTCCTATGGAATTCGTGTTATCTAGGGCTGTAACTGTACTTGGATCCATTTCGAGCACAGAAAGGCCATAATGATCCTTCCAGCTCCCATTGATTTCCCAGCAGGTGAAACCACATTTGGCGCAAGGTAAACCGATGGAATGGGGAAGGAGAAATCCAGCCCGACTCCATCAAAACTGGTGTGAGATGCCGCAACCGAAGACTCGGTTCCGGTCAGATGGAGCGGCGTGTTTGACAGGTGCCGGTCTGATTCAGAATGGCACGTTGGAGGCGTGGGCGCATGTCGAGTGGGTTGGTTTGTGGAATGTTGTCGTTAGACAGATGGTTCAGGAGTCTTTGATTTCCTCACCTGAATTGCCTTACACAGTTGTTGTGCGTAATTTGGATGCTTTAGTTAAATGGCGTCCGTCAGCCCAAATTCAAGTGGTGGTTTCCATTGATTGCTTAGTGAAGAGAATTAGGGAAAGCACTTGACCTTTGACTTCCGTTTTGAAAGTAATTGGCTTCGAGGCAGGGGTAGAATCATTCCAGAGGAACGTGCTTTGCTCGCGAATTGGTGTGTAGACATTTTTAAGGTTTATTTAGCGACAGATGGATATATTTCACTGAAATCTGTGCATGCTTAACTGATAAACACATCTTTGCTGCAAATATACCAACAGATTTGTCAGTATTTGATGGTTTAGGGTTTTCAGGAAGTATTTAATATAAAAATATCCTTGTTTCTTTTCACACTTCTGTGTATTTTCTTTTATGAATTCACATTATGTAATCAGCTTTATTTTGGTTTCAGAATCCTCATCAGCCGTTAAAAAACCCATATTGATCAACCATTGGCATATTTTGCCTACGTGATATTCTTTTTAGTGTTGTAGGCTGTTTTTCTTAAAGATTTAGCCCCAAAATATCTTCATCTCATTTACCTGCTCATAATTTTCTGAAATATTTCTAGCACGCCCCTGAATTTGCTTTGTTAGTGTTGGATTTGTACATTGCACATTGCTGACAAAGTAAGGTAATAATAATAATAAAAGCTTTATTTATACAGCATCTGAAAACAAAAATACCATAGTTAATAAGATTACAAGTGAAACTCAATGTAATGATAAGAAAAGATAAAGTTAATATGCATAAAATACATAACAAAAAGTGAAATTAAAACCTGTCATAGAATTAATCAGAAAAATCATTTGCTATCTCAGAACTAAAATACAAAAGTTTTTACTTTTCTTTAAAAAAAATATTTTGCAAGCAACTGCCTTAATTAAATAAAGGTTTTTAGCTTTAAAGACAAGAAAATGTAAAGTGAATATACGTATAAAATGCAAATTAAAAAATGGAAATTAAAACCAAATCATAATAAATGACAACATGAAACAGAATTTACCAGAGAAATAATTTGCTAGTTAAAAGCTAAAGTTAAAAAAAGTTCATAAATAAAGGTTTTTAGCTTTCTTTTAAAAAATATTTAGTGAGCAACTACCTTAATTAACCCACTTTTTTATAAGAAAATATAAAATGTATATAAAATGTATAACAAAAATGGAAATGACAACATAATACAAAGAAATTTTAAGTTTAGCTAAAATTAAAAAAAAGAAATAAGTAAAAATAATAATACTAATTAAATAAATTAAAGGTTTTTAGCTGTAATGACAAGAAAACATAAAATTAATATGTAGAAAACAAATGTATATGCATAACAAAAAAGGAAATTTAAACCAAATAATAATAAATGACGTCATAAAACATAGTTTACCAGAGCAATAATTTGCTAGTTAAAAGCTTAAAGAAGTAAATAAATAAAGGTTTTTAGCTTTCTTTTACAGTTTTTAGCTTTCTTTTAACAATATGTAGTGAGCAACTACCTTAATTAACCCACTTGTTAAGAAAATATAAAATTAATATATATATAAAATGCATAACAAAAATGGAAATGACAACATAATACAAAGAAATTTTAAATGTAGCTAAAATTAAAAAATGAAATAAGTAAAAATAATAATAATAATTAAATTAAAGGTTTTTAGCTGTAATGACAAGAATTAACCCACTTTTTATAAGAAAATATAAAATTTTATATATATATATATATATATATATATATGCATAACAAAAATGGAAGTTATAACCTAATAATAATAAATGACAACATAATACAAAGAAATTTAAAGTTAAAAGCTAAAATTAAAAAAAGAAGTAAGTATAATAATAATAATAATTAAATATAGGTGTTTAGCTATAAAGACAAGAAAATATAAAATTAATATGTATAAAACAAATGCATATTTAAACCAAATAATAACAAATGACATCATAAAACATAGTTTGCCAGAGCAATAATTTGCTAGTTAAAAGCTAATAATAATAATAAGAAGAAGAAGAAGAAGAAGAAGAAATAAATAAAGGTTTTTCGCTTTCCTTCACAGATATAGCAACTTACTGAATCTATTGATAGTGTGATAGCTTTGAGGCATGGTTGACAAAGCCTGCTTCCTCGGTTCCTTTCAATTGTTGTAATCATCTTCGTTACTGCTGTATTTGAAAATCTTAGAGCCCATAATAATGTCTCAATGAATAACTGCATCCAATTAGAAAGCGACTTACATGAGCAGGCTGATTTTCCCAGTTCTGGCATGTGTCACCATCATAATAACATTGATGAAGTGCCGCGCCGCACGGACGCCTCCTTCCGCTTTTCTGCCGCCACAGAGAAACGACAGCAACACAAACACGTTTGCGCTCAGAGGCTGGTTGATGTAGTGCTGTCTGGACCTGGTGTTCCAGAATCAGTCTCTGTGAAGGTCACCCCCGTCGGGGTGTCACCTTGTGTTTGGATGCACGTCAGTCTGGTCGGAGGAGAGGGATGTTGGGGGCCTGTGGCCAGCATATACCGGTGCTTTGGTTTAACTCCCTTGCATATGATCAAATCAAAGATGTTTTGCAAAAAACAGGCTGTTTTTTGCTGCTCGACCGGGCAGCTTTGTAAACTCATCACATGGACGAAGACCAAGCTGTCACTGTCAGCCGTCCCGAACTCCACGTAGCTTTTATTGACCTATGGAGTGGATAAATGAGCCTCAGTCGGCGCCG
This sequence comes from Labeo rohita, assembly GCF_022985175.1. NCBI lineage: Eukaryota > Metazoa > Chordata > Actinopteri > Cypriniformes > Cyprinidae > Labeo > Labeo rohita. The sequence continues at coordinate 37,606,719 of NC_066876.1, read as the reverse complement.
TATCGATGCAGGTCAGTTAAAGAAACACTTTGGCTCTGAAACCGAACCCCGCCGGTCTGTTTGCAAGACGGTTGAGATGCAGCTCTGCGTTAGCTAGCTGTTGTCCTGTGTGCTGTTTGGATGGTCGACTGCTGCGGGCAGTAATGAAAAGAGATAGAAAGAGTCTTAAAGAGTCATCAGCCCTGATTAAGTAGCGCTAAGACGTTGCCGAGAGCTGAAAACGGCCCTTAACCCGGTGTAGACTGCCGCCGCTAGCCTCAGGGGCTGCGATCACTCGCCAGGTCATGAATAAAGCCAGTGTGGAGCGAAAACGGTGGAGGGTAAACAGGTTAAGCTTATGTATATATATAACTATGTCTTGTTTGTTTTTGATTACTGAACTGATTAGGTAATGACTCGATTCATCTTGGCACCGAGCAGCTGATTTGCGCTGCTTTGTCAGCCATTCAACCACACTGCACATGACACGGTTGTTTTTCACAATGCAAAACACAATGAACATCATGCAAAGTGTCCTTTTGGTTTCATGTAAACAAAACCGAAGGTTTGTGGATTGTTCCGTATTTCCTGTTGATTGTCTGATTCAGGAGATCTGATTTGAGGCTGCTTCATGGGTAAGATAAATAAAAGACACTTCAAATGCCTTGCCTTGATAGCCATCGGATCTGCCCCCATTTATTTGCTCCTCTTTTCAACATCCGTCATTTTTGTCGTCTTGGGTTTCAGGCGTGTGTTTCCGTGCTTCCCCCTCAGGGGGAAAGGAAACACCGCTCTCGCTATTTCAACTATTTCAACTATTCATAGTATTTTTGGTGGTAACCTTCCAATGGTTTGCCTTGGAGTTTCTTAAAACCCTCTTTTCATTAATGTGTGTGTGTGTACATTAAAAATTGGTAAAGGTTTTCCTTTATCGTCACGTCCGTGATCACAAACCTCTGCATAATGTGCTTTTAAATCCATCAATCTTGGATTTTACGTTGATTTATCACTTTGAAATACTTAAATGCTTGACAAATTAAAACTCAATGCAGTGGGTTGTTAGTTGACAACTTCCATATTGAATCTCCAAGTAATATTTCTAAAGAACATGCGGTCCGTTACTTGTTTAACATGTTAAATCTCTCTTAGCATGGAGTTCGATATCTATCTGCACAGGAAACAAGTGTTTGAAATCTTGTGTCTGAGTAAAATCCTGATCTTAAGCAACTTGTTAGTGGGTCACATTAAGTCCAAAGACCCAAAGCTTGGATTTGGGGTCAAGATTGTTGCTCATCTTTGTGCCAAAGCATGTGATTAGTCTAAAGGAAAGGCAAAACCTTCTGGCATTTTGTCTGTTCCTAAAGAGAAGACCCTGCGTTCCCCACAAGCACTGATGATAACTTTGTTTTTTCTCTTTTAGGGTGTGTGTTGATTGGAATACAGTGCATACTGTTATAATATAATGTTATGTAATGTATCATAATATTTTTAAAAATTAAAACTGATGTTTACATTTAATGTAATAAATATTCATTATATTATGCAATTTATTTATTTATTTTTACATTTTTTTTAATTAGCATTTTCGCCTTTCTTAATGTTATATTTTATTATATATAATAACTAATATATATTATAATATTAGATTTTTAATGTTTTTTTTTAAAGAAGTCTCTTCTGCTCACCAATCCTGCATTCATTCAATCCAAAATACAGCAAAAGCAGTAATATTGTGAAATATTTTTACTATTTAAAATAACTGCTTTTTTAAAATGTAATTTATTCCTGTGATGCGCAGCTGAATTTTCAGCATCATTACTCCAGTCTTCAGTGTCACATGATCCTTCAGAAATCAATGTAATATGCTGGACATTTATTATTATTATTATTATTATTATTATTATCATCAATATTTAAAACAGTTTAGTAGTTTTTTTTTTTTTTTTTTTTTTTTCAAAATTCTTTGATGAATAGAAAGACCTAAAAATCAGCATTTATCTGAAATAAAAAAGATGTGGTAACATATACTATACTATTCAAATGTTTGGAGTCAGTATAATTGTTTATTTATTTATTTATTTATTGGTAAAAGAAATTATAGAAATTATTACTTTCTATTTATCAAGGATGCTTTAAATTGATCAAAAGTGATGATAAAGACATTGATAATGTTACAAAAGATTTCTATTTCAGATAAATGCTGTTCTTCTGAACTTTCTGAAAATTCTACTCAGCTGTTTTCAACATAATAATAATAATAATAATAATAAATGTTTTTTGAGCAGCAAATCAGCATATTAGAATCATTTCTGAAGGATCATGTGAATAGAGTAATGATGCTAAAAATTCAATGTTGAAAACACGGGAATAAATTACATTTTTAAATCTATTCAAACAGAAATAGTAAAAATATTTCAGAATAATTTGAAATAGTAGAAATATTTCAGAATTTCACTGCCTGTGAGCAGAAGAGACGTCTTTAAAAAAACATTAAAAATCTTACTGTTCAAAAATGTTTGACTGGTTGCGTGTATATACAAAATAAATTATAAATACATTCATTGTATTTATTTATTTTTTCTTTTTTTTCCAGGTGGCTTACAAGCCTGGTTAGCCTACAGTACTACAGTACCACAGTACTACTATCCTACCAGTATTTATTTTGTGCTATTTATTATTTGTAGCCACCATTACTGCTAAAGCCTAACTGGAAAGGCTCTTTTAATTACACAGTGCGAGTGAAGAAGTTCTTAATGGTTTATATCACGTCCGATTCTGTTGTCATACTGTAAATGGAAGGTCAAGTCGAGTGCAATGCATTGTGGTATCTCACTCACTGTGCTGTGGTTGTGTGCTGTACATCTAGTAGCTCTTCTTTTGCATATTGCAAAAAAGTACGAGTAATATGTCATTCTCAAGCCGTGATCTTACCATTTTCTCTGAATTTCAATGAAGTGAGATGAATGTTTCTGTTCCAATCTGTTCTGTGATCATTAACATGTTTTAAGTGCTTTCTCTGTGCACATGCTCTTATTTAACGACTGTGTTGTTGCAATTATTCGTCTCGCCGAGAGCCTCCCAGTTGGATTCCGTACATTTCCGGCCTAAATACACTTGAATCTGCAGCATCCGCAAGCCTTTAAGCGCTTGATTTATAAATGAAAACAATCACACGTCGAATGATGAGTGTGAAAACACTGTTGCTAATCGTTACTTATGTGTGCAATTACAGTTGGCTGTGTGATTTGTTTATTTTAGGTGTGATCTCTCTCCGTGAACCTCTTCCAGTTACTGTCTCTCACTTTGATGTCCACTCCGTGGAGCGCCATCCGCTCAAATAACGTTCCGAGTTTATGAAATAAACAAACTTGTCCTCTGAATCACCTCTCTGCTCTATGTTTGTCTTAACACATAATTTTAAGCTAATGTTTATCCCGGAATATATTAACACATTCCATTAGAGTCTTAGGAGGACCGCGTCCTTGAAAATACATGACTTTGCTGTCTCTGGTGGTCAGAGAAGATATCAAATGAATCAGGAAGCAGCGTGTAACGTCCTGCTTGTGCATTTGTGTGTCTCCGACAGGGCGGTTGAACAGTGGCAGCCCCTCCACCTCCCTCATCTCGGCCCCCCGCACCCCCACTGATGGACCGCATGAGGAAGATCAAGCGGCAGCTGTCCCTGACGCTGCGAGGGGGTAACAGCGGGGACAAGACCTTGAGCGAGACCATCAGCTCTCAGGACACAGGAGCACATAGCGATTCCGGTACGGTAACGTTCACTTGTTTTTTTTTTTTTTTTTTTTTTTTTTTGTTTTTTTTTGCAATAATTGTACAGCAGTTTATCCACAGAATATGGCTGCAATTGTATTTGACCAGTAAAGCATAGAAAAGTGCTCATTGGGCCTGCACGATTTGGAGGAAAAATGTAATTGCAATTTTTTTTCCCCTGATGAAATTGTGATTGGAATTTAATAATGACAGATTTGAAATATCTATTAAATAAAAATAATTGACAATAATAATAATAATATAATATTATTATTATTATTATTATTATTATTATTTAATAAATAAATAAATAATAATAATAATAATAATAATAAAATAAAATAAATAATAAATATATAAAAATGTAATAAAATGTATTATTGCTATTGCTATTATTAAATAAAAAGAAAAATTATAATTTATATCAATTAAATTAAATAAAAAATTAAAATAAATAAATAAATAATTAAATTTTAAAATGGAAAAATTTACTAATGAAAGTAATAGTAATAAAATATTAAAATAAAAATTAAAATGAAATATTAAATAAAAAATAAATAATAAAAATAAAATAATTTAATAATTTAAAAAATCTGTTGTAATATTTCATTGAAAATTTGTGTATTTAAAAAAAAATAAAATAATTATAATAATAATTAATAATTAATTTTGCATTACAACTGTAAAATTACAGTGCTTAATTTCCTTTCTTCATTTCCAAATGTTAAACCATCAAACTTTTATTTTGACTGTAAATCATATAGAGCTCTTAAAGGGGCAGTTCACCAAAAAAAAATTTTTTTTTTTCTCTGTGTGTGATGACAGAATTTTCTTTTTTAGGTGAACTAACCTTTTTGAGAATCTTGTTTTTTTGATAAGCACTTCTCATTGCAAGAATGTCAAGATCGGTGTAAAGTGACCTACAGCAGAGATGGAGTTTGTGTTGAGCAACTTTTACTGCGAACCAAGCTGCTCTGAAATGCTGCAAACACCTGTGGATAATGAGCCACTTGTGTGTAAGAATGCAGTGCCTATATTTATTTCATTAAAACAATTTAATAATGGCACTAAGCCGTATCGCATTTTCATTTCATTTTGATTAATTGTGCAGCCCTAATGCCCGTGGTGGATTGCATTATTAGCTTATCAGTAAACCTGAGATCTGCATCCACAGAATTCCTCAGAACTCAAATGCTCGTCATGCGTACAGTTCTTCTCTTGCGTGATTGTTTATTAAATATTTAGGCTTTGATGCTGCATTTAACACATCATGTTTAACTCCATTCCGCCATATTCCACAAAGGCAGTTGGTGCAGAAAATGTGCAAACTTGGGCGACTTATCTATTTTATGATGACTAATCAAGTTAGTGTGGTTCAGCATATCTAACCAAACATTACAACATAACTACGTTTCACCTCAAGGTCGTCCCAGTCATTCCTTCTCGATATTGGGACGTGCATGAAAACTCTGTGGCATGTAATATTTCAGACGCTCATAACCAGTGTGTATGTGTTTCGTGTGTGTGTGTGTGAGAACATTCTTACCGGAGGGGATAAAAACAGCTCAAATTCAGCGCCATCTGTACAATCTGTTCCAGGGTTTTTATATAATGGCAGCCAGAAAGTTGCCAGAATTGTTGCTAATGGCCAGACATCAAAAAGAGCATTTAGTCTGTCAACAGATCACTTTTAGTGCTGTGATGTTGAGTGTAAAATATGTAATTTTAGTTAAATTGCTAACTTCCTCTTCATGTTTATGGGCTAATGTGAGATCTGTGGATTTTACTTCATCTACGCTGTAAATTTGGAACAGAGTAGCTATGAATTTTAATATAGTGAATTTACTTTACAGCAGTGTTTCCTGCCACTGTTCAGTGGAGGGGCTGTATTTGAATCTATAACACCATGGGAAAAAAAAAAGTAATTTTGAGTTGCGAGCTTGCTGTCTGAAATGTGATAAGACAAAAAAAAAAAAAAAGCACATATTTCTACTGTGTTTTCTTTGCTGATAGCATACAACAGAAAACCCTTAAATTTATGACCAAATTATATTTATTTGACAGTGTTATAACAGTTTTGTTACAAATGTTATTTTAAGTAATTCAGCAAAAATGTTTCAAGAAACAGAGTCCAGTAACTGATTTACAGACATAAAATCTCTTAAAGAGATAGTTCACCCTAAAATATAAACTCTGAGTTCTTGTCTGCTTTGTAACATAAAGAAAGCTATTTTGTGGAATGTCTATATATTTAGTTTTTGTAGAAATCATCATATTTAGTGGAAATCATTGGTCTCTTTACTAAATACTATATAGACACTACCAGTCAAAAGTTTTTGAACAGTAAATGTGGGGGGACCGCTTATCCACTCGGAACAAAGTTCAAACTGCTGCGCCGCGTGAGCTCACTAGTAAGGATACGTTTACTCCATCATGCGAGTGTGAAACACTTGAATTCAGCGATGAACACACATGACTCTGTGATTCAAACTAGTTTAAAGCTGTGTGCAACCAGACAGTCAGAAGACTTTTCAATCTATACGTCGCCATCATTTACCATGGATTTACTGTAGTAACACTCACTGCACCATGGTATTGTGGCAGCAATGTGGGATATTCAAATTGAATTTTATTACAGGAGTAATGGTATATAATTATAGTATGTATGTGTTTGTGATTAGGCTATAGCATGTGTGCAAGTTTTTAGACTACCGTTTTTCATACAAACAGGTTACCTATAAAACCATTTAGTTATATTTTACCATGGTATTGAGGTACTATTATGTGTGGTTTTACCCGCGTTTATCGTGATTTAAAATGTATGCTTGCTACTATGGGAGACCAATGCTTAATTAATAAAAAAAAAAAGCTGGGTCAGAATAAATGTAACCATATAAAACTGAGGTTGCTACAGTTTTTAGATGTTACTGATTGATAATGAACAAAAATGTACCTCTGCATCCTCAAGCTACTATCAAATGTGCATTTCTAAGAGGAAAAAAAGTGATATTATTATTATTATTATTATTATTCTCATTATCAGACAACCCAAAACTGTTTCTTGATTTGAAACAATGTAACTCATTAGAACATGCAGAAATAAATTTTTCTATTTAGATATTTATTTTGTTAAGGAAATTAATGGTCTGGTTTCTACAACTTTTACTTTGGAGCAAAAATCTGACTTTAAACTTAAAAGAAATCATTACTCCAGTCTTCAGTGTCACATGATCCTTCAGAAATCATTCTAATATGCTGATATGCTGTTCAAGAAATAGTTCTTCTTACTTTTACTCAATATTTAAAACAGTTGAGTACATTTTTTCAGGATTCTTTGAAGAATAGAAAGATCCAAAGATCAGCATTTATCTGAAATAAAAATTTGTAACATTATACACTACACCATTCAAAGGCTTGGAATCAGTATAATTTTTTTTATTATTTTGAGGGGAAAGAAATTATAGATATTAATGCTTTTATTTAGCAAGGATACTTTAAACTGATCAAAAGTGATGATAAAGACATTTATAATGTTACAAAAGAGTTTAATTTCAGATAAATGCTGTTCTTCTGAACTTTCTATTCATCAAAGAAAATTTGAATCAGCTGTTTTCAACATAATAATAATAATAATAATAAATGTTTTTGAGCAGCAAATCAGAACATTAGAATGATTTCTGAAGGATCATGTGACTGGAGAAATGATGCTAAAAATTCAGCTTTGAAATCACAGAAATAAATTACATTTTAAAATATATTCAGATAGAAAATTAGTTATTTTAAATAGTGTAAATATTTCATAGTATTTTGCTGTATTTGGATCAAATAAGTGCAGGCTTGGTGAGCAGAAATAAAAACGTACTGTTCAAAAACTTTTGAACAGTAATGTAAATATATATAGTGTACAATAACACTATATATAAAAATATTTTAGGTTTGGAGGAACATAATGGCTAGTAAATAATGACAGAATTTTCATTTTTAGGTGAACTATCCCTTTAAGAAGGCATTAAAGACAGCTGGCGATTGCATTTGCTACATGTTTAAACACCCAATAATCAGATGTATTTTAAAGTGGCAAAATGTTCAGCAGGAAATGACAGTATGTAGGGCAAAACATGCTTTTATCCATCAGGATTTGGTTTGATTAGCTTATTATTGTGTGTTTAGAAAATAAAAATACTTTTAATTTTAGGTGGGGAGTGTTGCTATATTTTGAGAAATGATGAAAACAGATCTGTGTTGTATGAGTAGCATGCACCGAAGAACATAGAAGACGTTTATGAAGTAAGTAAATGGGGTCGGTTTTTACTTTAAAACTCCTGAAACTCCCTAGAATCTACTGGAAAGCTCAAGGCTGTGCATTAATCCGTGTGGTTTTAAGAAAGTGTCTTTCAGCCATTCGTCATTGAATGCATATACATTCACCTCTGCCTCCCTTCGTGTTGCCTGCCGGTGTGATACGGGTATGCAGCATTAAAGCATTGCATTAAAACCTCGAAATGAGTTTTAAAGCCTGGGCTGGCTATGGCTCTGCGTGCGTTGAGCTAAGCTACTGTCTCCTGCCTGCTGTTACCCCCTCTGACCAATCAGCATGCGTCTTCTAGCATGGCTTCCCATCTCGAGCTAACCGCACTGACAGATCCTGCTCATCTCAGATCCGACAGTTTCAACGAAACAGCTTCAGTTTGACATCTACCTCCATAACCGTCTCACCCAAGTCGATAATATATATATATATATATATGTACGTGTTATGTGTTCTAATTACCATATGCAAATACGTCATCACATCCAGTCTGCAAATCCATCTCGTTCTTTTGTAGTGTGTTTTGGCATTTCTCCAAACCCTGATTTGAAATGCATTTGGCTTTCGTATGCTGATGAATCGATGCCCTTGTGTGTCGTTTTAATCGCCGCCACAGTGCAGAGCATCATTAGAAACAATTACCGGCAGCGAGAAAATGAATTTATCAGTGTCGTTGCTTAATAATTGTGGCCCTTGTACCTCATTTACTAACACTGAAGATGTTCCTTGTAAATTGATCTCTTTCTTTTTAAATAACAGTTTTGGAAAAATGAATGCATGCTCTTAAATTTGACTTTTTCTGTTTTTAATTTAATATTTCCTTTTTTTTTTTCTTCTCGTCCTGTGACCTTTCCCCCCAAACCTTGTTTTTCTCCCTTTTTCCTTCTTCTCTGTTAATCACAAACACTTGCTACCCACCGTTACCGTTTCATCCGAACCACATCGCTCATTCTCCTTTTCTTTTTCTTCTCCATAATACACTAATCTTCTTTATTCACCCCTTTTCCTTTCACTCCTGCTCCGTTTTCTTTTCCCTACCCATAACCCTCAATTCCATTATGTGTCCCGCCACATTTACATTCTCCTTCCCGGCTCCTTCTCTGCCCTTCCCCCCCTTCTCCTCGTCCTCGTTTCCTCTGTGTGTCGTCCTCCTCCCCTCTCCTCCCTCCCAGAGGCCATGCCAGTTGGCGGCAGTGGTGGTCTGCGGGGTTCAGTGAGAGGTTCGGGGGGTTCCTTCAGCATGCACTCCCTCCTGCAGTCCTACAGCAGCGCCCTGCGCAGACCACGCACCCTGGGCCGCAGTCTCAGCTCCTATCTCAACCACACCACGCGCCTCGGTACATTCACACGCACGTACACGCATGCACACAGAGGGCGAGAGTGTGATGTGTGTGAGGTTGCACAGCAGGGATGGGAATCGTAAGGAATTTGAACAGTTTTGCTTCCCATTCCATGTTCCTTATCGCTTCGGTTAATAATTGTTGCATTTACTTCCCTTGAAGGCCTGTTGTCAAACAATGAGATAATTTTAGCAGAACAATGATGACAAAGCAACTTCTCTGTCTTTATTTCTCTTAAAGGAACAGTTCACCCAAAAATGAAATTCCTGTCGTTGTTTACTCACCTTCAAGTTGTTCCAAACCTGTATCAGTTTCTTTCATCTGCTTCAAGATCCGGGAACACAAATAGTTGCTCAGTTTGGTTACACACATTCTTCAAAATATTCATACAGGTTATGGAACAACGTGAAGGTGAGTAAATGTGATCCTGGACCATAAAACCAGTCGTAAGGGTACTTTTTTTTTTTTTTTTATAAATTGAGATTTATACATTGATATATGACAATATTTGGCCCAACTATTTGCAATGCAGGAGTCTGAGGGTGCAAAAAAATCTAAATATTGAGAAAATCACCTTTAAAGTTGTCCAAATGAAGTTCTTAGCAATGCATATTGCTAATCAAAAGTTAAGTTTTTATATATTTACTTAATATCCTAATGATTTTTGGCATAAAAGGAAAATCGATAAATTTGACCCATACAATGTATTTTTGGCTATTGCTACAAATAAACCTGTGCAACATAAGACTGGTTTTGTGCTCCAGGGTCACAGATGATAACAGAACTTTAATTTTTGGCTGAACTATCCTGTTGAAGGAGTAGTTTGCTTCCAGAACAAACATTTACAGATAATGTGCTCACTAGGGTTGAACCGCACAGCATTTTCACCCCTTGTTCCGCATGTCGCATATTGAGAAAATGTCCCGTGTCTGTTGGTTTTTAACGATCATATTAAGAAACATTCTTTTGCCTTTTTAAAAATAGCTTTTTATTTATGCTTTTCGGAGCATAGTTTCTGTGCAAAGGATTTGCAGACCTCATCAAGTGATCTAGAACCACCAACGGAAATGGTCGAGCGCACACGGAAAAACACAATATTCCTGTTCATTTTAACCAGTTAAAAAAAAAAATCGATGCAGCTTTCTCAGTCGCGACTTTCTTCTTATTTTAATAGTTTGTTTGAGGCGGCTTCTATGGCGTTATTTTATTGACAAATGTCTAGAGCACATTATTGTAATATCTATCTATTATTCTCATTAAAAAGACGCGCTTTCTCTCGCTTGCATGTGCGCGCTCAGAAACACAGATGTGTGCATATGACAACGGATGTAATCAGTATTTACACAGCATAACAGTAGAAAATGTATCAGTCTCACACATGTCCCGCATTGTCCCGCAAAATCACATCTATGTTCCGCAACAGCCCTATTGTCAGGTGGTCTCCCTAGTGCTCACCCCCTTGTCATCCAAGTTGTTTATGTCTTTTTTTTTTTTTTTTTTTTCAGTCGTAAAGAAATATTTTTTTGAGGAAAACATTTCAGCATTTTTCTCCATATAATGGACTTTGAATGTCCAAAATGTAGTTTCAATGCAGCTTCAAAGGACTCCAAAATGATCCCAGCTGAGGAAGAAGGGTCTTATCTAGCGAAACGATCTGTAATTTTCTAAAGAAATTTACAATTTGAAAAAAAAATGTAGGATGATTTTGAAGTTGGAGGAGAATGAGATGGGAGTTTTTCGACATACCCTAACTGTATTGACCCAGAAAAAACAGAGTTCATGCAGACCTAGACAAGATGAGCGTTTGAGGTTAAAAAGTATGTAAATTGTAACTTTTTTTTTTAGAAAATAACAAATTGTTTCGCAAGATAAGACCCTTCTTCCTCATCTGGGATCGTTTAGAGCCTTTGAAGCTGCATTTAAACTACATTTTGAAAGTTCAGAATCAGGGCACCAATGAAGTCCATTATATGGAGAAAAATCCTGAAATGTTTTCCTAAAAAACCATAATTTCTTCACAACTGAAGACAGAAAGACATGAACATCTTGGATGACAAGGGGGTGACTACATTATTTGTACATTTTTGTTCTGGAAGTGGACTTCTCCTTTAAACCCAAAGTGGGTTTAAGAGTAATAAAGACAGCGAAGCTACAGTGTTTTTACAGAGTTGTATACTTGTTTCTGATTGTGCAGTTGCTTCTGATCTGTTATTACGGTTCTGCTGAAGTGATCTCATACAGCTGATGTTTGCAAAACAGCATATGTATCCTGAAAAGGTGTTATTTAGTTCATATGCCGAAAAAAAAAATAAATAAATAAATAAAATCCTGATAATGTACTCACCCCATGTCATCCAAGACGTTCATGTCTTTCTTTTTTTAGTTAAAAAGAAATTAAGGTTTTTGAGAAAAATGTTACAGGATTTTTCTCCATGTAGTGGACTTCAATGGGGATCAATGGGTTGAAGGTCCAAATTGCAGTTTCAGTGCAGCTTCGAAGGGCTCTATATGATCCCAGCCGAGGAATAAGGATCTTATCTAGTGAAACAATCTGTCGTTTTCTTAAAAAAAACAAAAAAAAAAACATCACGCATTATGCAATCACATAGGAAAAGTCATAAGGTTAGTACTTCCTCTGTGTAATCAGGTTCAGAAAGGTAGGGTAGAGTGAAAAACTTCTCATTTTTCTCCTCCTTTTTGTCAAAGCTTTTGACTTTCTTTGCATGTTTGCTTTGTAAACACTGGGTCGGTATTTCCACCTACATCACATGTGACCTTCTCAAATTAACTACACAGAGTCAAGCTAGTGCAAAAAAAGCAATTGTGGTTAAAAAGTATTTATTTTTTTCGCTGTTTAAGACCCTTACTCCTTGTCTGGGATCATGTAGAGCCCTTTGAAGCTGCATTGAAACTACAATTTGCACCTTTAACCCGTTGGCTCCTATTGAAATCCACTATATGGAGAAAAATGCTGGAATGTTTTCCTCAAAAACCTTAATTTCTTCTCAACTGAAGAAAGACATAAATATCTTTAATGACATGGTGTTTATAAATGATCAGGAAATTGTTATTCTGGAAGTGAACTAATCCTTTAATTGCAAGAAGCAATGGATTACTGACTTGCAAATAACATGTTTATATTTCTTTTCTCTTTTTTTTTTTTTTTTTAAGAGTTCCGTCCACATTGATGACTGTTAGCAGAAGCGAATGTCATAAAATAATTAGATTATATTTTCTTACAAAAAAGAAACCAGTTCTTGATTCCCAACCCTGCTGAACAACTGGAATCTTGTGAAATGCAGAATAGACACATACAATATTTCAGTGGTTCTCAATTGGTGGATTGCAACTCAGGGAAAAAAACAGTGTTAAATGCACATGATAAAATGCAGCTAACCATATAATTATGCATAAGCAGGACAGCAAAATAACTATGCTTATCAAGAGGAGGAGAAAAACACATTTCCCATATCTTCTGTTGTTGAAGGCCATGCATCCACCAAGACACTACAATATTTTCATATTTTTACCACTTGGTAGATGATAACCAAATTAGACATTGAAATAAAAAGATGTATTTCTGTAGCACCTTTCAAACAAATTCAATGCATTTTGAAAGCATGAACAAGCAATTGACACAAAATACAAGCAATGACGTTAAAACAAAGAAATGTTGATGATGCAAAATTATGTAAATAAAATAAGCATGAATCAAAGGATTATAAATCATAGCACTGATTATAAGATACTGCATAAAGCAGACTAAATAAGTGGAATAAAATGCATGCAAGGTAAAACATTATAAAAGACCAAAACCACATCAGTTATTGGCTGCCAAGTGCATAAAACTATTGAAAATTCATGAGAAATGTGACAGATTGTCTTGTTCAGTAGCTGTTGTTCATTTTGCATTTCCGTATTTGATTTTAAGGACATTTTTGATTAATTTTGTGCTACTCATAATTCATGTTTGCCCCGGTCGCTTGATGTCTAATGTAAAATCTGCATCCTGAAGCAAAATCATTTGAGAACCACTGCACTATTATACAGGGGCTGAGTGTGTGAGTGTGTGAGTGTGTGTGTGTGTGTGTGTGTGTGTGTGGAGCGAGAGGGGGTGGGATGTTGTGTTATGGTTTAATGGGGGGGGATGGGACGGCGAGTGAATAAATGAGTGGAAGATAATGACTTCTATTTTTTTTCCTTTTGTGTGGGTACGAGACGGATCTCCTTTCAGAGCAGCTAAGTAGTTCCTCAGCTGTAGTGTGGTATGAATCTCCGAGTCATATAAATGCAGCAGAGACAGACAGATAAATGTGTAAGAGATGCATTTGGAGAGTGTTGCAGGCTCACAGATGATACATCAGCATTACTTTGGGTTTAAAATAGAATCATGAAGTGGTGAAAAGACATTTAGAAACACAAAATTTGATTTATTCAAACCATTTTGACGTCAGCACAGCATGCCAATGTTTTTGTGTGTGTGGTTGTGTCTGTAAATGCAGAAATCGTCCACGAGGATGTAAAAATGGGTTCGGATGGCGAAAGCGATCAGGCTTCGGCCACGTCCTCCGATGAGGTGCACAGCCCCGTCCGAGTTCGTCTGAGAAACAACCCCGGTCGCAAAATTTCCACAGAGGTATGTTCGTGTTTCTTACTGTCACTATTTGAGTGGGACAAGCTGTGTTGGGTAACAAAAACATGCAGTTTTCCAAGGCTTACCTTTGTTTTTGTTTTGTTTGCTTCAATCAAAGCACGTACCATGTAATAACCATTAGCTTGTTCGTTGCTATTGAAGGTGCGTCAGTTGCGTGTGACTAATGGTGCATTGTGGGTACTGAAAACGCTCCACGGCGTGGTACCCATCAGTTAGATGACTAGCCTGCGGGCCAGATGGGTTATTACTGTTATGGAGTGTAACGAAACCTTTAGGCCTTAACTAATAATGGTTTTCTCCCTCCTCCTCCTCCTCCTTTCCCTCTCAGGACATAAACAAACGTCTGTCTCTGCCTGCCGATATCAGGCTTCCTGATGGCTACCTGGAGAAATTCAGCCTCAACAGCCCCCTGTTTGACAAACCGCTCAGCCGGAGATTACGCAGAGTATCGCTGGTAATGCCTCTCCACTGGGTTTCCTTTCTGTAAAACGCTTTCCTTTTTTCAGCCTCTGCTTGTGCCCGATTTTCTACTCAAATCCAATTTTTTTGTGAGTTTTTTTCCAGTATGGCCCATATCATACTAGTCTAATCAATGTAACAATTCATTTTATGTGATAGAATCTATGAGTAATTATACAAAGTTAATCCAGTTATAATTAATAGAAATAAAATAAATAATAGAAAATAAAAATGTAAAAATGACCAGACTGTATATACAAGTTGTAGAATTGGTCATATTTATTTAAAGGAGAAAAATGGCCTATATGTGATTTTATTTTTTTTAATACTTTGACTGTAAAGCTTATATATAGGAAACTTTATTAAAGATTTTTTATTAAAAATTCCCGCTAACAAATATTAGATTTTTAAAAAAAAAATAATTTCAAATGGAAAGATCTAATTTTATATCTATCTAATTTTATTTTTGTATTATGTAATATGTAATTAATTGCATAAATAATTTAATAATATTAATTACTGATATAAATATATAAATATAAATTATTGTAACTAAGGCTTTTTTATCGTTTTTAAATTACTCTTGAGTTTTCACCTTTGATGCTGTTGTAAAAACATATAAAGTTTAAATTAAAAATTAAAAATGTATACAATTTGTTTTATTTATTTATTTTTTTTTTTAGACTCGTGCCCTCGTTTTTTGTCTTTGTTTTTTTTGCCACCAGTTATTTTGCTCGATCTTTCATTCTGTGTCTCTCTCTCTTTGAGTGTCTTTGCTCTTCTACTTGACTTGTCTTGTTTGTTCAGGGTCACATTATCAGTGCTTTGAAAGCATTGTGAACGCACAGACAAGACAAACTTTCATGGCGTGTCTCGCTGCTAAAACCGTTCTGAAAATATTAGTGTCGCACAATGTCAAAGGAAAATAAGTGAGCCTCAAAAAGAAATGGCTGGGTCATATTTCACCCCAAAAATCAGGAGGAGCACTGTGAACAACAAAATGTTGAAACTCTGTATAATTTTTTTTATATTTTATTTTTTGCTTTTGACATTATTCATTGTAATTTAGCACATCTCCTCTCTGTACTTCTCACTATTTTATATAAAATATATATACACTACCAGTCAAAAGTATTTGAACAGGAAGATTTTTTTGTGTTTTTTAAAGAATTTTCTTCCGCTCACCAAGCCTGCGTTTATTTGATCCAAAATACAGCAAAAGCAGTAATAATATGAAATATTTTTTTACTAAAAATAGCTGCTTTCTATTTGAATATATTTTAAAATGTCATTTATTTCTGTGATTTCAAAGCTGAATTTTCAGCATCATTACTCCAGTCTTCAGTGTCACATGATCCTTCACAAATCATTCTAATATGCCGATTTGCTGTTCAAGAAAGATTTATTATTATTATTATTATTATCAATATTTAAAACAAGTTGAATACATTTTTTATGATAAAATTAAAATGACTACGCCATTCAAAAATTTAATCAGTATATATATATATTTTTTTTTGGTTAAGAAATGATAGAAATTAATACTTTTATTTAGCATAGATGCTTTAAATCGATCCGAAGTGATGATAAAGACATAACGTTACAAAGGTTTTTTTATTTCTATTTCTATTTCAGATAAACGCTGTTCTACTGAACTTTCTATTCATCAAAGAAACCTGGAAACTGACTGTTTTCAACAATAATAATAATAATAATAATAAAAATAAATGTTTTTTGAGTAGGAAATGAGAATATCAGAATGATTTCTGAAGGATCATGTGACTGGAGTAATGATGCTGAAAATTAGCTTTGATCACAGGAATAAATGACATTTTTAAATATTCAAATAAAGTTATTTTAAGTAGTAAATAATTATTTCAGATTTTTCCTGTTTTTGCTGTACTTTGGATCAAATAAATGCAGGCTTGATGAGCAGAAGAGACAAAATAGAGTCCTAAAGACTTTTCTTATTTGGGCGAAATACGATTCAGGCATGTTCTAAAAAGTTTTCTTGACAGATCTTGCTTTTAATGAATTATTGTGATATGCTACAATCTCAGCCGTCCTTGATATGACATATAAACCCAGCCCGTGGTGTTTATTCAGTGCTGTTGACACACGCTTGATCTGTGATGCGTTTAAACACTTCATTTGTTACACTTCAGTTGTTCCCTATTTATTTTGGGGAGGGATATTTTAGCTCATGTTGTCTGTGTGTGTTATATAAACCTCTACGACCAGCCCAGCACAGCCGTCTGAAACGGGAGCATTCTAATGAGTTCACATGAATGCCTTTGAAATGTTCTGCCCTGTATCCCCATGCTGCTTAAATGATGCTTTTTAGGACCGTGTTGTGACGTCGTTTTTCTCTGTGTCTTTCCAGTCTGAGATCGGATTTGGGAAGTTGGAGACGTATGTGAAACTGGATAAACTAGGAGAGGTAACTTCTCAATCGGGTTATCATAATAGCTGTGTTTCAAACAGCCTAGTCATGTTACTGTACATAGTTGTCTTTTTCTCTCTCTCAGGGCACCTACGCTACAGTATATAAGGGTCGCAGTAAGTTGACGGATAACCTGGTGGCTCTGAAGGAGATCCGCTTGGAGCACGAGGAGGGAGCTCCGTGCACTGCTATTAGAGAAGGTGGGTTACAAGCATGCCGTAGTGGATCAGCACTAAAATTAGATCACTAAACTACTGCCCCAAATTTCCCACATGCTTACGCAGTGACAGACATTTGTGCTGTTAAATGTGGGATGTTCTAAATTAGACTGTCATTCCCTAAATTTGCTGTCAGCAGCTATTGTTACATTTTAAAGGCTTATTTGCAGAAAGTTCACTCAGAGCTTCCTCACCAGCCCATCCTGATTATTTATGAAAAATTAAAGTGCAAAAACAGCTCGCTTCAGGTTAGCAATCCATAACTACAGTTGAGGTCAGAAGTTGCCTTGCGGAATCTGCAAAATGTTAATTATTTAACCAAAATAAGAGGGATCATACAAAATGCATGTTATTTTGTATTTAGTACTGACCTGAATAAGATATTTCACATAAAAGACGTTTACATATAGTTTACATATAGTATATGAAAATGACCCCGTTCAAAAGTTTTCATACACTTGATTTTTAACACTGTGTTGTTCCTGAATGATCCACAGCTGTGTTTTTTGTTTAGTGATAGTTGTTCATGAGTCCCTTGTTTGTCCTGAACAGTTAAACTGCTGCTGTTCTTCAGAAAAATACTTCAGATCCCACAAATTCTTTGGTTTTCCAGCATTTTTGTGTATTTGAACCCTTACCAACAATGACTGTATGATTTTGAGATCCATCTTTTCATACTGAGGACAACTGAGGTACTCACATTCAACTATTACAGAAGATTCAAACACTCACTGATGCTCCAGAAGGAAACACGATGCATTAAGAGCCGTGGGTTTAGCTGCGAAACTTGTTAACTAGCACATTATTAGAAAAGGCAATCACAAAGATTCATAAAAAACAAAACCTTATACTCACTTCTGCTGTAAGTGAAGCTGGATCATGAATGATTCGCGTGAACATAGACGGATATATGTGGATCGGGAGGTGCATTCCCTTCACAAACAAACGTAATCCACTGCATCTTCAGTGGCTCAGATGTCGGGAGTAAATGACGACCACTATGTTCATTATTACATCCTGCAACACAACACCTCAATCACTCAATCAGAGATATTCTTGTCTAACTTACATCCCTGCTCCAGCATCAGAACAATGGAGGTCGGACTGTTACAGCTGATCTGAGGTAAGACGCTCATGTCAATCAACTATTGTGGGAGTGGCCTCTGACATGTGACGCCACAACGACAGGCATCTGAGAACGGCTCGATTTGAAAAAGGGGATATTATTTTTACAGATTAATTAAAAACCACTGCATGGATTTGTATCATTATAGGGTCGACTGACAACACACATTAATGTTCAAACAACATGTAAAAGTGAACTTTGCATCCGATGGCCCCTTTAAGAATCAAACATATGTACATTTTTTTCAACTATTATTTTCTCTTGCGGAATATAAGTAAATGTCTTTTATGTGAAATATCTTATTCAGGTCAGTACTAAATAAAAAAAACATGAATTTTGTTCGATCCCTCTTATTTTGGTGAAATAATTAACATTTTGCAGATTCTGGAAGGTGTAAGTAAATGTTTAACCTCAACTGTAAGTTCATTTACATATCAAAGTCTTAAAGGTTCAGTAGCAAAAGTGTGTTCCATTTGGCAAGAAATGATATTTTGCAGCTATTTTTGCGGTAACGTTTGCTTCAGGCTCGCTTGTCGTTCGTCCTTGTCATTTAGTGAATATTCATAAAGTGTGAAGTACAGAAGGTCGTGTGTTTGAGGAATAATCTGCCTCTTTCTGTGTCTCTCTAGTGTCTCTGTTGAAGGACCTGAAGCACGCCAATATTGTGACTCTTCATGACATCATCCACACTCAGAAGTCTCTTACGCTCGTGTTCGAGTACTTGGTGAGTCGCTCACATGTGTAGTATTTCACTGTACTCTGCACACATTTTAACTGTACTTATGATCTCACACACAGTCATCTGCACAGCAGTGTTCGAGAAGCTATTTGGAAACCGTAGCTTGCCAAGTTGCATGCTGCTCATGATTTGAAGTAGTTAAACTACAAGTCAGATTGCTCTTGTCCAAACAAGCGTAGTTAATTAAATTGAAATTATTTTTGGACGGCATATCTATCAGCATTATAGCTTAAAATTAAATTATAGAGCAGATTGATCTGGCATAAAAACAAGGATCCTAAATTGATAACGATGTCAAAGCTAAATGAAAAGAATTTAGGATTAAAGTAAATAATTTTAAAAATAAAATAAAAAATCTAAATAAATAAACAAATAAATTATTTTTTATTATATTATTTTATAATTATTTTATTATTTTATTATATTATTTTTTTTAAATATTATTTTTTTGTTTACCTGCATGTCGTGTAACAATTAACCAACATCAGAGAACATGTCAATGTGTTGTTAATTGTTCATTTAAAACATATTTTTAAAAAAGCTTTTGAATCCCTGCCCACGAAAATAAAACTTTCATATAAGTTACGTAAGTTTTATATAAGTTTTGTTTATTCATCACTTACTGTAATGCCTTCTATTATCTCCTAGGATAAAGACCTGAAACAGTACCTGGATGACTGTGGAAACTGCATTCATATGCACAATGTCAAGGTAAGGCCTTTTTGACAAATGTCTTTCATTTTCTGTTTCTCATAATCATTCTGTTGCGTATGGCAATCATAGGCGGTGTTCTTATTATACACCTGTGTGCTTTTTCCGTCTCAGCTGTTCCTGTTTCAGCTGTTGCGTGGTCTGAACTACTGTCACAGACGCAAAGTCCTTCACCGAGACCTCAAGCCCCAAAATCTCCTGATCAACGACCGCGGGGAGCTAAAGCTGGCTGACTTTGGTCTGTATCGTGCAAACGTGCTGTAACTAACCACACTGTGTTCTCACACTGTGTGGGTGGTGTAACCTGGTGGTTAATAAAAACCGGCTGCCCACTTACCTACTCGAAAAAAACCCAACCTCAGGTTGCTCCAGTTGCATTGTCTCTGTAATCATTGCACTGTTGCTTTGGCTAAAAGCATCTAGTGTGCTAAACGTCTGGTAGGGCTTAAAGGATTAGTTCACTTCCAGAATCAAATATTTCCTGATAATGCAGTCACCCCCTTGTCATCCAAGATGTTCATGTCTGTCTTTCTTCAGTCACAAAGAAATGAAGGTTTTTCCAGGATTTTTCTCCATGTAATAGACTTCAATGGTGGGCAATGAGTTGAAGGTCCAAATCGCAGTGTCAGTGCAGCTTCAAAGGACTCTACACCATCCCAGCCAACGAATAAGGGTCTTATCTGGCGAAACGATTCGTCCTTTTCTAAAAGAAATTACAAATGTATATACTTTTTAACCACAAATGCCCATCTTGCACTAGCATGACTTCAGGCATTACGTAGTAACTTGCAAAGAAAGTCAAACCTTCATTTCTTTGTGATTGAAGACAGAAAGACATGAACATCTTGGATGACATGGGGGTGAGTGAATAATCAGGAAATTATTTATTCTGGAAGTGAACTAATCCTTTAAGTGGAGATGTGTAATGTCTGGTAAAGCTGTACAAAGCTTGTTAAAACTGGCCAAACTTGTTTGTAAATTTGTTTTTTGTTTGGTCTTCAGGTCTGGCACGAGCAAAGTCGATTCCCACCAAGACCTACTCCAATGAGGTGGTGACGCTCTGGTACCGCCCCCCTGACATCCTATTGGGCAGCACAGACTATTCCACTCAGATTGACATGTGGTGAGCATCCACTTGATGAGTTACCTTACTTGGCTTGTTTGTGGAATTAGTGTTATTTTACTTTTTTTTTTAAATTAATTAATTTATTTTTTTAATACTACCAGTCAAAAGGTTTTGAACAGTCAGATTTGTAATGTTTTTTAAAGAAGTCTCTTCTGCTCACCAAGCCTGCATTTATTTGATCCAAAATACAGCTAAAACAATAAAATGATAGAAGAAATTAAAAAAGAAAAATATAAAAGAAATTATAGAAATAATACTTTTATTTAGCAAGGATGCTTTAAATTGGTGCATTCTAATATGCTGATTTGCTGTTCAAGAAACATTATTATTATTATTATTATTATTATTAATAGTTAAAACAGTTGAGTAAATCTTTTCAGGATTCTTTGATGAATAGAAAGATTATAGATTATAAAGAGATTATAGAAATTAATACTTTTATTTATGAAGGATGCTTTAAATTGATCGAGAGTGATGATAAAGACATTTCTAATGTTACAAAGATTTTTTTTATTTCACATAAATGCTGTTCTTCTGAACTTTCTATTCATCGAAGAATCCTGAAAAAATGTACTTAGCTGTTTTAAATATTGATAATAAAAAAAAATGTTTTTGGGCAGCAAATCAGAATATTAGAATGATTTCTGAAGGATCATGTGACACTGGAGTAATGATGCTAAAAATTCAGCTTTGAAATCACAGGAATAAATTACATTTTAAAATATATTCAAATAGAAAACAGTGATTTTAAAATAGTAAAAATATTTCTCTTTTTTTGCAGTACTTTGATTCAAATAAACACAGGCTTGCTGAGCAGAAGAGACTTCTTTAAAAACATTAAAAATCTTACCGTTTAAAAACTGGTAGTGTATATTATTATAGTATGTATTAATAATTTAGTCATTTAAACTTTTATTAATATATATTTTTTTATATTTCTACCTAGCTTTAATATTATTTTTTGTTTTAGTACTTCAACTAAAATGCCCAGGCAACATTTCTAGTTTCCATCTAAGGAAAAGCTTTTCCATCTAATATTAATAATGTACTTTTATTAAAAAATTTATTTCAGTTTTTATTTTGTACTTCATATGTATTTTATTTAAAACCTTATTTCAATGACCAAAAATGATTTTTAGTTTTGATTGTCATTTACAAATTGAAAATTTTTATTTTATTTTAGCAATTGAAAATGTAGGAGATTTTTTTTTTTTCATATTGCTATTGCTGCCATGTGTTACAGCATGTGTTCAAAACAGCTAGATGTAGTGCAGCAGATGTCAGAGACATTTTGAACTTCTTATAACTTGACACAGCCTCTGAAGAACACAACAAGACATGATGCAATGGCCAAAGGCATCGATCTAACACATGACGGCAATAGCAAAATGAATTTTCCTTTGAAAAAAAAAAAATAGCTGGCAAGTAACTGAAATAAGTTTAAGCTGAAGTACTGAAATGACTAAAACTACAACTGATATAAAAATGTAAATGATTAATTAATAGTAATAGTAATAATAGTATACAAACAATACTAAAGTTTTTCTTGTACCGTGGTGCTGCCGATTCAACTAGTGAGCTAATAATTGAACTGTTATGTCATAGTTTCTGTGGAGGTGAAGTTGCATTGAGTTTTAATGACTCTCATTGCAGGGGTGTTGGCTGTATCTTCTACGAGATGTCTACAGGTCGACCCTTGTTCCCGGGCTCCACGGTGGAGGAGGAGCTGCACTTTATCTTCAAACTGCTCGGTACCGCTCTCTCACCCACTCTCTCCTCCTCTCCCACTCGCCTCTCTCTGGCTCTAGATCTGACGGTTTGTCTCCGTGTGTGTCACTGCGATATTTATAAACCCTCCTGCGTCTTTTCATAGGTACGCCCACAGAGGAGACCTGGCCCGGAATAACCTCTAACGAGGAATTCATCTCCTATAACTACCCCCGTTACCGCGCCGACTGTCTCCACAACCACACTCCGCGGTAACGACAGCTGTCCTCTGGGCCTGATGCCTGACACCGTCATCCTGCTGTAAAAAAAAAAAAAAGATAATGACACGCTGGTGGAGGTCATTTACTGAAGTCGCATTATTGTTTTTCTTGCAGATTGGACAATGACGGAGTCGAACTTCTGTCGAAACTGCTGCAGGTGATTTGTGTTATTTAGTCAACTGATGTCAGCTATTTATATAGTGCTTTACACAGTACAGACTGTCTCAAAACAGATTCACAGGTAATAATAACAGAGGCAATGATGTAAACTTGCAGCTGTAAGAAACAGTAGTGTGATTATTCAGCTCAAGTTAGTTCAGTGTTGATTCAGTTCATATACGTTACATAGTTCATTCAGCTCAGGTCAGTTTAATTTAAAGGATTCACAGATAATGTAGTCACCCCCCTTGTCATCCAAGATGTTCATGTCTTTCTTCAGTCGTAAAGAAATTGTTTTTTGAGGAAAACATTTCAGGATTTTTCTCCATATAATGGACTGATATGGTGCCCCAATTTTGAACTTCCAAAATGTAGTTTAAATGCAGCTTCAAACGATCTCAAATGTGGTTGTAAACGATCCCAGCCAAGGAAGAAGGGTCTTACCTAGTGAAACGATCGGTTATTTTAATAAAAATAATACAATTTATATACTTTTTAATGTCAAACGCTCGTCTTGTCTTACTCTGCCTAGACTGTTTTTGTTCTGGTTCATGTCAGTTAGTGAATGTGGAAAAACTCCCATCTCATGTTCTCCCTCAACTTCAAAATCGTTCTATATCACTGTTTTACCTTTTTTGTTAAGGCTGTTTGATCTTCTTTGTATGTTCACGTTGCAAACACTGTGTCTGTACTTCTGCAGTGATGTAGGATGATTCTGAAATGATTTTTGAAGTTGAGGGAGAAAATACGATTGGAGTTTTTCGACAAACCCGAACTGTCTTGAGTCAGAACACACAGAGTTCAGGGAGAGCAAGACAAGATGAGCGTTTGACATTAAAAAGCATTTAAATTGTATTATTTTATGAACATAACTGATCGTTTCACTAGGTAAGACCCTTCTTCCTCGGCTGGGATCGTTTACAACCGCATTTGTGATCGTTTGAAGCTGCATTTAAACTGAATTTTGGAAGTTCAAACTCGGGGCACCATATCAGTCCATTATATGGAGAAAAATGCTGAAATGTTTTCCTCAAGAAACACAATTTCTTTACGACTGAAGAAAGAAAGACATGAACATCTTGGATGACAAGGGGGTGAGTACATTATCTGTGAATCTTTGTTTTAGAAGTTGACTTCTCCTTTAATAAATAAAAATGTATGTTAAAGATGCAGATGGTCCCACCTCAGACTCCCCCTGTTGGTTGGGATGCTTGTGTTTGAGCCACCGTGTTTATACGTCTATGATGCCTTGCTTACAGTATGATATCCTCATTAGGCAGGGATAAGTGGAAGTATTTTAATAATGGCATTAAATTACCCTCTAATATGTGGCTGTTCTCGTGCTGCTCAGGTGACGTGTTTCATTAACATTTCATTCATAACATACAATCAAAATTCGCTTCAGTCCACGTTCCTGGTTAATTTATCAGCGTGTG
Source organism: Labeo rohita (assembly GCF_022985175.1). Taxonomy (NCBI): domain Eukaryota; kingdom Metazoa; phylum Chordata; class Actinopteri; order Cypriniformes; family Cyprinidae; genus Labeo; species Labeo rohita. The sequence continues at coordinate 37,582,261 of NC_066876.1, read as the reverse complement.
CGATGTCATTGTGGTTTACTTTTTTAATAGTTTATTTGCTCCAACTTTTCATAGTCATTTTTATAGTGTTATCCAGCAACCAAACAGCTATTAACATTGTTAGGGTGCCATTGTAATTTAAGTTTGAATTCTAAAAAGTTGTGAGTAGAAACACTAATATTATGAAATATTTTTAGCATTTAAAATAACTGTATTCCACTAGCATCAGTCAAAAGGTTTTGAACCGTAAGATTTGTAAAGTTTTTTTAAAGAAGGATGCTTTTATGCTCACCAAGCCTGTATTCATTTGATCCGAAGCACAGCAAAACAGTTAAATTTTGAAATATTTTTACTATTTAAAATAACTGCTTTCTATTTGAATATCTGTTAAAATGTAATTTATTTTTGTGATCAAAGCTGAATTTTCAGCATCATTACTCCAGTCTTCAGTGTCACATCATTCTAATTCAGAAATCAAATCAGCAAATCTTGCTGATTTGCTGTTTAATTTTTTTTTTTTTTTTTTTTTTTTTTATAACTATTGCTATCATTATTTTAAAGAGACATTTTTGTCAGGATTTTTTTTTAATAGAAAGATCCAAACATCAGCATTTGTCTGAAAAGCTTCTGTAACATTATACACCATACCATTCAAAAGCTTGGAGTTATTATAATTTTTATTTTTTTTTGGGAAAGAAATTAAAGAAATTAAGGATGCTTTAAAGTGATCAAAAGTGATAGTAAAGACCTGTATAATGTTACAAAAGATCTATTTCAGATAAATGCTGTTCGTCTAAACTTTCAATTAATCAAAGAAACCTGAAAAAATTCTACTCAGCTTTTTTCAACATAATAATAATAATAATAATTGTTTTTTGAGCAGCAAATCAGAATATCAGAATGATTTCTGAAAGATCATGTGACTTAAGTAATGATGCTAAAAATTCAGCTTTGAAATCACAGAAATAAATTACATTTTAAAATATATTTAAATAGAAAACAGCTATTTTAAATAGTAAAATTATTTCAGAATTTTACTGTTTTTGCTGCACTTTGGATTAAATAAATGCAGGCTTGGTGAGCGAAAGAGACTTCTTTAAAAACTGTTACTGTTCATAAACATTTGACTGGTAGATTCCTGAAAACAAAACATATAACGCTTCCCACATGGTTTCTGAAGGACCGTATGACACTGAAGACTGGAGAAAATTCAGCTTTGCATCACAGGAATAAATTGCATTTTAACATTCATTCTTTTGTAACAATGTCTTAGTGTCTTTCACTGTGACTTTTGATCTATTTAATGCATCCCTGCTGAAAAAAAAAAAGTTTTTTACTACCCCAAACTTTTGAATGATAGTGTATAATAATATTGTGTTTTTTAGACAGTTGGTTATTGAGTGTTTTGCATGTGTGCTTGACTAACACTGAACTTTGTTTCAGTTTGAGGGGAAGAAGCGGATTGCAGCAGAGGAAGCCATGAGACACCCATACTTCCACTGCCTGGGAGAGAGAATTCTCACACTGCCAGACAGTGAGTTCACGTACACACACATACACTCAACTCTCTCCACCGAGGAGATTTATGATGGTGCCAGATAACCGACGCGAGCGCACGCACACACCTCGCACTGACAGAATTATTAAAGTGCCAGACAGAAGTCTCGCACATACACACACTGTACTTTGAAAGACGTTTAATTCCGCCGAGCCGCTGTGAGCTGTTCTGTATTTGCACTGAATCAAGTCGGTGTGTTGAAATAAGCTTGCGCGGATCCTCTGACCCTTAACGTTATATATTAGCCCTAGTTTTAGTTCAGCGTGTTAACATAACTGTTCAATTTCTCCCTGCCAGCTACATCAATATTTGCACTTCAAGAAGTTCAGCTGGAGAAGGAGCCCGGAATGAGGACGAATTCCCTGTCAGAATCAGGTAAAACCACAAAACACAAACCACCGATGAATGATGATTCACCATGATAGTTCTGAGCTTTATCCATCAGTGTGTCGTGCGTTTCTGACCTCTCTGCGTATGGCAGCGCGTCAACTGGCGTTACTCTCAAACAGTCCGAATTTATGTAGCCAACATTTATTTTAATCTGGCCAAGAAAAGGCCTATAATAAAGTGATCAGCCGTGTTTTTGAGTGTCATGTGATTCTGGAGGATAAATCTGAAATCAGACAAGAATATTTGCTGAAGAATATTTTATTTACTACTTGTCTCAAATAAAAATAGACATAGCATTGCTATTTTTGTCACAACTTCAATTTGTTCTTCCTAGCAGCTGTATATTTGTTTTATGCAAGACTGGCACTACTAGTTAAATGTTTGGACACACGCTACCAGTCAGATGTTTTTGAACAGTAAGATTTTTAATGTTTTTTTAAAAAAAAGTCTCTTCTGCTCACAAAGCCTGCTTTATTTGATCCAAAATACAGCAAAAGCAGTAATATTGTGAAATATTTGTACTATTTAAAATAACTGCTTTTTATTTGAATGTATTTTAAAGTGTAATTTATTTCTGTGATCAAAGCTGAATTTTCAGCATCATTACTCCAGTCTTCAGTGTCACATGATCCTTCAGAAATCATTCTAATATTCTGATTTGCTGCTTAATTTTTTTCTTCTTCTTCTTCTTCTTCTTCTTCTTCTTAATAATTGTTGATAACAATTATGAGTACAAATGTTGAGGACTTCTGAACTTTCTATTCATCAAAAAAAAAAAAAAAAAAACTGAGAAACTGTTTTCAACATCATAATAATAATAATAATAATAATAATAATAAATGTTTTTTGAGCAGCAAATCAGAATATTATAATGATTTCTGAAGGATCATGTGACTGGAGTAATGATGCTGAAAATTCAGCTTTGAAATCACAGGAATAAATTACTTAAATTTAAAATATATTCTAATAGAAAACAGTTATTTTAAATAGTAAACATATTTCAAAATTTTGCTGTTTTTGCTGTACTTTGGATCAAATAATGCAGGTTTGGTGAGCAGAAGAGACTTTTAAAAAACAAAAATCCTACTTTTGACTGCTAGTGTACTTGTTCATGATTTTTACTGTCAACATTTTAGAATAACAGTAAATTCATTAGAATTATGAAATAACACCAACTGAAGTATGGGAATAAAGACATTCACATATATAGTACTTTTTTAAAGAAATTATTACTTTTATTCATCAAGGATACATATAATTGATCAAAAGTGACAGGAAAGACATTTATAATGTATTTATTTGTTTTTTATTTCCATTTCTATAAATGCTGTTAAACCATCAATTATTTAAATCATTTTTTAAATGTTTTGTAAGTGGCAAATCAGCATATTAAAATGATTTCTTCTCTCACTGTCCCAAAAATAAATGTAAATCAAAAAAGAGAAAAATAAAATATAATAAATTCATTCATTTAAAGAAAATCATATTGTATGTTATCAACAAAACTGCTTTCAAGCATTTAAGCAGAAGTCTGCTTATTTACATATTTACTTATTTTTATATAATGGTAGAAAGGAGCATTCAGTCCAGTGTGCCCAAAGCTAGTAGTGTAAATCTGTATACCCCGACTTCCAAAAATCACACAAAGCCTACTAATCAGATAGTGACTGATGTTTTCTTGCCAGTTCTTGCTGTATTTTTGTATGCAGTATGCATTAGATGATCCAACTGAAGCAGAGCCTATAATATATATGATTCGGCTGAGCAAACTGATCCCATACCATTATCTCAGTCAAATTCCTCCTGAATATTAATCATCAAATGAGAAATGAACTCTATTGCTCATCATGACACAGCTCATATTCTGTGCTCTCTAATGCGTCTCGCATTGCTCATCTTCTCTCCTAATTGTTTCTCCTCGTCATGCTGTAGTGGGAGATGCTGGTTTACTCCTATCCCTGTCTCTATCTATCTCTTCACATCTCTTACTCTTACTTTCTTCTTACCGTATCCTTCATCTCTGACTGCCTTACTTTGATTTGGTATTGACATCTCACGTGATCAAATCACCAAAAGTGATTCGCAGAAATGGATACCGCACCATTTCTTCTTAACATCCATCTTTTTCTCTTTATTCTCCATTTGCTTTTCTGAGTTTGTTTCTCAAATGAAGACACAGTTTTGACGAGCTGTTGCGTATTGACATTCTCAGGAGGAAGTTCTTCTTAAGCTCCGTGTATTATGCAGCTCACTCACTGCTAACTTTGTTTTCTACTCTGTCTTTCCCACGGTCTCTCTGTCTCTTTTCTCTCCCTGCCTCTTTTTATGTGCTTTGATGTTTTCTTTTTTTCTTTGATTTACACCACTGCTTCCCTGCGCTCCAGAGCTTTTGCAAAGATGTCTAAGGTTCCGGCATACCTTAGGTACATATTTGTCACCCTCCGCTCAAGGCAGGAGGTCACAAACAACAAAACCGTATTTCTTCCCTCGAGTTTCCTGTTCATCTGTACTGTCCAGTTGTACCCTACAGGAATCAATCACATCTGAATCACTCCTCAGATATTGCAAAAAGACATTTTCTCTCTTAACAGAGTGCATATGTAGACTTGCAGATAATGCACTCACTCCCTTGACATCCACGATGTTCATGTCTTTCTTTCTTCAGTCGTAAAGAATTTATGTTTTTTGAGGAAAACATTTCAGGATTGCGGTTGTAAACGATCCCAGCTGAGGAAGAAGGGTCTTATCTAGTGAAAAGATCGGTTATTTTCATAAAAATAATACAATTTATATACTTTTTAATGTCAAACGCTCGTCTTTTCTTACTCTGCCTGGACTGTTTTTGTTGCGGTTTATGACAGCACTGTGGCTACAGTGGAGACATTCAAGTTCCTGGGATCTGTCATCTCCCAGGACTTGAAGTGGGTCACTCACATCAACAAAGGGTGTACTTCCTTCGCCAGCTAAGAAAGTTCAACCTACCACAGGAGCTGCTAAAACAGTTCTAATCAGCCATCATCGAGTCTGTTCTCTGCACATCAGTAACTGTCTGGTTTGGCTCCGCTATAAAATCAGACATCAGAAGATTACAGAGAATAGCTCGGACTGCTGAGAGGATTATTGGTGCTCCCCTGCCCACCCTTCAAGAACTGTATTCATCCAGAGTGAGGAAAAGAGCTCAGAAAATCACTCTGGATCCCTCACATCCAAGTCATCCCCTCTTTGAACTTTTACCATCTGGCCGGCGCTACAGAGCCACAAACACCAGGACAACCAGGCACAAGAACAGTTTTATCCCCCAGGCAATTCTCCTTATGAACATTTAAATGTTCCCCCATTGTTTATTGTCTGTATGTTGTTGCTGTCTCCGTGTACTGGAAGCTAATGACACTAAAACAAATTCCTAGTGTGCGCAAGCATACTTGGCAATAAAAACTCTTTCTGATTCTGATTCATGTCAGTTAGTGAATGTGGAAAAACTCCCATCTCATGTTCTCCCTCAACTTCAGAATCGTCCTATATCACTGTTTTACCTTTTTTGTTAAGGGTGTTTGATCTTCTTTGCATGTTCACTTTGCAAACACTGTGTCTGTACTTCTGCAGCGATGTAGGATGATTCTGAAATGATTTTTGATGTTGTGGGAGAAAATACGATTGGAGTTTTTGGACATACCCTAACTATCTTGAGCCAGAATACACAGAGTTCAGGGAGAGAAAGACAAGACGAGCATTTGGCATTAAAAAGTATATAAATTGTATTTTTTTTAATGAAAATGACCAATCGTTTCACTAGGTAAGACCCTTCTTCCTCAGCTGGGATCGTTTACAACCGCATTTGTGATCGTTTGAAGCTGCATTTAAACTGCATTTTGGAAGTTCAAAATCGGGGCACCATATCAGTCCATTATATGGAGAAAAATGCTGAAATGTTTTCCTCAAAAAACATAATCTCTTATCAACTGAAGAAAGAAAGACATGAACATCTTGGATGACAAGGGGTGAGTATATTATCTGTGAATCTTTCTTCTCTTTTAAAGACGTAATTAAATTAATTAAAGGGGTACTATTATGCTTTTTCACTTTTTGAACTTTAGTCAGTGTGTGGTGTGTATCTTTGGGCATAAAAAGTTACAAATCTTAAAGTCCACTCCAAAAGGAGATATTTTTTGTTTTTTAAAAATCCCTTTTCAAGAATTGCAACGAACGGCTCCTTTGGACTACAACGTTCGTTTCCGCATGCAATGATGTCACGACACGGTCCATTAGAATATCATTAAAATAAATCCCGCCCACGGAAATTCAAATTGTTGGGGGTGTGTAGGGACGAGGTGGGGGATTAGTCTAACTTTAGCGATGTAGCGCGGAGAACCGGGTATAAACGCAAGCATTGACTAGAGTGACCACTTCAGAGCTGTAACGCGCCGCAGACCTGAGCAGTGTGTGGTAAAAGATTTATTCATCATACAGTGTAGATAACTTCACTTGTAATGCAAGTGTTTTTTTTAAAACGCAATAACTTGCAGTAGAATAGGCTAGGCTAATCAGTGATGATGTTCTTTGATAATGTAAGGCTGCTTTTTAGCTTATGCTGGAGCTGGATTCAGGCAATGAAACTGAGTATGTAAATAATTAAATACATTAGCACCTTAATATCATGTATTGGTGATCTCACAGGCTGACGATAGGACCCAACACTACTGTAGTGTATTATTTACTCACCCTCCATGCATCCTAGGTGTATGTGACTTCCTTCTTTCAGACGAATGCATTAAGAGTTATATTTAAATTTATCTTGGCACCCCCAAGCTTCAGAACGGCATAGACGGGAGTTTCTCTTCATCAGTCCAAAACAAGTCCAATAAAGTGCATCCATCCATAATAAAAGTGCCTCACACGGCTCCGGTGGGTTAATAAAGGCCTCCTGAAGCGAATCGATGCGTTTTTGTAAAACAAATATCCATATTTAAAACGTAAGAATCACTTTAATCTAGCTTGCGCTAACAGTTGTACACAAACTTGCTTCTTTGACAAGGGCTTGTCAGTACTGAAACCCCATCTAAGCTGTTCACCAATCACTAACCAATCACAACACATTTTGTTTTTCAGAAGGCGGGCCTTCATTAAACCCAGAACTAATCGAGCTATTTGTGCCAGGCTGGGAGAAATATATTGTTGTAATGTAGATTGTTAAAATAATGTGTTTTTCTAACTACCAAGCATGAGAGCATGTTCTAGTACACCCCCAAAACAAAATCAAGACTTTGTAAAAGAGCATAATAGGACCCCTTTAAAGAAATAAATACATTTAGGAGCATCTGTCACATCCATCACTGAAGTGAATAAGGATATACAGATGATACACTGACACATGAACGTTAGTGTTATTTTTGGCCTTGATTTGAGCAAAGATCCCATACTAACTTCATTCTCACAGTTGTTTGAATGGTTAAATGTTTAATTTACTGAAATCAACCCCTCTCATTTGTCATCTTTTTCCTTTACTGTGTATAATATGATAACCTCATCGTAATTAAAAAGTGCACAGACTTCCTTGTTTGTTTTGTCAATCCAGAATGCTGTGCATGTCAAAGCCAGGGTTGCCATGTTAGTTTCAGCAAATGATTGTTTTAGCAAACATTTGCAAAATGAGGGATTTTCCTATTCAATTGTGAAATAAACCAGAATGTTATTGTGGTCTAACAATATTGGTCATGTATAGACTGAGGTTACATAATTCAGCTGAGAAACATTTAATGAGACATTCGTCCTCATTAAACATCTGTGTTCATAAGCAAGTCCTCCTGTGATATTTAGTTTGAAAAAACTCATCATCCTCCATTCAGACCTCATATGTATTCATTTCATGAATTGATGAAGCTGTCAGACCACAGCTTATAATTATTCAGCATTTATACAAAGCACTGAAGTCAGTGCTAAATATGAATATTAATCCATGTGCTCAAAATCTCAGCACTAAAACCACTGATGAAATGCCAAAAGCTGGTCCCGTCCAACTAAAATTGTTCCACCGGTGTATAATAATACACTATGTACGGTTGAAAAGATTATTTTATTATAAAGAAATGAATACTTTTATTGAGCAAGGATGCGTTAAATTGATTAAAAGTGACAGTTAAGACATTTACAATGTTTCAAAAGATTTCTTTTTCTAATAAATGCCTTTCTGTTCATCAAAGAATCTTGAAAAAAATGTATCATGGTTTCCCAATACTGTTATTCAGCACAACTGTTGTTAACATTTATAATGATAAGACATGTTTCTTAAGCAGCAAATCAGCATATTAGAATGATTTGTGAAGGATCATGTGACACTGAAGACTGGAGTAATGATGCTGAAAATTCAGCTGCGCATCACAGAAATAAATTAGATTTTAAAGTACACTGTCATTCAAAAATTTGGGATCAGTAAGATTTTGAATGTTTTTAAAGTAATTCTCCTATGCTCATCAAGGCTGCATTTGTGTGATCAAAAATACGGAAAAAATATATTGTGAAATATTATTGCAATAATGGTTTTCTATTTTAGTGTATTTTAAAATAGAACTTATTTCTGTGATGCAAAGTTATTTTATTTATTTTTTTTTAGCATCATTAGTCCTCAGTGTCACATGATCCTTCAGAAATCATTCTAATATGCTGATTTATTACTTTTACTATCAACGTTTAAACAGTTGTGCTGCTAAATATTTTTTGGAACCTGTGCTTCTTTTTTCTTTTTTTTTCTTTTTTTTTAAAGATTCTTTGATAAATAAGTCAGAAAGAACAGCATTTATTCAACATAGAAGTCTTTTCTAACAATAAAAGTCCATTTCTGTTGCATATGAGAAACATCAAACGGCAAGCGCAAGCGAAACTAAACCGCGTTCACTTTATATCAATTTAACACATCCTTGGTGAATAAAAGTATTAATTTCTTTAAAAAAAAAAGAAAGTATAAATTTAATAATCACAAACTTTTAAATGTTAGTTTATATTGTTACAGCAGATTTCTATTTTAAATAAATGATATTCTATTTAGCTTTTTATTTATTTAAAAAATCCTTAAAGTAGGTTTCAGCTAAATATTAAGCAGCACAATTGTTTCTAAAAACACTGATGATAAAGCAGCATATCAGAATGATTTCTGAAGGATCATGTGATGTAACGATGCTAAAAATTCAGTTTTGCATCACATAAATAAATTTCATTTTAAAACATATTACATAGACAACAGTTATTTTACATTGAATTAATTTTTCACAATATTACTGCTTTTTTTCTGGATTATTGCTCAAATAAATGCATGAGCATAAGATGAGAAATAAAGAAACAATCTTACTGATCCCAAACTTTTGAATGGCACTGTATATTTAAATGGAAACAGATATTGTAATAATATTCCACAGTATACTCGTAAATGAGTAAGTAAAGAGACTTGATTATGAGTAGACTCTCCTGTCTGTCTGCTCCGTTTACTAGCAGTAAAAGTGTTGAGAGACGTAAATCAGACCCACAGAGGGAAATCAAGTGATGTGGATCGTTGTTCTCCAGTGTTTCGTAGCATTCAATTTTGTTGATCTTTCCTTGAGCTTGACGTAAAACGAAATGGAGTGCACTGGGCACAAGTTTGACTCTATATCACTCTTGCAGAGAAGCCAAAGTATCCAGAAACAGAGGAGAAGAGCTTGCTGTACGTTTACCCCTCTTCCCTCACCAAATACGAAAACAGCCCAGGCTTCTCTAGAGCTTTAAACTGAGCATGCGTGGGTGGCGTGTGTTTGGGTTTGATAATCTCGCCTACTCTCATGCCCAGTTCTCTAAATGAAGTGAGCGCTGCTTTTCTCTCTCTCTCTGTCTGTCCCGCTGTGACCCTTTATACCCTCTGACGGTCCTTACGGGTGGTTTTACCACGCACGTTGTTGCATGCACCATTTAGCCACCGAACGCCGTCCGTTGACGTAGCCTAAACTTCCTCTTTGTCTCTTTCTCCAGTCAACAGCATATCTCAACGGCAGAGTCTGCTCTTCTGAGGGCGTGCGGTCCGGCTCGGGACGGGGAAGGACGGAAGAGGACGCGTCGAGACGCTTCCTGACGCGACGACGAAGGGATATCTGTTTTTCGTTTCTCCGTCTGAGTCCTGTGGCATTATGTGTTAGAAGGGGTCACTGTAGTTGTTTACATGGAGAGGCTGAGGATGTTGATTTGTGTATTGTTTTCTTTGTTTCGAATAATGCACTTCCCCTTCCCTGTTCGCATTACAAACACGTTCTTCCTGTTTTGCCGCGGTCGCGTCAGTCCAGCCGCCGTAATCAACCGATCAGACGCGGAATGTTATGGGATGACGGGACCCTTCATCCTTTGACTGAAACCAGTCGACCTGTTTTCTTTGCAATACTTCTCAATTGTAATGTAAAAAGGAAGGCCAGTTTATGAAGGAGCGTGTCATGCTGTTAATATCCAGAAGCCAAGTCACTCTAGTCTTCCAGAAAATAGTCCCCTTCATTAGTCTCATCAGCCCTCCCATCCAAAGACGAAGGTTTAGTACTATGCCAACACAACGGTTCATCATAATCAACCTGTTATTTGTATTCATAAGGACATTGACGACATGCTGTACTTTTGTTTTTGTTTGCAAAAGCATTTCACTTTTACGTTGTTGTTTACATGTTTTTTTTGCCATGCAATACAGTTTGATAATCTAGAAAAAAACGGTTTCACCAAAGACCCCCCTATGCCGTCTCTCTGTCCCTTTTGCTTTGACTCATGAGCTTCCGTGTTCAGGTGGACCCTCGTTCAGCTACACTGTGTCAAGGACGAATTATTTGTGCAAAGCAACTTGAGCAAAGCCTCCGATAATCTGGACGCAGCCTTGTTGACAATTCTTCCATTACTGCAGCTCTTACGGCTGTCACTCCGGTTGAAAACCGAGCCGATTTCTGTGTCGGTTCAGTCGGGGGCGATGAGAACTCATAATGGGATGCCCGGGCGCATGCGGAGAACCGGTCGACTTTTATAGGGCTCAGGTTTCTGTCACTCTGCAGAACAGCTGAGTGCAGCGGATAATGTTCTGCGTCTCGGCCCGGTTGTTCATACTCCGCAGGTTTTGGAGCGCGTTGGTGTTGATTCGAAACGCTACCGTCCCCTGGCGTGTACGATTCAGGGCCTCTCTGCACAACGTCCCACAAATGTGATATTTGGGTGAATCTCTGGAGAAGAAAAAGCTGAGGTGATATTTTATCCTGAAACTAAGAATAATAATGCATTTTATTTTTTAATAACATATTTTTAGCCTTTTTTTGTTGCATTGTGACATTTTCCTGACATTTTATTAATAAAACAAAAATTAAAATTGTATACAATTTTTGTAAATTGATAAAATACAGTGTATTTAATATATTGTATTTTTTAAAAGCATATATGCATGGTAATATTTGTTATACTGATTTAGCTGATGTAAATCGTTCTTGTGATACAGCATAATTTACTGTATTATGAGAAATGCAAAAACTCATTACAGTAGTGGAGGAAAATCAGCTTAATTTTTAAATAATAATGATTAAAAAATCTAAAATATAAATAAATAAAATAATGTCACAATGCAAAAGAAAAATAGCTTAAAAAATATTTTTGTATTTTATGCACCACCAGTCAAAAGTTTTTAAATAGTAAACTTTTTAATGTTTTTATTTAAAGTCTCTTCTGCTCACCAAGTCTGCATTTATTTGATCCAAAGTATAGCAAAGACTGTAAAATTTTGAAATATTTTTATTATTTAAAATAGCTGCTTTCTACTCAAATGTATTTTAAAATGTAATTTATTCCTGTGATTTCAAAGCTGATTTTTTTTAGCATCATTACTCCAATCACATGATCCTTCGGAAATCATTCTAATATTCTGATTTGCTGCTCAAAAACATAAATTATTATTATTATGTCGAAAACAGCTGAGTAGAATTTTTTCAGGTTTCTTTGGTGAATAGAAAGTTCAGAAGAACAGCATTTATCTGAAATATAAATCTTTTGTAACATTATAAATGTCTTTATCATCACTTTTGATCAATTTAAAGCACCTTGCTAATTAAAAGTATTAATTTATATAATTTTCTTCTATAAAAATTATACTGACTTAAAGCATTTGAATAGTATAATATTACAAAAGCTTATTATTTCAGATAAAAGCTGATCTTTGGATCTTTCTATTCATCAAAGAATCCTGAAAAAATGTACTTAGCTGTTTTAAATATTGATAATAATAAAAAAAAAATGTTTTTGAGCAGCAAATCAGAATATTAGAATGATTTCTGAAGGAGTAATGATGCTAAAAATTTCAGCTTTGAAATCACAGGAATAAATTACATTTTAAAACATTCAAATAGAAAGCAGTGATTTTAAATAGTAAAAATATTTCAAAATGTTACTGTTTTTGCTGTATCAAATAAATGCAGGCTTGGTGAGCAGAAGAGACATCTTTAAACGAACATTAAAAAAGTTTTGACTGGTAGTGTATAATTTGTCTCTTTGTTTCAGGGTGAAATGTGACCTAGATATATTTTTTGCAAGATTCACCCCATTAGAGCTGAATGCAGAGGCGAGTAAGACTTGTTCTCAGTTTCCATCGCTGTTACAAGATGGATGATATTTTAGTAAATGTCTAATTTTTTAAATTACTTCAAGCAATCCCAAAACGTTTGGTCTGGTGATCGATTGTGACTTCCCTTCCTCCCTGTTGGAGATGACCTGTGAATACCTGCGTGTGTGTGTGTGTGTGTGTGTGTGTGTGAGCGAGAGAGACAGAGACGCTCTCGACGAGGGGAATGCGGACTTGCATGGCAGTGTTGTATAGTTGAAGACTGTGGTACTTTGTAAATAGCCTTAGAATGTTTTTGCAGATCAGAAGCGTGGAGAGTGCAATGAGAAGATCCTCCTAACAATGTATAATTTTTAAAGCAAAGAAGAATATGGTTTTTGTTATACTTATCATTGTTCATTGTGTTCTTTTTTTTCTTTTTTAATAAGTGGTAACCAGACGTTACTACCATAGGAGACTCATGCGGTGTAGATATTTGGTTTTGATGTTTGTTAGATCACAAGGATGAAAACGGCTCATGTAATTTAAAGCTTTCATCTGGAACGAGGATGGGTTCGCGCGAAAGGGCTCCAGCGGTCGTGAGGAAGCCAACCGTTCGTTACTGCGCAATAATCGCTCATTTACGCAATAACTTTTCTTGATTTGAAACGGATTCGGTTCTGATTTTAGCATGCAAATAATGCTAGAAAGTGTCATGCAAAAACTCCAATTGTATTGCCCATTTATGTGGAATTTAATAAGTGAGGTTTTGATATGATTACAGGTGAAATGCTTTTATATGAGCAAGTTCATACAGTTTTCAGTACGTTTCTTTTCTACAACTTGGCCTTTTTGAACGGGCATTTTATGCTAAAGAAAACTTGATCATCGATCACTACAGTATTATTTCTTTTGCTTGTTGAATTTTGCGAAAGAGCCCAAAGTTTCAGGATTTTCAGCCATTTGAACTGCTCTTCTCCGGTTGGCGTTTGTCCCTACGTGAAGGCGAGAATAGAGCGATGCGGTCTGCTGTTATATAAAGATGTTCAAAGCGGTTTAGACACATTAAGCAATACTCACTGTTAATGTGCATTTCACATCTCATGGATATCTAATGCAGGAAATCCTCTCAGATGGCCATAGTATATTTTCTGATCAGCCGTAAGTAAATAATTATGCACACGTGAGTGGTCACTTGTTCTGTTTGCGTCTGGGGATGTTAACCACCAATAACAATTGTAAAATGTTTGATGCAATGTTGAAAATCCCTTCTCCTGTTCCTTTTTTAATCTTTGAGTTCTTGCAATAGTCAATCTTTTCACCCGAGAATATGTGGATCGGAAGTGTGTTGACATGGAAGTTTTACAATACACTAATATGGCTGACTGTTACTTCCTGTTGCTTGTATGAATGCTGAAATCGTTTCCAAACGACTTGATCCATCTTTGTTAATTCTGAAGCAGGAAGTGGACTCATTGGCACCAACGAGCTGTAACACATTCAGGTGGAGCAGAACAAATGTGAATAATATTTGCTGGCAATATAATCAATGTCCCAAACTTGAATTTTGTTTTTTTTTTTTTTTATTATTTTTCAATTTGTCATTTGGGTAACTCGTATTTAAAGTAATAATATTCTATATTTATACGTTTGCATGTTCATTGCGTATTCAAAATAATTCCCAATATCCCGGTCACTACAGTAACCTGAAAAGATTTGATCATTTTGACTGCACTACATTAATGACACTACAAGAAGTGTTTTTGTCAGCTTGTGGTTTTATTTTAAAATAACCAGAAAACTGGAAACAAACTAGAAAATCTAAATTCATAGTTGGACTAATGTTGATTTAGGTTTATGCAGGAGGTTTATGTACTCAGACTAGTGCTGTCAAACGATTAATTGCATCCAAAATAAGTTTTTGTTCACATATGAGTGCTGGATATATTTATCATGTACATATACACTGTAAAAAAAAAAAAAAGTTGTATAACTTAATATAGTTTGTTACCCTGCTGACTTAAAATCTGTAGTTTAGTCAACTTGAAATTTTAAGTTACTTAATGTTCATTTAGGTGACAACTGCAATATTTTAGTTGACTGAACTAAAAATGTTAAGTTTAGTCAAATTTTATATACACACACATACATGTATGTATTTAAGAAAAATGTTATGTTTACATATTAAATATATTTATTTATTAATATAAATTATATGCATGTAAACATTTTCAAAATATATAGTGTATGTGTGTTTCTATATATACATATACTAGGGATGTCACAATACTCAATATAATATTGAACCGTTCTGTATGACATCCACGGTTCAATACACGCTTGTGAATTGCAGTTTTGGAAATGGAAATGAGGAAACACTTCCATGCTTATATTTGAAAAAGCAACAAATGCAGAGCATCTTCTAATGACATGCAATGATAAACCTGTTGTCCAACAAAAGAGTCATAAAAAGTTATAAAAAACATTATAACTTGTTTTTAATTCACAACATCAGTCAAGTGTTTGAAATAACTTCCTTATGTGATCTGATGTGGATTCTCATCACAGAATGAGGCAGACAATAAATTCTATGCTCATATTCTATGTATGTCGATTAGCAATGGCTTATGAAAATACATGAGATGGCTTGAAGAACACAGATAAACCATATTATTGCAGACTATTTATTCAGTTACAGTAATAGTGATGCTTTTATCCATATTAGAGAAGCTGGAACGGAACGTCATCAGCGCTACGTCTTTGACGCATATGTGGATTTTCTGCACGAGGGCGCCCTCTGGCATCCAGTATGAATGAAACCCATTCTATTTTGCGTCAAAATCCAAAAAATAATACTTTTCTCATAAGAAAAATGAAGCAGACATATACTAAACCACGCTTTTTTCAAGTGTACAGAGGTTTACAGAGTATTTTGTTAATTTGTTGCCCAAAAAAACCCACACTGAAGTGGCAAGATATCAGAACCGAACTGAAAACCGTGGTTAAAAGCTGAGGTATGTATTGAACCGTGGACTAACTGTATTGTTGCATCCCTAACATATACATATATACAGTACACACAGATATATTGAGTAAACAAACTTTTATTTTGGATGCGATTAATCGTTTGACATTGCTGAATGAGTCTGTTAACTCACGATTTATGTGCAAATCCAGTGTGGAGTAACACTGAAATGTCTCTTTTGGAAAAAAAAAAAAAAATATATATATATATATATATATATATATATATATATATATATATATAGCTTTGGTATGAAAATTTGTCAATATATTCGGCACAAATGCACTGTAAAAATTTGTTGATTCAACTTAAAAAATAATTTGTTACCCAGCTGCCTTAAAATGTTTAAGTTTAGTCAACTTAAAGTAACAACTTAGATATTGGAGTTGATTCAGCTTAAATTTTAAGGCAGCTGGGTAACAAACTCAGCTTTTAAGTTTAACAAACCAAATTTTTGTTTAGTCAACTCAAATATCTAAATTGTCACTTTTAGTACATTTTAAGTTCAGTCAAATCAAATAAGTTGAAATGTTAAGGTAGTAAAGAAACAAATTATTTTAAGTTGACTCAACAATTTTATATATTTTTTTTTAATCCAATATGAAATATGACCCATCAGTATTAACATTTACATATAAAATACAACCTTTGAGGAAGGTTTATATTCTTAACAGCGAAATATATAAATAATACACACACACACACACGGCTCACAGTGACCACAGTTTGACACCCGAATGACGCTCAAGAGACAGAAGAACTGCTTTTAGTTTCATATTATTATTTCTAATCCATAATGTCCATCTGTTATGCACAATATTTTTGTGACCTTTTTAGCAGCTATATATTTCCAATGAGGATTTCAGACTTGATATGTGTTCCTTGATATAAATCAACGCAGTTCTTTTTCAAGATTTCTGAGAAGTAAATATGCGCCTCAACTTGTATAATACAGCAGCTTGGTTTGTCGACTGCTTTTCCGCTTTTGCTATTGGTCAATGCCAAAGTTATCCGAAGCCTTGCATGGGTTGGTGTTTAATTTTTCCGAGGAATGTTATAATGCTGACACCCTGCTTTGTGTTTCTTACTGAGCCAGTTTTACTGCAGAGAATTACTGTTATGATAAAAAAAAAATAAAAAATCCTTCATACTTATAACCCCAGTGTTCCCACACACATCTTCAAAAATGTTATATAATTCTGTTTATTGTATCAAAGTTATACAATTCAATAAAGGTATGTACATTTCTGAATAATAATTTGTATCTATCGTCTATGAGTATATACAAGTTTATATAAAATAAAAGTATATAAAAATAAAAAAATATATTAAAATATATAAATATTGAAAAATATTGTGATTATAATGTCACTTTTGGTTAACGCATCATTGCTGAACATTATTTCATATAAGCAGTATTTAATACTCAATTTAAGTAATTAAATTAATAATTATAATTAAATTGATCAAAAGCGATATTATATATATATATATGATTAGAGTGAATTAATTTAATAATTAAATTGATCAAAAGTGACTATATATATATATAATATGCAGTAAAATAATAATTAAATTAATAATTAAATGGACTAAATATAAGTTGCAAGTTATAATCATATATATATATCAATATCATATATATCAATATATATATATATATTTGATATTTAGTGAATTAAATAGATCAAAAGTGACTGTATATGTGCATATATATTCAGTGAATTAATTCAATTAAATTGCATTAAAAATAAGTTGATCAAAAGTGACTATAAGTT